>NC_084977.1:28142533-28742533 GCF_963691925.1 Scomber scombrus | reverse complement strand
ACACACACACACACACACACACACACACACACACACACACACACACACACACACACACACACACACACACACACACACACACACACTGTTTAAACTGTTTGGTGTTGAAAACCATTTGGTAAAGAAATGTTTATAGGACCACATCACAATTTACTGTGATGCTATTTCCCTGCTGTAAGATTACAGTGTTGTAATAACAATATAGTTGATGTTTGCAGTGGTTATATTTAGCATTTTATTGTTAGTTACTTAAATTTGTTGTGGCTGTTTTTAAGAAGCATCTGTTGGGGAATCTAGAAAATGCAGTAAACTAAATCACAGAATAAAAATAAAATTCACACGAACTGGTTGAGGTATGGCAGCACTACAACAAAATAAAAAGAGCATTTGACTGCACAAGAACGATATGTAATGATTTATTTTTCGGGTGACTAAATTCCTTAAAATTCCCAGGGTGTCTCCTGCTATATCGGCTACCTCGTATAACCTTGAGAGTGCTTTAGTCACTACACAGCAGGCATACAGTGAACACAAGCAGGTTTTTCAAGGTAAATTCCTCAATCAGCAACTGCTTTGAAGTTAACACACATAACTTTATAACACCTGTCCTAAAACTTTATCTGTTTTCCCTATATTGAGTACCAAATTAATTAATTAATTGTCTTGGATCACTACCAATCAGTTTAGTTAAGACTAATATTTAAACGTTTAATAATTCAGTAAAATTGATTATTTCAGTGAGGTTGCTGTTTAGCAGACACATGTATCAGTTAATTCATAGCTTCTCTCATCATCATACAGTACAAAAAACACCACATACTACATTATTTTCACAGATACAAAAGTAATTTTGGCAGAACTATTAAAAAGCTTCTCATCTCTTCTCATCGCTGCTGACCATTTTTCCATGTATTCCATAGTTATGGATTTCTTAAGGTGTTTATCTACTTTCCAAGCCCTGCAGGAGCCCTGTAGTGAAAGAAAAGAAGATAGAAAACCAGCGGCTGCTACCTGAGTCATGTATAGGCTGTGAAACCTTTGCCATCATGTCTGTGAAAGGGAGAGTATTCTTGTGAGACTACTCATAGTTTCTTTGGCTGGTCCATTTTCTTTTTGTGCCGCAAGCAGAGGAAGCTTAAAATGCTTAGATAAAGTACACTGTGGATGGTTTTTCTTTGAGTCACACAGAAGCACATATACCAGAGATGATTCAGACTGAAAGCATTTAATTTCATTTTGGTTTTCAGAGGAAGTGGAAATCTATGGACTAAACTTTTTTTTAAAAAGTGTTTTGAAGAAATGCAGATAGCTGTCTCTCTCTGGAAGAAACAGGAAATAAGAAAATAATGATATTGAATTGTAATAATAAACCCTAATTTAATGTAGGATGTGCATATGAATGAGCTAAATTTCAAAATCATTGATAATCACTAAAATTAAATTCCTTTCATTACATCATTATTCTGATAATTGTATATTCCAGACTTTTACTTTACCAGCCATTTAACTTTCATGATTAGCATTCACATTTCAACACAGACATTACATTTCACTCTGTATATGAGATGCATGTAAATTAAGGTAATTTACACATATTAATGTTTGAATAGAAAAAATCTGTTGATAGCTGCCTCATGTTGTCCAAATGAAGAGTAGCCAGATGGTGTGAAATAAATGAATAAAATCATACATGGACTAATGGTGCCATAAATGTTTCATCTCTTGTTAAGACATTATAAAGTGATAAAATAGTTCTCAAATTTTGATTAGCAACTAAATATCTTTATCAGTATAGAGTAACTCTACTGGGTGCTAATGAAAACATTTTAGTTCAAACACCATTTTAAAGACAATGTTGGCAATTATAATGTTATGTTATTGTTTTACCTCCAGCAACACTGAAGAAAACTTTGATTATTTCCCCTTTTTTAGTGAACTGATTTATGCAAGGGGTCTCATGGGAAGAATGTTAAGATTTAAAGTGTTTTTCTAAAATTCCTCATTAATTTGTCAGTTTTAGTACTCCAACAGATTTAGATGTGTGTCATGAAAATTAACAAACCAGCCAACCTTAACACTGCTTGCTTGGATGTTAACAATTTTAAGATTAAGGCATTTAACACACCCTTCCTAAATGCTGCAATATGAACGAGGTGTGCATGATATTAAAATGGAGAGGGATCAGAGCCGTAAAAGGGGAGACCACACATGAATTCAAACCATTATAAAAAGGTTTCTGGAAACAGAAGAAACAATGGAAATCAGATGTGAACAAACAGCCAGGTGAGAGAAAGCAGATGGCTGATTGCTGCTAGCTCAAGTAGTGTAGCAGGAAGTCAGACCAGGTGAATCAAACCCTCCTGGTGATCTGACATCACCTGCAAATAGATGCCATGGAAGGACAAGTTCATTTTATGTTTATCCTTTACACAACCATTTCTGTTGTCTTCCATATTAACAGATGACCCTTTTTCAATCTCATTCATGTAGATCTAAGGAATAAGAGAATATTTTGGCTTTTTATCTGCACTTGCCATTTTTCACCTTTTTTTTTGGCATTGAGTTTGTATGTAATCGTGCTGCATCTTAAAGTTGCTTTGCATTCTGTCTGAACACACACAAGTGTAGAACAGGAAGACCAAGACTGAAAACTAATCATAAAAAAAAAAAAAACTTTCAAGGCCAAGATGTGGTGGTGCTACTTTTCTGCTATAGGTTCATATTTCAAAAAAGCAATATGATGTATGATGTTTGCAGTTTGATGTCTACATTTAGCATTTTATTGTTAGGTAATTTGATGTTTTTCTGCCTCACAAAACAATTTACAAGACATCTTATTATATAGTAGCTAATATGGACACATGCATGGAAGAAGTTGGATTTCTACATTTCTGAGCATGTTGTACTTATGGATCCTTGGCTCCAGTTTTGACAAAGTCTTCATCAGGTCGTTTGTCACACAAGCATTTGCATTGATTTTTAAAGAGCATGAGCCTGATTTATGCCTTTCGAAGTTCTGCGTCAAGGGAACGCGTTGCTCTGCAATTCACCGCCATGCCACTAGGGGAGTGACTGTGGTGTGTGTGGTATCCGTATCCTTGTTTATCTTCTGGTAACAGTAGACAATGACGACCTAGGTAGAGGGGGTGTGTTTGGAATTGGAGCTCATCGATATTGAAGAACAAATGATTTTATTGCAAATGTTGAGGCGCAGGTGACAGAAAAGACGTTTGCGGAGGTGGTCTGTAGAAAAAACCCGGAAAAAGCAACTGCCGGAGGAACTGACGTTTTGAGCGGACCAATCAAAGGCCTTGCGGTCCACGTTGCTGTGAGGTGCACGTCAGGCAAAACTTAGTGTTGTGTGTTTGCCTTCTCTTTTATTGTATTCATGGATCAGGACAAATAGTGTCAAACAGATAAGGATGTTGACAGTGCCAAATACATAGTGACATTTAAGTTTGCTGTCCAATGCTGGACTTGCTTTTTGTTGGATCCTATCCTTCTCTTTGACAGGTAGCTTCTTTCTTCTACCTGTGTTTACGAACACAGCTGGACTCAAGCAGGTTTTTATCTTTAAACTTTGTTACAGTCTTCAAAGGAAAACGGTGACACAGCCCTGTAATGCATTTCACCTGCAGCATGGTCTGGGAAGTGAGTTGCTGGAAAGGTCGCAACACCGTCAGCCAGCGACAGTACGCCTCGCTCTCCTCTGAGCAAAGAGTCTGGGGACAGTATAGACTATTCACCTGTGCCTTGCAGCTGGTTCTCAAGACAACTCTGCTCTTGGCTATTAGTCAGGCTGTCTTCACTGGGATGGACAGTATATATACCTGCACCAGCCTCTCTGCTAACTTTGGGTGGTAAAGCTTAAAGAAGAAGACAGGATATTTCTGACTCACCATGAGTTTACCTGTCTTGTGAGGCAGTGGAGTGATTTTTCTGGTAATCTTCACAAAATACTTCCACAAGTTGTAGTCTGTGTTTCATTTGATCAAATCACACTATTTGTAATTGTGTCTTCTATTACACAAAGACATGAAAAAAGTCAAGGTCCATCATGGACATACCTTTTTGCTTCCAGCATGTTTACAGCATGGATACTGTCCAATTAGATGAATTGTGTTGTTTTTTCTTCAGTCACCAGCTCCACTACATGAAGGTTAAATACCTTGCTAATGGTACTCCAGTGACCCAGACTTTACCGAGCCAGTATTGGGTGTCAGAATGACAGTTTTCTGGTCACAAGCACACTTTGTCTCACCTTTGGGCTCCTGCTGTCCCAGTTTGTCTGAAATGGTAATTTATCTGCTTTGAAGTTTTCTCTATTGGGAAAAGTCTGGTTTTGCAAGCCCGTACAGTATATCCAACTCATCCAACTCTTGATTTTATATTATACACACAGATGCCCGCTGAGTAAAGGTCTTTGCGTTAGATCACTTCTGAGGCACGGAAAAAGGTTTTTACCTTACTTGTTTCTTTCTTTCCAATGAAATATTTCAATGGCATTTTGATTACCAGCCACTGTAGACAGAGAAAGAGCAATTTGAAGACAGATTGACCTTTCCTCTTCTCTCCGCTACCACTTGCTCTACCTTTCTCATCCACCAAATCTCATCCATTTGTTCTGCAACCCCGCCAAGTTCACTGCAAATATCTGTGATACTGAGGGAAATGTGACCATAAACCAGTGCAATCTGTTTGTGTGTCTGTGTGATGCTTTTGTTGAGTCCCTGGATGGTATTTGCAGTGGATCCCCTTGACTGGCAGGTAGGCTTTGAGATGAAGTCCTATTTGCATTTTTTATAAAGAAGGACACTACAGGCTTTACTATAGTGTTATCTGCACATGTGTGTTTGTGTGTGAGCATTTTAGAAAAAGGAAAAAGAAAAGAGAGACAAAGACAGAGAGAGAGAGAGAGGAGAGAGAGAGAGAGAGAGAGAGAGAGAGAGAGAGAGAGAGAGAGAGAGAGAGAGAGAGAGAGAGAGAGAGAGAGAGAGAGAGAGAGAGAGAGAGAGAGAGAGAGAGAGAGAGAGAGACAGAGAGAGAGAGAGAGAGAGAGAGAGAGAGAGAGAGAGAGAGAGAGAGAGAGAGAGAGAGGAGAGAGAGAGAGAGAGAGAGAGAGGGGGGGGAGGGAGGTGACACTGCCCTGGAGCATTGTCTTATTACCTCCACAATGCAAGGTTGAATTCAAAATGCTGCTCCCTCATTCCAGCCAGGGAAGCATGATACTATTATGTTGCGAATAGAAACATGCCATCTTCATGTATCAATTTACTACTGAACCCGGAAAAAAATTGCCTCGGCAGCAGGAACTGACCCATAAATGTCAAATGACTCCTGTGTTGTGTCCTAAGATGGTAGGAAATTATGCAAGGAGCAACTCTGCTAGCAGAAGTGATCAACCATGAATTATCCTATTCAGATTCACAAAGCAGCAGCTAATTTGAAGGAGTGACACCAATTTCCCACAGGCCAACTGGCATGCCTTTTTCTCTATTTACTATTAAATACCAAAGAGATGTGCATCTATTGAGCGAGCTAGAAGAGACATTAATAAAGGTTTCCATCCAGCCCCCCGCCACCAAACCCCAACTATCACACCCTCCCCCTCTCATGATAATTGTACAGGCTTTACAGTTATGGCACACATCTCCTAGCAACCACAGCTTGTACCATTATCCATATAGCTGCTATGTATAAATGATGGCAGAAACTAAACCGTGCTAGTAGCTCTGTGAGATATCTGCATTCCATCATGGACACAATATTAATGCTAACATGCTGATGTTTAGCAGTTGTAATGTTTACCATGTTCACCATCTTAGTTCATTATGATACCATTTGCTAATTAGCACTAAACATAGAAGTACAGCTGAAGCTGATGTAAATGTGATTAGCTCTGCAGTTATTCTGTCATTATCAAAATGTATTGGCCACATAAGATTTTATAATTGATGATGAGGCTAAATGGAAACATCAGATCACCATCAGTCTGGTTTCCATGAATGTCTTTAGCCTACTAGTTTACAAGGAGCTCTTCACATAAAATTGATTTGATTATCCAGTTTTGTTCAGTTCAAATAACAACATAAAATAAACATGTATATTGAATTTAATTGAGATATTATTAAGCTTTGAGCTAAAGGCTGAGCACCTCAAATAAGTCTTTTTTTGTTAATTTCCTTGTTGTTTAAATATATGTTTTGGGTTTCTTGCACAACCAGCCATATAGCTACCATAGTCTGATGTAAAGTTTGGGAGCACGACAGGCTCTAGTTGTTAATGCTGTTCAGACCTCTGCATCAGTCTACACTGCATATTGCCTTTAGTGCCTTGATTGTTTGGAGTGTGTGCTGCACGTATCCTTGACATTTTTCCCTCTGTATTACTTTCAGTCCATTTTTCTTTTTTTTTTGTCCTGACTATATTTCTGAAACTGTCACAGCACTCAGGGGATCATTTTACAGCAATTTAACTTCATGTCAGATGTGAGACTATTTAGAAGAGGGCAGCTGATGCATACTTCCTGTATTAACCATCTAGTGCTGATTGAAGAAGTACTCAAATTCTTTACTTCAGTAATAGTAGCAATACATAAAATTATGTTATTACAGTTGTTTAGCAGATGCTTTTTTCCAAAACACCTCACAGGTCCATGGCAAGAATCAGAGCAAATTTGAATTTTGGCTCACTGTCTTGCTTAATAACACATAATCAATAAACTACTAACTTTATGATTAATTTAACTTCATGTCAGATGTGACATGCCAAAGCTGTCAAAAAACATCAAATAAAAATACTCATTTAGGTGTTCGCCAAGACATATCAGTACTTATTATGCAGAGTTGCATACAGGGGTACAGGGTTAAAGATAAATATAATGTCACATATAGCTATAGGTACAATACGCTTTAAAGCAGTTTGATTTGGTGAGAAAGGATTAAAAGTAGAACTGGAATTGGTTAGACCAGGTGACATTGTGATTTGACTTCAACAGCTGTAATAGCCCAATACTGAAATGGGACTGTGTTTGGAAGTAAGGATTTGAGGGACGGGCCGGCTTAGCAGGTTACAGCGGGCAAGCTGGAGAGGAGCCGAGTTAAAAAGGCCTGTTAAATGAGTCCAGGCACCGCAGTGCCAACTGTGGTTCCCTGCAATGTTGTGATTTGATTGTGGTGTGCTATTAAGGCTCTCTTTGCTCATAATGGCATTTCTTTATCCACTGTAATATTATTCAAATCAGAGTCCAATGACACACTCCTACAGGGTAAAAAATCCACCCAGGCTTCAGATTAGTTCAAGGGCCCCATGAGAAATGAGCTGGCTAAATGGAGAGCTGTTAAGTTTTTTAAATTTCTCTACTTTCTGAGAGAGTAAGAGGAGAGGAGAGGGGAAGCTTGATGAAGAAATATAGTGATATTTCTGCAAGTTGTGAGCAATGATGTCTGTCTTCTTTTCTGGCAAATAAAAGATCAATCTGGAGAGAAATTATTTGTTATGCTAATTTGTGTTTTGTGTGGTCTCAGCTGAGATAGGATGCTAAATTAGAAACGAAAACAGCTCCAACAAATAGCCTAAAACAAATTTGTTTTCACTTTATGCCATGCGCATGAGCGCTCACACACACACACACACACACACCTACACACACACACACACACACACCTTTAGAGATGCCTTGTATTAATGTCAAGTTTGTTAGGAATGATGTCACCTTTACACTTGCTGTTTTGCAACCAATGACCACTTATTACCAATAGGTGGCAATCTGTCCTTGTCACTCAATGTGTCGAGTGTGCTATCTGCAGAACTTGAAGAATGGGATGAGACAATTCTTACAGCTATAAAAGAAGGGCAAGAGATGAAGGAATGCAGAAAAGAGAGAGAAAAAAAGGCTCTAAGAGTGAGACAAAGGTTGAGATGAATGATTGGATGTCGACAGGGGTGCTGACTGGTCAAAAGGTTTGCTTTCTCCACCTGCTATGCCTTCTGTTCATATGAGACCAAACCTCTTTTGTGTTTTAAGCATCCTCGTAAGAGAGTACACCTTCAAGAATGCCTTGTGTCTATGTGTTCCCCAGTTGCACTGCATGTCATGAGTTCATCTATTCTGCATAAAGGTTGGAGGCAAGGACGCAACGTGTGTAAGTCATTTGGCTTGTTCCTCATTAAAAGGCTACCATCAAATGAGGGCTTGGGGGGGCAGAAATATGGCTGATGATTGCATATTTCACTGAAGTGGCGGTCATGGCTTCACAGCTGGCTGCCACAACACACCAAGGATCTCAGTCAAAGACAGTGCAAAAACAAACAATGCCAATCAACCTGGTCTCTCTGGAGGCCTCTTTATGTGCAGTAACTGGAGCACAGGCTCTCAACAGTCTTCAGTTGCTCTGTGGCTTTGCTGCCTCCCATGTCACTGCAATGACGTGAAAACGCACAGAGGGCAAAGCAATATACTCAGTGTCTGCTTGAAAATAACAGTCTAGTAACTCTACTTTCAAGCAATTATGCAAAAACTGGCTTTCTGGTTCCAAGTTTTAAATGGAAGGAGAGCCAGCAATTGATGCACATCATCACAGCTTTAACATCACAAACAGAATTGCCATTCCCACATGGGATGTTAATAAGACTATTTCCTGCCATCCACTATAAAAATGAGTCCCAAGTATTTGAAGAGAACTGTATGCAAGGTCATTGTAAGTAATTGCTTTCCTCTCCTTTTGCACAAGCAAGAAGCAATATGTTCCATGAATACTCAATACATATTAGTTTTCTATTGTAAGGACACTATATGCATTACATATAGATGTATAGAATACATCACCACAAATGTATTGGAACGAAAAAAAACCCAAAAAAACAACAATATCTTTGTAATATTCTGGTTTCCCATTATTACTTTGTAAAGAAGCAATGCAATTTCTGTATGTGTGACTGCAGAAGGTCCAAGGGTCAATATATAGGATAAAATGGGCGAGACAAGCTCTGCTCAAAGAATATGTTATCAATGAGGAAAAAAGAAAAAATCTCTTCTGTCTTTTCATCGTGTCCTTGATAGAAATCAACAAATGAGAACCTAAAAGGAGGGGAGCGCACAAGGGCACAAACACCGGACAAAAGAGGCACTCTCAAAGGCTTTAAAACAACCAAACAAGGCCTTGGAAAATGCAGGAATACTCTCTTTCTTTTTCTTCAGGGGTGCAAATTTAGATCAGATTTTACACTCGTGCCAGAGAGGCAAATTAATACACATGCATGCTAACATACATAGCTGTAGGTTAATCTTAATATTTGATGAGAAGGAATTGTAAGGTGGCTTGCGTTTGGAGAGTAGTGCATGCTTCTGGGCTATATTGAAGTGGATGAATCTTGACAGGCACACTGTCCACTTATGCCTGTCTATAAACAACTATAAGTACAGATATATGTATGACACGATGGGGCCGTATAAAGACATCATTCACTGATCTGATCAACCACAAACAAATAACCCTCAAATTCATTCAACTGTTATAGGGATTACATCAAGTGACACAGTTTTATCTTTAATATTATATTATCTTTCATCAGTGCCCCGTAACAGATATGGCAGAAACATGCTATGCTGATCAAGCCATCTGTTATCTTCAGCTAAGCAATATATTATGCATATTTAGAAACCATGTTTTTAACACAAGTAAATTGGATTAAGATCTGTGAAGATTAGAGATTTTCCGTACAGTATGACATATTTGGCTGATAAAGTTGATCTGGAACATCTGTTAATGACTAAAAGACAAAGTCACATACGGTATAATCTCCTGACAAAGATCAGGACTGACTAAGTTCTTGATAATCATGAAAGTGAAAGCATTGTTGGTCAGGAAGTTAGATTAATGAGAAAGATAGATTCCAATTGATATTTTAAGATTTTATCAATGTTAAAATTTGACATAAAAAAAGGTGGCAATACATTTGGTAATTTTTGACATTTGACATTTTTGACGTTGTTCCCTCTTAAGAAGCTGTGACAAAGACAATAATTCACAATCACTGGCTCATTCATCAGCTCATTTATCAACAACTTATAATATCCAATCATGTTCCTGCAGGTATACAGGGTGTCTATTATAATCAGACACTTCCCATTACTGGTCATTTAAGATGTGTGAACCAACATGTTCTTCTATGTAAAGAGGGGTTTTAGGAGTTTCAGCAGAATCCTCAATAAAGTGTTTTTCTCCCTTAAAGCAGAAACTTTTCCACCAAATTTAACTCTAAAGGGTCAATTCCATGATGTGCCCTGACTAAAATGTATAAAATATGCAGCCTACTAAACATTTATGCACTGCAGTTTCCATTTCCTCAAAAACAAATATAAACACATCTGTGATCAAAACTTTATTTTATGCATTACTGAACATACACGCAACCATTTTGAAATAGCCATGTATGTATGTTCACTGCTTAACTGTAGACTTCTAACCAAGACCACAAACATTGCATTGAGCCAATATAATCATCATTAAACATGGCCATAAATAGTAAGTAAATAAGTAAAATGTATTCATGTAGTGCTTTTCATAGACATTAGTCACAAAGTGTTGTACATAGGCAACATGTGACTTACAAAATGACATAACATGCACAACAATCAACACAATACACACACACAAACAAAATAAGCAGATAATATAGGGGGGAAAAAAGTCCAAAAACTAATGCTGTGCAGATGTTTTTCAGTATGAACTTCGAAATGTAATTTGCAGTTTCAGATTTAAAATATTTAAAATGCAATGTGAGCATTTTGTTGAATATATTACACACATTACCCAAAGGTAGAAGAAGTGATTGCTGTGATAGGTAATATTGGCTTGAAGAATCACCCTGCTGATATATTGGCTCTAGTTGTGCAAGTGTTGACAACTCCACTTATGAATAACTAGTAATGATTTATGAGTTGTAATACTGTCTGGGGAGCAACTTTGTAATCTTTATCATGTTCTTGTTTGTCTGCCATTCTTTTGAATGTGTCTTAAGACTTTCCAGTCAGCCCTGCATTTATTTGAAGCTCTTATATAAAAGCAGCAGTACACTTGATGATGTTCTTTGCTGTGATTATGGGCACTGACACTGCTCAGCTGTACCTCATATACTGCATCACTGACATGCCCATCATCTTGTAGTGAACTGCCTCTCGGGTGCTACTGCTATATTATATCATTTGCTAAGAGCAGTGTTCGATCCTAAAATGTCAGTGCAGGGAACAAAACTTTGTAAGACTATATTTCAGCACTTTGCAATTCCCCCAACATTTCAGACATTGTTTTCAAACCTTTCAGTGTTACAGTTTCACTGTTTCTGAAAAGTGACCCTCTCTCTGTGTCAGTTTGCCTTTACATGCTTTGCTTGATGGAGCAATTAAGTGAAGAAATGCCTGTCGCTTCTGAGCCGACTGGTCCATATGGGTCTGAAAGAGATTTAACTGGACAGTATGTTGACACTGATGACTGCTGTGGAGTTATAGCTTGCAGGACAGAAGTGCCACCTAATTCACAGTCATGACCTGAGCACACACAGACCACGGGGGCCGGAGGACTGTCATGGCCACCCGAGCACACAGTATCTCCACATAATCAGCACTGGTGGGTTGCTTGTCTCCAGACTGGTGAATGTTTCTGGCTGAGGCCCAAAAGCCAGTTAGAGTGGTGACAGCGCTTCAGGGTACTGGATGAATGCCTGAGCAGCTGTCATGACCCCAAGTATTTGACAGTTTTTTTTTTCAGTAGAGGGAAAATAGGACATGTGAAGCTGGACATATGAGTTCTTGTTGCAACTCAGGTTTGATCTTTATTGGCATTAATGACTTTATTGGTATCCGGTTTGTCTTTTGAATATGAGTTTCCTTTACTACAAAATGTAGTATGCAAGTAGACTAATTGAATTCATCGTTCATCAAAAAAAAAAAAAGATTCAAACCATTGTGCTTTTTCAAGATTAGGTTCCAAAATCATACAAACACATGTATTGCTATGATAAGATAAGATAAGATAAGATATTCCTTTATTAGTCCCACAATGGGGACATTTACATTATTGCAGCAGCAAACTGGACAGTTAATATAAAAGAGCGTTCATAAAAAAAGAACAATAAATTATGAGACAAAAGCAATAAAAACAATAGTAGTAAAAAAATTAAGTTAAATAATGTAATAGTTACATTATGTACAAGAGTAATATTGTCGTTGAGTGATAATATACCTGAGGTTGATTTGTTATTGCACAGATTTAAAGTGAAATATATATACATTTAAAGTATATATATACATTAAATTAGTACTCTACCCGAAATACTAATATTGCAAATGAACATTAAAAGTTCAGTTTGTCAAATTGTCCAAAAAGGAGTAAAATGCCAAAAAAGATGAAGAAACACCAGGTTCAAAGCAGGCAACTAAGTAGAGCTGGCAAAGGGAACGCTAAGGAGGCTGGTATACTGGGGCAAATGGGTAAATGAGGGGCAGGTGTGCAGGCAGGAGGAGGGTCAGGTAATGAGCTGAGCAAATTGTGTGGGTGATTAGTGGTTAGGTGAAGAATGGGAGGTATTACATGATGGCAAATGTTAACAATGGCAGAGGATAAGAACTGGAGCCTGTACTACGAAGCAAGTTCAACATAGAGGATATTTATTCCCCTTTTCTTCTTCACTGAGCTTAACATTGGCTGTCTAGATTACCAGTACTACGAAGCTGGCTATCGTCCAGCTCAGTCAATTTTGGCTTTTCTTATCCAGCTAAAAGTGCATTCATGTGAAACAGGCAGGGTTGTTAATCATGAGCGACGTCATCTTACCCATGAATGAATGACATGAGATGAAACGTTGATACCAAGAAGCTGGCCTGTTGAAAAATTCTGTATTAGGAATAGCTAAAAGTCATATTCAATGAAGTGAACTGTTAACAATAAACTAAATCATACAACAGAATAAGAAGATAAGAAGAATTAAGGTTATTAAACATAACCTTAAAATACATTTAGGAATGATCATATATAACTTGCAACAATTCAGTTGTATAATGAAGAAAACCTACTGAGTATGTCACATAAAACAAACTAACAAAAAGTTAAAAGTAATGCAGACTGTTTCTGTTCTTGAAGCAAATGGTGAAAAAGTAGTTAATGACTGATTCGGTCTATCTGACGCAAATATTGCATTTATAATCAATGGAGCCAATTAACAGAGTGTGGATTATTTTTCTAATAAAAGACGATCTTTCATTTTTACTTCCAATTATCATCACAGAGTTGTTTCATGTTATTCTTAGCTGCAGTGATGGAATCAGAGTATAAAATCATTCGCGCTGTCAGCTTTCACTCTGGGGGTAAAATAAACTTTGCCCAATTAAATGCAGCTAAAGTCATCATTATTAGTTTAGTGTTTTAAACCCAGAATGGAAATAAAAAGTCTAGAACAATAAAATGTTTCCACTGACCAATGAATATATATATTGCTCTTTTTGTTTACTTGTCATTTTATTGTAAACTAAGGACTTCTGTCCATATCGGGATGTGTGATCTGATTGGCCAGCGGTCGGGGTGTTGATCCTCCAAAGTTAACCAGCTCCGGAGCAGGTTAGCTGTTCAGCAGACGTTGCCATGACGATGTATCCCAGTGACCTGTTGCAACCCTAGAAAACCCAGAGTTGAAGTTGAAGTTACCTCGCTAACGCCTAATCCTGCTTTCTGGTATGCTTTCAATGATGGGATCATATTGATTAAATACATATACTATAGAGTAGACTAAATCCATGGAGAACTTTCAAATCTGTTGTTCTGATTTCATCAATTATCCATGAGTAAATAAGCAGAAATCAAAGTTAGAGTTTAGAAAATAGGTTTATTAAGAATTCAACACTCAAATAATTCAGTTAATCTGCTTCAGACTGTGTGTGTGTGTGTGTGTGTGTGTGTGTGTGTGTGTGTGTGTGTGTGTGTGTGTGTGTGTGTGTGTGTATCTTGATCAGACTTGATTGACAGCGGCCTGAAAACACACACCCACAACGCCACACTTTCATTGGATTTGATTCAAATATTGTTGAATTTTTAATTGTTGCAAGGGAATATATGACAGACAAAAACACATACAGCCAACTCTCCTGTGAGATAATTAAAACAGTTTTAACTTTGACAGATTATTTTGTTTTGTTGTAGCACTCCAGACAAGAACATTCATATGATTTTGCAAAACCCTGCGATTTGTTTGGTGATGCTTTTGACAGTTCAATGCAAGTGTGTTTAAAAATCTTCCTTTCTGCTAAAACACTAAGTAAAGGCTAGAGAAAGGCTGTGCTCACACTTTTAGATAAAAGAAAATATTAATTGAGACAAGATGTGAACTCCAGTTGCTTTCTATAACTGCAAACACCACCTTAAACCTGCACATCCTTACTTTCTGTCTTGCTATGTAAAGGGTAAACCTCTTCCAACACTGGAATTGAACATTAGCACAAGGGGCAAATTGTTAGGTGTAAAAATAGCTTCATTACTTTGGAAATGGGTAGTTATTTGTAGTGGCACCAGTAGTTTTCAATGGTAAATGGACCGTACTTATATAGCACTTTTATAGCACTTTTCTACTCATTATGACCACTCAAAGCACTTTTACACTACATCTCATTCACCCATTCACGCACATTCATACAATGATGACAGAAGCTACCACGCAGGGTGCCAACCTGCTCCTCAGAGGGAAACTAGCCATTCATACACCGTTGGCACAGCAACGGGAGCGATTTTGAGTTAAGCGTCTTGCCCAAGGACACATCGAGATATGGACTGGAGGAGCCGGGAATCGAACCGCTCTACCTCCTGAGCCATAACCGCCCGCCGTTTTATAAATAAATAAATAGCATTAATATATAAAGAACATAATGCCAGAGGAAGTGAGAGCAAGAAAAAAGATTAGCCAACATTGCCTGCTGGTAACTAAAAGAGATAGCATGCATGAGTTGGTCACAAATTCTTCAGAAAGTATGGTTGTCATATTGTATCACAATAATAATAACAGAATGACTTTGCATGTAGGAATCCAATTACTGTTGACTGTAATCCCAAAGGTAATTTACATAGTTAAGTCCACGCAGTAAATGCTATTTACATTGTGTTCTAATTAACTAACTGTTGTTGTAAGTTGAGCTGTCATTATGTAATATTTTGTACTGCTGTCATTTCAAACTGTGGTCTGCAAAACCATTAAATCTGTTTAGGGAATATCCCTTTGATGTTTTAACCTTTCAAGGAGAGCCACTTTAGCTTAGAAATTGGCTCCACATCCTCAGTAAGCCCTTCACCACCTGTAAGTCAAACCCTCTGTGGAATAAATGTGAAGAAAAAAAATATTCCAATAAGTGAAATGGTGTAAAGTGGAGGAATGAAGGGTTTTGGGTGATGAAAATAGGAATGCTAATGTGTAATGTCTAATTGCTAGCTGCTTAAATTGGCTGACATGAGCACCCATCTGCTGAAGGTGTGCAGTGTTGCAAAGTGCTTTCTAATTGAAATACTTGAAAGATAATTTCTTAAAATTGAAAATTATTTAATGCCTATTTATATAATTCCAATGCATTAGGAAAAACAGGACCAGAACATGTTCTGTATTGTTATGGGATGCTATCGTACATGGTAGTGTGAAAGTAACAGAGTAAGTCAGGGGTGAAGGGGGGAAGAGGGTTGCAGGAAAATGCACAATATTTATGAAGCACTGTCAGGTTAATGTCATGCAACATTTATTGATGCAGTAATGTTTAATTTAGCATACGCTCCTGTAATAAGCCATTAGGTGTTGTGCTATGATTCAGAGTTTGATGGTGCTGTAATGACAATCAGATGCCCTTGAATATCTCACTAGGAATGTGTCTGCAGTGTTTAGAGGCAGAAAATAAATCAAACTTAAAATATATTTATGCCTGCTAAAGATGCTGTGCAGTTGTGCTGACTATTGATAACGTGGTGATCTGTCTTTTGAGAGCTGGTTGTAAAATATTCAAAATTTCAGACAGGAACATGATTGGATTAGCTTTGATAATGGATGTCATAAAAGCAGGCAGTGCCATTTTAATAAATCTGTCACATTGCCAAAGGGTAGAAATTATACAAGCATGTCACAGAACAACAACAGAATCTTTTCGGGCCAACGCCCCCCTAAATAAACACACATCCACACAACACAAAAGAGACCTGTGCTGTAGGAATCTATGGTTAGATTTGAAGGGAATGATAAAGTTCACTACCTATCACAGCCTCACAGAAACAACAAAATGACCAATGTCAGCTCAAGGAGGGTTGACCTCGGAGATGAACCGGCAGACTCTCCAGTTATCCCTGTGATTGCATGACACCGTGTAAATGACCAGGTGTCCTTTTGCCTTCTATGATTAATGTGCTTAATTTGCTTGTAGCCTACCTGTGTGCTTCACTTGTCTCCAGCGAGGTCTTCCAAAGAATTCCTTTTGACACTCAGAATGGGTGACAGTGATTTACATAAGGATTAAAGAACAGATTATCATATTAGACTCAGAGACGGAACAATGAAATAACTCAAGGAAAACAGAGCTATCAGCTGAATATCATGTCATGCTTTGCATACGGATGAAGATACAGAAATGTGTGTCCCTGTCTTGTCTGCCGTGGAGGACTTGCAAGACTGCTTTCTGTGTGTGGGGAGTCGACCCACAGCTGTTTGCAGAAAGACTTTAAAGTTTTTTCGATCATTATTTCCAACAGCTGTCAACGTAATGGCCCAGACACAGCATAAGGAGAGGAACTCACAGGGTCACATTGTTACCATTGATTTCCTCGTCAATGACATGACAATAAATGGTCAGTGACAAAAAGTACAAAGTACATTTCTGTGCAGACAAGCCACCATTATTGTTTATGGGAGGTTTTTTTTCTTTTTTTTTCTTTTTCTGCGGTTCTTCCACAAAAAAAAGCCATATTGTTTTTGTATCTCAGAAACATAGTCCTGCAGAGACTGCTGTGCTGATGGTGTCTCCCTGTAATGGAAATACCAAATTTATCTTTATAATGGATCATTATACATCTGCCACAGCGTAATGGCAGCAAGATAAAAATAATGTTGCTTGATTTACTTCACTGGCATACTCCATTAGATTTTAGTCTGGCAAATTAGCACGGAGGAGGAAACAGGATTGCAGAACAGGCGAGCTGTGAGATCGAGAACATAGGAACTGTAAAATTGCCCTATTATAAAAGTTGCATCAGGGGGACATTATAAACAACCCCTGCCAGGGGATTTATTAGCGCTCAGTGTTGTAGCAGGGACAATGTCCTTTTTCACTCTTTCAAAAAGCCATTAGTGCACCGCTCCGAGTAGCTGTGAGAAGGGACGGGAACCATGCAGAGATGGAAGGAGAGAAAAAATGAGAGGGTGACACACAAATTATTCAGCCCAGTATCACACCAAAGTGTGTAATACAACAGCTGATCCACTAGAGGATACCATGTTAGTGTCACATTTGGCCTTACCTTGGCATGAAAAGTACACGCATGGGTGACTTTCAAAGAGCCTGTCAAGTGGTGCTTCAGATGAAGTCTATATAAAGGTGACAAATTTATAATCCATATTTGGAGGCGGCAGCTTGGGTGGATGGATGGATCCTAACTTGCAAAAAAGTGGACTAAGTGAAATTTGGTGCAGGAAACCATCATTTTTCTTCCCCTTTCAAACTGCAAATGTCATTTTTCCAACCATGAATTGGGACCAAAAAACCATGACTACAGTTGTCCTGGTGCTTACTGTTGCCATGACGACAAAGTTTGCCTAACCTTAAGGAAGTAGTAACTTTAACCGACACTCTATTTCTAGTGATCATTTTAACCAAAAACCTGACTTTTCCCAAACCCTAGCCCCAGTGGTGCTGCACCTTCATACACGTGTGTACTTTTCACATTCACTTTGACTTAATAAATCACAGTGTTGGATCGGATGGGTGATTTCACACAGATGTCTCAGAGCAGAGCGCAGAAAACTTAATCTGCACTTCCAAGTAATAAATAAAAAGGGACCAAAGGATTCAATTTTAGGTTTATTATAAATCCAAGTATTTTTTTCAAGTGCAGCCCATTCTTCATTTCTCTCTTTCAACTATTTTCTCTATCAGTCAATTGTTTTTTTTTAGCTCTTTATCATGACATTTTGTAACAGCAGTACTTCTGATGCTTGACTGATGATTTAGTATCTGCTCTGTAAAGATATTGGGAAATGCTTTTGACTAATTTTCAAAAGCATTACATCAGACATTCCTGTTAAAATGGGCCTCTTCACACTTTTAGGTGCGAATCCAAAAGACACACTACAATCAGATGTGAAGAAATGTCCTTTTTGAGAAACATTAAGGCTACAAATAACCCATGATGCAACACACTTAGTGTAAAAACCTCACCCTGTAATGAGCTCCATTCCAAGAGAACGGCATCTGTTGTGAATCTGTAAATATCTAGTCCTCAAAAAATAATTACGGCTTTTTAAAAATGCTATGTCTCAAAAATATTATCTCATGTTTGGGCCAATATGGTGACTGCTACTCTAACGCTTACTAAGATTGTCTAGATTACAATCTCCTTTTTGATGTTCTTCTAACATTGCTCTTGAAATTGTACTTTGTGTTATTATGGCAAAAGTGTCTTTTTTATCCACAAATACACACACACAAAGACAACAACATAAATCTTCTATTACCTTTCCTGCTGAAAAGTGTCTTCTGGAGAACAATAAGGAAATGTAGAGTGGTCCACAGGTTTATGCCATATACATAAAATGAATTAGAAACTATTTGAATTCTACAGTGCAATTTTTAAACGAAAATCTTCAACATGGATACATTTAGAAATATATGTGGTGCTTCATGTTCTTGCTCTGATCGTTTTCCCCCTACTGTACCCAGTCCTCTGTTGCAAAATAGTTGCATTACAAAGTTTTTTACATGAAGTAATTAGTCCCAACAGAACTTACATGTTAAAGTATGTAAAAATATACAAATGTCAACCTTATGTGCAATATGTAAACATGCATCATGGCAATGTTTTGCTAATGAAGAGGAGTGAATCTTAATGAGATAACTAGCACGGACGCCTGGCTCGTTGCATCTTAATGTTTGATTCATTATGACCTAAAGTGACTTGGAACCTCGATCTTCTCTGACAGCTAAGAAGGCAGTTGTGGCGTATCCCAGGGAAAGACAATAACCCCAGTTTCTTCAACACAGATTGGCAGTGCACACTTCCCAAGGACGACAGAGCACTGGAGCAACAGCAAAGGTTATTTCATTGCGTTTAGCCACTGACTACATTGCGTCTCACACAAGCCCTAGGCTGCTTTCAACAAGCCTGTCCTGCTAAATTCTTTTTTTTCACAGACATTTGTTATTTTCTCTGGGAATGTAATGCTGTTTCCTTTTTCAGTAACACAAGTGTCTCGTGTAGATTAGAAAAAGCACAGGCTATCAAAACCTAAAAGCCACTCAAGTCCAAAATGTAAGGGGCAAATTCCCCATCACTTCAAACCATTGCACTGTCACTTTGACAGGCCATAATACTTATTAAGCTGACAATGCCATGATGACTTGAGCCTCAAAGAGAAAAAACATTTCATAAGGATATGGGCCAGGGCTGTGGCACTGGTCAAAGCAGTCATGGAGATAGCAAGATTGAGCCTCTCTTGACCTTGTGAAGGGTTTTATGAGTGGAAGAGTTGATAGTTTTTGTCAGCATAAAGTTATTGTGCTTGCTGCTGTAACAGGATGATATCCTGACTCTGCACTGTCTGGAATATACACCCTCCCCCGGTAAATTTCATCTCTTTATCCCTTGGAGTGGGAGCGCAGCGGCCCAGAATGCACTCCCTGTGGGTGGAAGAGAGGAGGATTAGGAGATCCCCATGTGCACAACTGTATGCTTGGAACTTGTTTTTCTTATGTTGATAGAGTGAGACAATTTGACTAGAAGTATGACCTTTTCCTTTTTGGCACTCGCTTTCCATCAGAGTAGATAGCGATGATGGAATGATGGATTCCAAAATGTGCTTTGTGAGAATGCCACCAGCTGACATGGAGCAGAAAAACAAGAACATTGCATCATCTCCTCTATCACTCAAAAGCATTTCAACCTCTTAAATCATGTGGCAGTGCACCAAATTGGACTGACAACCACAAGGAAATTGCCGCTGAGTTTTAAATGGATTAACAACTGTAAGAATTGCTCTTTTCCAACTAGTTTGGCAAAGGCTTCTCAAAAGGTTTGTCTGTTAAAGGAGGAAAAATTAAAAAGTTTTTTGTAAAAATCTTTAATGTCAAATATAAAGTTTGGTGGAGTGTCATCACATGTGAAGACTTGCATAATATGGCATGGCATGAAAGCCTAATCCAATAAATCCCAAACCTCCACACCCACGAGCATTTCCTCTGTATTTAACATGTGTAGAAATAGACATTTGAGACATTGTTCTTCATTATTAAGCAGCCAACCTGCAGCAGTTTAAAGGTATTAACTGACCATCAACAGCTAGCTTACGTCAGGCGGTTGCACACAGTGCTTCAGAATTCCCATTGTAACAGTGAAATTGTTATTACACACCATCCAGCTCTGAACAAAACCAGGTCATTCCTGAATGTAGGGTATGAGTGGCTACTGTTAGCAAGCCAACTAAGAGGACAAAATGCAATGTGAATAACACAACTTTGGAGTTTAACATAGGGCATATTCTACATATTCTAACAGAAGCAAGCTAACACTTCTACGCTACTTGAGCTAAATTGTGCTAATACAGCAGGTATCATAATCAAGTAACATTAATCTTACTGAAATATTGGGACAATCATCTGACTCAGTGCGAAGCCTTGAGCGTGGAAGAGCAGCAGGTGAGCCAACTGTCAATCACAGCCGTCAATCAACGCCCACACAGCAGACATCAAAAGTACTATAAGTCTTCAAATCTTAATAACTGAGCGAAAATACCAAAATGCACACCAGCACACTTATTAGTATTTTTTCCTCATGATTTCATCCAAAACAAGGTTAATAGCCCTCATCTTTGATATAACAAGTCATACTGAACTGAAAGTATAGCTTCTTTTTTTTTTTTTACAGACCAATCCGTAACATTAAAACACTATAATTTTACAAACTAGACTAAAAGGGCTAAAATGGACTACATTATTAGCGCCTTTCCAGTCTTCAGACCATTAAGAAGGACTTTAGCCTGCATGTCAACATTCACCCATTCACATACACATTCATACACTGATGGCAGATGCTGCCATGCAAGGTGCCAACCTGCTCTTCAGGAGATCTATTCTAATACTCATTCACACACACACACTCACACACCAATGAAACAGCCTTCAGGAATAATTTGGGGTTTAGTATGTTGCTCAAGGACAGTTGGACATGCAGAGTGGAGGAGTCACGGATCATACCGTAGATCTTGGATGACACACTACACCTCCTGAGCCACAGCTGCTCCTATATAGTCCATAAACATTTCTCAAATAAGGCTAACACTGGTAATTATTACCTACTTTAAAGGCGCAAGTGACAAATATCTGCACAAGTTATAAAATTCATAAAACAGGCCTGTGGTCAAAATACTATGACCAATTTATTCAGAGCTTTCATGTAGCCTAATCTTTTTCCTTCACCCTAGATTGCATATCTGCCTTGTGAGGAAACGGCATATTTCTGATGCGACTGAGTGAATTTGGCGTTATCTCCCTCATGGTGGGGGATAATATGTCAGCATTGCTCCCTGCTCTCTGACCCCCTCTGGACTGGTTTAAAGGTCGTGTACTCCAGGTCACATTAACCTACGCTGCTAAAATTCATTGCTCCAATAGACTGAACCTGTCAGCTGCCACAGCCCAAAGCACTGCATGATTCCTAAACATACTGTATAGCCGTTCCCCTTCTGTCAAGTCCAAAATGAGATGCAAGCTTCTAAACACACCTGCCAACGTTGACATCCTGTGTGGAATAAAATGAGCATATTTATCTTATGAGCTGAGTTTATCTCAATCTCATGCCTGTGCTATACTCAATTTCGATGTGTCTTTTCTCCTTCAGAGTGACAAATGAGATGGAAAATTCTCACGTCAAAAACACGCTGGCTGAGAGCTCTCACACTGCTATCCTCCACAGTGGTGTCAGAACTGAACAAAACAGCATGAAGAGAGGCTAAATCAAAAAGCTGGAGGTTTAAGTTGTCATAGAATGGTGACATTTTGTGTAGCGCATCATTATGATAATGAACGCTGATTCTCTATCTTCAGCACCTCTTGGGCAACCTTCCCTTTAATATATTTCTCTGAAGGTAACGGTCTATGACAGTCTTATTTATTGCATTGCATAGCAGGGTTATTTCTGGAAGTGAGTTGGAAAAAAATCTGCTTCAGTGAATATCTGTGAAAAATCTATATCAAAGCAGCTTCCTACAATGTATTGTTGGGTGTTATGGGAAATAAGCTCCGTGTAGAAAGTAATAATGTCTACCTGTGCCCCCCTGCTTCGGCCTGTTTGTTGTCTCTGAATATGCATGATTGCTTCGTGATTGACTGAGCAATGATGAATCTTGAAATTAAAAGCACAAAAAAAAAAATGATGCAATTGTGCACGACACACTTAAAATGAGCTGAACAGCCTGCTTAAATCTAGCATGAAATAAAGTATTCATTCTCTGATTGCATATCTCCTCATACATAGAATGATTAGGGCACCACTGCACCTTAACAACCCTGTAATGATCCAAAACCACTGCAATCTTATGGCACTGATGCATGACAATATTATCATTTAAAAAGCCTGTTGAGCCCCTGTGCGCTCGTCTTAGCCAAGAACAAATGATATCGACTCTCATCTCTGGAGGTATAAGAATTCATAGAATTCACACTTTAAGATTTTTAACAAAAGCTGCTATGCAGTAGCCAAGCTTGACGCAATTACAAATTCTTTCTAGGGAAATGATTAAATTACTTTCATTTACTGTGGTTTTAAAACTTAAGTGTATGTGCAAATCTGTGCTCCACTGAGACCGGCTCGGTAAAAGCTTGCCTCTGTTGCTCCGGTTTTGCAAGCTGATCCCAAAACACATCCACACCTGCAGACACACACATTGACATATGTGCAGACACTGCATGTAGTCTAACATTTACTACCTGCCACTCACTGGCCTATTCCCAGGCTGCAGTTTGCTTTAGTTGCCATAGAAATGCATGTAAAAAAAAGCCCAACTGACATTACTGTGCTTCTTTTCTTGATTGCATTATTGACAGAGCCTTGGCCAACAGAAACCTGTACCTTAGCAGCATTGTACAAGGACTTAAAAGGAGTTACGGGTGTTGTTGTTCATCGAGTATAGGAGTCTATCTGTTAGATATTTGTGTTCCCCCTCAAAAATTGAAACTAATCAGTTACCCAGCTACTTGGTTGCTCAATTTTTGGCTGCTATTTTTCTGGGACCATTTTTCAAAATTTTCCGCCACGTTGGCACAGTTGAAATTGAGAATGCACGGAGGGGGGGAAAAAAAGAATAGCATTGCAGAGGACTACGCTGATTGGCTAGGGTTTGATTTCTTCACGTTAAGAGCATCAGTGTTGTTAAAGTGCAGCTGGGGCTGACAAATGAGAGTCCTGAGAGATGGTGTCAGAGGCTGCACCTGCACACTGAACCTGAATAATGCACTGCAACCACAAGGACACCTGCTGTAGCCTTTCGCATCTGCGGCATCTCAGGGGCACACACACACACACACACACACACACACACACACACACATACACACACACACACACACACACACACACACACACACAGGTACAAACCCACACACGAACACTCGAGGGCTTGCATGAAGACACATGTACATTCATACACAACACACACACACACACACACACATATACAGATACCTATGAAGACCCACACATATGCAAACATATACACATACCCGCTGAGACAAAATAAATGTTATTAATTGAAGATGGGAGGCAAAACTATAAACCATCCAATAGATAGACAAAAAGCAGAATTGTATCTTGATTCTATGGATATGGTAAGTAAGATCCTTCATTCGGTATTCATACAGAACCCATCTCATTCAAAAACCACCAGCCATTCTCCTGCGAGAGAGCCGGTACAGGGAGTGAACAAAGTTTATTTGATCAGAACAGACCTTTGATACTTGGCAGGTCTCCACAGTGCTATATCTAGTTATACATGTTGTCTTTACTGTAATGGTGTCAAATGAAAGTGGGACAATAAACAAGCTTATTTTACTTATTTTAACTTGCGCTGGCAAAGAAGAAGAAGAAGAAGTAAAAAAGTCTTCTCAACTGCAAAAAAACAACATCCCCAAAGCGATCACAGCTTCAATTATTGATAGCTTTCGCTGTTGAGAAGTCATCAGATGGTTGTCAGGCTTAAAGCAAAGGTTGGGAGAGTGGAGGGAGGGAGGGGTCTTTCATGCTTTCTGTGCTGACAATTTGAAAGCAATTACATGACAGGGAGCTTTGCTGAGATACTGACTGAAGGGGAATGTATAAAAGCTGGTTGGTTCTTGGGAGGATCTACTTATGCGAGTGATATTTCGAGCTTGGATACAGAAACGGAGAGAGAAAAAGAATGAGGGAGAAATCGAAGTGAAGAAAGAGAAGAGAGCGGACGAAGAGTAGAAGCGTACTGTGTGTACCACTTTTGCATACTTCTCAACTTCAGGGTTCTAGTGTCTTGCGCTGGAGCATTACAGAGCCTGACTCATCAATACTGGATGAGACTTATATCTCTCTACAGTGCGGGAGCTGTCAGTCTGAGCTCGAACATGCTTCTACTGCCAACAGACAAGGGATGCTTACCTTACTATCACCTGTGTTTTTCGCAGTTTTTCTGCTATTAACTCAGTGTCCCTATATGTCAGATTTAATGTGAAGTGTCATGTGTTAGAGTGGAAGATGACAGAACAGAGGCTGTATTCAATTATAGATGGAAAGAAGCTTAGTTTTGTCGGGTTTTATCTTCAGGCTTACCATGGTGACTTCCATGTTGAATGTTGTGTCGTGCTAATAAATACAATTTAAATTAACAAATTATTATTATGAAATTAATCAAAGGAAAATTTGACATTTCAGGATATAACACTTTACTTGCTTTTTGTTAAGAGTTAAGTCAGAGGATCAATACCTGTCTCACATCAATCTGGTAAATATAAGGCTGCAGCTTGTATTAGCTTAGCTTAGCGTAAAGGCTTGATAGTCCAGCACAAACCCCCCTCTAAAACTGAAACTTCTCTATTTTTTGTGTGGATTAAACAAACAAGATATGGCATATTGATTGGTGAGCTCTGTAGGTGTTGGTGGATGGATTTTGTTATGTTTGGACACTAACTGTGTTTGTCTCTCTCCAGTATTTATGCCAAACTATGTTAACTGGTTTCTGGTTGTAGCCTTATATTTACCGAATAAATATAAGAGTGGTATTTAATTTCTCATCTGACTCTTGGCAGTAGGTGACTGCCAAAATTTCAAACTATTCCTCTAAAGAAAAAAGAACAACAAAAGAACACTGAAAATGTCCACAAAAATCTACTTTCAATTGCATCCCATGCTGAGACTATACAAGGTATCCAATTGAATAAAAGAATAAAGCCAATCCACCAAAGGTGCACGGATCCCACCATACACTGCTGCCCTAAGAGGACGGCATTTCTGGTTGGTTGAGCTGATGAGTTTCAGTCCGACACCCTGTTCTCCTGCAGGTTAATTGCCCTGGGAAAGCAGGTGTCTCTCTTTCCGTGGAGAACAGCACTGTGTTAGTGTATTTTACTAAGGAGGTGTGTGTATACATGTGTGGGCCTGTGCATGTGTATGTGCAAGCTTCCTACCCCGGGAAGGTGTTAGAAACACAACCTGGGATTTTGTGCGACACCTGCAACCAGGCCTCCTCGACCTCATTTGTGGTGCAGCCACTCTGATTGGTCTGCCTCCCCTGCATTGTGTATTCTACAAAGAAGGTTTTAGAAATGCATTTGGCTCCCACAATCAAGTTTTCTGTCATTATTTTATTCGTTTTTTAATTGTCTTTATTTGTAATTTACCCCTGGAGATCTATAAAGCCTTGTCTGATTGTATTTTCGTATCATGATTAGCAAGGATGGCTTGTTTGTGGAGATTCACGTTGTAAAGGTTACCCAGTTGCTAGCATCGGAGCTAGTCAGTGTGTTCTACCTTAAGGTATCCAAGTAAAAGGGAAGCACAATTGTTGACAAGGTTTGAGACAAAAGGGACACGTGTTAGTTTGGAAAATAAGGATAGAGATGTTCCAAGAGAGAAAACGTGGAGAACCAATGAGGGGAGACAGAAAATTCCCTCAGGTTGCGTCTTTATATTTCAGCACATGGGACAGGCTGATGTTAGAGTGAACATGGGCCAAAATCAACATAGCAACACACAATTAAGGCCCTAATAAATTAGGACACAGTTAACAGCACTAGCATGTCAGCATGGCCCAGGATGGGGGCTGCGAGTGACATATTGAGGATACTGCGGCTACGTGTTGGAAACAGACTAATGGGAAGCGATTTGGGGTTGGCCCAAGATATAATTACAGTCCCCACCTCTCCTGTTCAATGAGGCCTGAGGCCTCCTGGGAGAGGCCTATTTCAGTCAGGTAATGGAGAGCCCATGCCCAGAAGCGGATGATCAAATTGTCTGCCGCAATCTGCTTTTTTGCGCTCCTGATTGTCCCCAAAGACATAAAGAGCTGACCCAAGGATTATTTTTTTCTATCTTTCTATTAGAGCCAAACCTTTAGAAGCAAAGCTCTTCCCCTCGCCGTCACCGTTGTACGGTGGTGGTACTTTGTGTCTGTTTTTTGTCCATGAGTGTTTGTGGTAAAGATAGTAGCTGCACCTCACTGTGATTTATGTGTTGTCACGCTAACAGGGGCTTAATGAAGTTGTTCTTGCAAACACATGTTTGGGCTCTAAGGGGCCAGCTCTACTGCTGGGAGAGAGGCGAAGGCATGCATAAGTAAGGTGGATCGTGACAGAGACAGAGACACAGAGAGAGAGAGAAGGAGAGAGAGAAGGAGATAGAGAGAGAGAGAGCGCACAAATGCAAATGATAACCATCAAATACAACAATGGGCCTTTTTTGTGGCGATCATCCACTTAAGGGTTGTACTTAACGATAGAAAGTCACTTGATTCACAGAAGAAAAAATGGTTTTAGCCTTCATAAGTGTGAAAGGAAGCCACTTAAATAACATAGAGACACAAATGCATCTGTTTAAGATCTGCACCTTAACTGACACCAACAAACAATCATCTAGTGCTGAAAGCAAAGAGGAGAGTGACTAGTGCTACACACACACACAAACAAAAAATAGACATGTACTTTATTGTTTATTTAAAAATAGATTAAATAATAATTGCACTTACATTATTAACTTCTTACCTTTTGAATAAACTGTAGTCATCCAGTGTGGAGGAAGTTCATTAAAAAAAGTATTTTATTCATGTATTCTACAAAATATCACAGTTAATTTAAGAATCCAAATGGCCCTTGGATTATGGTGGTGCTGAGCCAAAAGTCCACAGGGCAGATTTCTATCCCCCGTCTGCCCCTGTTGCACGTCTATAAAGACTGTGTGACTCACAAGAGACAGTTTACAAAAATAGTCACAAAAAATGCAGCAGAGGTCAAAATACCCTGACTTTTTTATATGAGCCATGCTCCGAAAATCATGGAGAAACTAGATTTCCTCTAATAATACTTTTCATTAGACCCTCTCTGAGTAGGAAATGTCTTTTAAAGCTTTTTGTACCATGGGCTTTTATACATACATCATTAAGCCCAAGCTGAAATAACCATGGTTACTTCATCAATGGCAATTTTTCTCAGACTCTACGAAGTTCCATCAGAGCCACAGAAGACGTCTTTTAACTGTTCAACTGACTTTTATATGTAACATTTGTGAATTGTCCATTTAAATAACAACAACAATTGTACAGTATATACATGGTGGAAATAGTCTCATTTTTTTCTTTAATTCATTATATGTGTGTGTATTGTATTTTTATTCTGCAGGGATAAAAGCAACTGCAAAGTCATTGAAAAAAAAAAAAAACTACCTTGCAGGACCTTTTTTATGAAAAGTTTGAAAACATTGTGAGTGCATCCCAACATGAACCATGACCCCATGTATCAAGAATCAAAGCAAACTGTGAGCTGAATGTATCGTTAAATCCCTGCATCTGTTTCTTCTTACTGGGCAGAGGCAGAGAACAGAGAAATCAAAGTTTAGAGGGAATATGAAGTTTATTTTTAGAAATAAGCACTGATACTTGTCATTTTATCCTTTAGGGTTTTACAAAGATCAAGAATAAGTGGCAATATAGCTTGTCTGTTACATGCTGATTAGGAGGAGAGGATGAAAACAAGTATGACTCTATCGCCCTCCCTCAGTGCTACATGTTTTAAAGCAGTTCACTAGGAAAGTACGATAGAGCAGTGTAGATAAATCCATGCCACACAGCTATCACATTGTTTGCTATAATTAAACTCTGCCATCCCTGGTGAATG
Organism: Scomber scombrus; assembly: GCF_963691925.1. Taxonomy (NCBI): domain Eukaryota; kingdom Metazoa; phylum Chordata; class Actinopteri; order Scombriformes; family Scombridae; genus Scomber; species Scomber scombrus. Next base: position 28,713,906 of record NC_084977.1, on the reverse strand, counting down.
GTGAAAGAGACTTCAGTCAGTGAAAACATGTCACAAGCTCCCAGCAGGTTGTTTGTATTGTCCGTGATGGTTTATCAATACCCTAGATCTTAATCTTTCTTTCTCTGGCAATCCGGGGTCCCCGGGCCTTTCTACATCGACCTTTACCAACTGGCATTACGACATGAGTGAATGACTTCTAGTGTAGAGTGAGAGAGATTGTCTTTAAATCCCCATGGAAATTACCCTCAACGCCAATGTTTTGCTTTCTATACCCGCTCTAATTGCTTTTTAATGAAACCGTAAAAGAAAGCCTATAAATTTAGCAATTACACGTAAAAACTTTAATGTTCACACAATGAGGCATTCCAGCCATTTTGTTGGCATTGTGGTTTAATAAGTGACCTGTCAGTGACGTGAGGTCACCGTTGATTTAAGGCTGTAGATTGTATGTGATAATATGATGTAAACTGAGGATGTGTGAATGAGACAGAGTATTTCATTTTGATGGGAAAAGTCCATTAAAGGTTTATCAGTTTTGGCAAATCTCAGAGAAGCCAGGCAGCAGTTGTGTGCCCTCAAAATATACTGCAATAATGGCTGCCATATTGGAAAAAGAGCAGCCGTTTGGAGGCATTTCATCAAAATCATAAACTCTTTCCCTCGGGGTGAGCCCCCACTTCTTCATGGGACCTTGACACCGGAGGTTAGCGAGAGGTGAGTGTCTCTCTATCTACACCATATAGAAGAATGGACTCCCACATGTCCCCGCTGGCCCTGAAGGCTATCAGGTTCAGGCATCTATACCTTGAAAATGCTCCCTGTCCAGTGTCCCCTTTCATTCATCATCGCCCTTATAATGTCTGGAAAAAATATGCTGCTGTAAGTATCATCTTTCATGGGTGTCACAGGTTGAGTGTCCCATTTGTTCTGGAGCCATAAAGTTCCTGTAATTATCTAGGTAGCCCCTGCAGGCCAAGGTGTCCCGCAGTTTGGTGCTGTTTAAACACAAAGACAACAGGGCTGTGGCAGTTTGGGAAATCGAGTGGGACGACCATTGTGGAGAATTGTGAATCCAGCTCAGTTATGCTTCAGTAAAAGTATATTATTGGATTTTTTTCAGCTGTCGTGGTAAGGTTTGTCATAAATGAAAGGTAAATAATAACACAAAAAATAATGTTATGACAGTAACAATATCCAAATGTTTAGTTGTTTTCTTATTTTATCAGATAATAACATTTACCTTATTTGACCCATGCTTTCATAAATTTACCAATCAAGTGTTTTTGACAAAGGGCTCGGTTGAGTTTTTCCTGATAAAACTTCTGACTAAAACCTGCTTCAAACAAAATGATTTAATTTTATACCTAGTGTGAGTCAGATGTTATATTTTAGAAAACCAATCTGGCCTTGAAATGAGTCAGTAACAGAACAAAAAATGCCCATTCCTTGATTAAAAAAAAGTGGTATTAAAAACAAAAAATGATATACTGAGTCCTGGATATGTGCTAATAAGTTATCCTTTAAAATGGCTCATTGAGGTCATACTGCAGTGGCACTTAGAACAATAGTCTTAACATTATCTCTAGTCTTTTCACCATCTCATATTATCACATATTATATGGTGCTCAGCTACGGTATCTGTAGCAACTGATCTCTCGTATAGTGATCGACACTCTTATCTGACAGAGTTTCAACAAAGTCGACAACTCTTGCTACGACTACAACACCAACAAATTACTGATGTATAACAATCAGATGAAAAGGATGTTAGGTATAAACCCTAGTGTGCAACAAAAAGAACACAAGCTGCCTCTTGATTTGAGCGCTGCATCTAGCTACCTAACCAAGATAAAACTACCTCAACATTTGAAACCTATTGTCATCTCTCTACATCTGTCCAAGGGGTTAGGAAAAAATCCATATGCTCTGTACTACCACTAGTACTAATCTGTATCTTTGATTAACCTCTGCCAGTAATTTAAGAAAAACACATGCAAGGGTTAAAAAATAGGAAGGACATTTTATTACAAAGACTAACTTGCTCAACCAAAGTCATGAAAATGCCTATACACAACTAAAACTATAAGAAATGTATCATCCTGGTCATTATTCTACTCTATATGAACTGCATGTACCTTATGAACCTGCATTAAGATTTTAGTGTGAGGCACAGCTTCTCCAAGCTTCTCTCTAATAAGATTGTTTCAGAAAAAGGTCGGTTGATATTTCTGCAGAAATCCATCATTTACAAAACAACCATTATGTTTTTCAGCTCATACAATAGCGTTTTGTCCTATTAGGAAAGGTTTAGAGTTGTTTATCCATTGTCCTAGTTCTCCCAGCTACTCGAAATTGAGTTTCTTTTTTTAAAAGCCATTCAGGGCCAAAATTGTCAAGTGTAAAATGGACTGGAATACTTTCTTGTGCTGGAACTATTGTTATAACTAAAGTATGTGATCCACAATATCAAGTATTTCATCCCTGTGTTTTCATAAACTCTGTCTAGGATGCAGCATCTCGAAATACACATCCTAGTTTCAGTGGCTGCCTGAGCAGTGATGAATCCTTGAACTGGCTAATCATCCAGAAGACTGATCCTGTGAAATCTCACGCTGATACATACATCAAATGAAGAAGTTGTGTTGTTAGTTTCATCACCCCCAGATGCCACATCTCCAGTAATGAAGGCTACGTCGGTGGAAATTGACGGATGTGATAATGAGCGCAGCTTCTTCATACTGCAGGCTGGGCTGATGTATCAAAATGTCATCCAGTTGACTGGCCAAAGGTTCTCCAAGAATAGGACCAAATATCACCTCAGATGTGTCAGATAATAAATTAGCAACCTCCCTCCTCTCGTAAATCTGTTGACCTGACAGCAGTTTCAGTGAGTTGCTCATCTCTCTAATTTGTCTTTCTGTGTAGTGCATTAGTGCTCACATCTTGTTTTTAATCATCATCTGTCAGACACTTAGTGCAAAGATGAAATCTTAACATCCTCATTGTTAGAGCCATGTGCTGCTGGCATCGTCAAATACAATGTGTACCTGGTCAGTAGTTTAATATCTTGTGACTGAATGACTGAACTTCAATGTTTAGATTTTCTATTTGGGAAGAGAGCTTTTTCCATAATATACAATGTCAGGTTTTTTTCATCCTTTTCATGAAACATTTAATTTCAATATCAAGGTTCCTTGGTCAGCTTGCCTTTATCATCTGTGTCATTTATCTTCATCCATCCATCCACCCATCCATCCATCCATCCATCCATCCATTAATGCTCAACTTTTCTTTTTCTTTTTTCAGTGTGTTTAGCAAAGTCTCCCTGTGTTCAGAATTCAGAATAGGATCAATTGTCAGATGTTGCTACCTTCAGCTTTAACACTAATGAATAAACAGTGATTAGAAAAACAGTTCAACACTACAGACAATTTCATATTTTTGTTGTTTTTTTCCCCCTCAAGCTTGTATGCTGTTTATGGATGCAGACAGTAGTTATTTTTCTCTTAAAAGTGCTGTGCATGTTTCCCTACACTGGCTACAAAGAACAAAGTTTATTTAAGACTCTAAATTGCCCAAAGTTTAAATTCTACATGGAAATAACTGTATACCCAGTGATGAAGTGGTAACCTGTAGGTGGTGTTCTTCCACTAAATATACGCTGCAATTATTATCTCTCCATCTTAACATGGTGCTGGAGCAGAAGGGGGTAAGACCAATAAAATCATGAATTACTGAATATTACGTGCTGATAAAAGTAACATACGGTACAATAGGTTTGCCATCAATAATGCCCATCTTTTCATAGTAATGAGATTAATTTTTACACTTTGAAACTAAAGCCGGATTATCGACCAGGGGAAGTGGGCAACTTCCATGAAGCCACAGACACTCAGGGGCTTAAAAACCAGGGGTTTACTGTGTGTTAATTGGTTTGTGGTAATGCAATTACTCGCACACAGGGACATCATGCAGTCATTTTTTTAGAGGAGGCACAGTTTCACAATGCATATGTAATGTTCACACTGAGCCAAGCTGTTAACGGTAATTATCTGCTTTGGCTTCTATGTTTATGATGAAAGTGTCCCCTATTAGTAACTCTCTAGCTGAACGACAATTGTTAACACTATATAGTATTCAATAGCAATATCGAGCAATAATAATTTATTGAGGCTAAAATGAAATAAAAAATTAAATACACTTATTGTAAAAATAGAATTTAACACATTTTTATAGCCATCTAATCTCAAATACCTGAAGAAGAACAGTCATGTTGCATATTTGGAGACAAACACTTTTCAAACACAGATTTCAACCCAATGGTAACTTGACACCAACATTATCATCTAGTGTTGCAGGCCTGTCTTGTAGAGGGACAATACTATCAGTTCAGTTTATTTTGTGCTTACATCATCACGCACCTTCCCAAATAAGTTTGTGTTTGATCAAATCAACACAAAGTCATCTACACACTGCAAACCCGGGGCCAATTATATTCCAACATAGAGTCGTAGTTGGTATCTGGGCTGTAGGGAAAAAATAATGAATCTGTCATGTGTGGTCTGATATGTGAATTGCACTTGATTGGTACAATACCTGAAGGTGACATGGTATACACACAATACACCAAACATAGAAGAAACAGGGGTCATTAGAGGTCCACAGCTAATCCCTACCCTTGGAACCCCTTGGGGGTTCATCCAGGCATGTTGCAGAAAGTAGGATACTCCCTGGACAATTCAGTTACAAACCTAAACACACAATAACAAACATGTCTAAAGGGCAATTTAAAGTATTTAGTTCAGGAAAACCGAAGCAGTTGGAGGAGACTGTAGGTGTTGGTGCTAACCAAGCCCCTAACTTTGGTTATAACAAGGTTATTTTGAAGTAAATTGATAAAATGTCAGTGCAGAATGTCAGTAACTAGTCAGCACATGTCTAACCTTAACCCCTCAATTATTAAATGTCAATAACATTACTTAACTATGCCCACTTTGGTCAAAGTTATCAGCAAATTTATTTTACAGTTCATGATTTGTTTGCTAGCCTTGTGATGGCTAGCATGTAATGTTACTAACATTCAGGTAAACACTAGCCAGGAGGTTCATTGTTTTCATTATTCTATCTTTACCATCGCCTTGTGATAGCTGCTAGGTTTGCAGCTAATGTTTATGACTAATGTTATGGTAGAATTTAACCATATGTTAACATAGTGATGGTTCAGGTAATCTTAATTCACAAAAGTAGGAGAAATGGTCCAGACCAGTGGTCTCCAACCCTGCTCCTGGAGAGCTACTGCCCTGCATGTTTTAGGTATCTCCTCACACTAACACACCTGATTCTAATAATCAACTCGTTATCAAGCCCTTTGACGAGCCTCAGCTGCTTGATAACGAGTTAGAGTGAGGAGATACCTAAAACATGCAGGGCAGTAGCTCTCCAGGAGCAGGGTTGGAGACCACTGGTCCAGACTCATCAAACTAGTCCAGAGACTCAACATACTTTTTAGCATCTTTTATTATTCATAGTAGTTAAAAAACAAACAAGGTGTTCCTGTTGCTGCAGGATTCTGTCTTCTTATTTATTCTGAAGCCGTTTGAAAGAATGTGTTATGTAGTTTTTTAATTGACTCAATTTACATATTTTCATGTCAAGGATGGCATTCCTACAGCTTCATTCCTGGTATATAAATGCTCTATATGCATAAATTAAAAGTACAGCTTGTATGTGAAATGGTGTTTTTGGCCACTGTGTTATGCCATTTTTCAAACTGGTCTACAGGGGATGCTTCAATTATGGATCAAAACAGCAAGACATATTGTCAATCTGGTGGGCACAATGTCTTTACTTCTGTCTTGTTTTTATTTACCAAAGAAAAAAGTATCCAGTGCTGACACGGCTTGATGAACAACCACTTAAAGAACGTCAGTTGCTGGTGAGATATCGCTGGCACAGAAACCCTGTGCTAACTTTCCATACTTAGAAAACTATTAATCACACTGTCAGGTAAACAAAAGTCCATTCTGCTGTTGTAAGCATTAACAGTTGTAAATCCAAGCTCCGGTGATTGCTGAGGAGTTTGAGTCTTATCATTATTTTTCACATGGATGCATCTACAAGCCTTATTCATTGGTGATATCATAAACATACATTTTTTATCTACAGTAAATTATATTTTATCGTTGCGGCTATTGTTATCATCAATCATGCTCTACAGATACTAGAGTTGTTTTGTTTTGTCATCTGCAATTGTAGTTCTTTTCACATGATGTAGGCCGTTTTCAGAATGATTGGAACAGCTGTAGTTATAAACGAACAAAGCCTCACAGCTACTATAGCTGTAGTGATGTTTTATTGTTCAATGTTCATTCTTGTGAACTCACTTGCATGAACCTAGAGAGACCTGGATGTCAGTCTACTGTCTGTTAAATGAGAGATCCCAGACTTGAAAATGATCTGTTCGTATGGTTTTTCACATAAATTTGCAAATGTACCGTACTGAATATATACAGTACGGTATAATGAGCATTGCACACACACTACATTGTAATGTTTGCATCCATAAGGTGCTGAATATTCTATAAATGGCATTGTCTTCAGTCCAACTGCATCATGTCAAAAGGCCAAGGCAAGCGGCACTGCCTGAGGCAAGAATGACTGATGACTTCTTTCATTATCTTTGCATGTTAGAACTGTGTGACCACCCAACAAATCAATGATTACAAGAATCTTTAAATGTCACTACATAATGCATTAGAATCAAATAGCAATTTTCATTGGTATAAAGTACATACTAATTCATTTAGATTTATATAAGCCCCATCTCCAGGGTGTAATTATCCAATAATATGAATAGATGCAACATTATTACCTCTAAGAAGCATCAAGACCACTATGCTACATTTAGAAGTGATTTAAACACTAAACAAAAAGATGGATGTTCAAAATTGGAACACTACACTTGAATCCATTCATATTGTACAAATGCAAATGCATTCGTTTTATAAAGAAGTAGCTATTCCTTTAAAATGTAATCTAAATTATAGGATGCAACTGTGACCATTTCCTCCACCAATCCCATGACGCTCTGACCTTAACGACTCTGAAATGGTTGGTAATTACTGGGGCTGACTCGGTGAATGGAATATGTACAATTTCATCCTTCTGTTACTACCAGCTCATGCCCTGAAGTCTATAATCCATCATGCTGAGATGATCTGGCATGTGCCTGTTACATGAAGCTGACAGCTCAGTTGGACCCTACATGTAAAAGCAAAAGCCCTTTTCACAGATCTTGAAAAGGTCGCTGACTGAAAAACCCATTAGACACAGAAAGCTATTATGAATTCTGATTTGCATCAGTTGAAGATCATAGGTTGAGGTATCCTGTGGCTCCTGTTTGTTATACAATCTTTTGGTTTTCTATTACTTTGGCAATACATGTGTTATTCTATGTATATGTTTTGGAAACCTGGACACTTTGTCAATACAAGCCCAGAACAGCAGACAGCGTGTTAGAGCAACATTGTGTTAAGCTTTGTTCCAATGTGTTCCTTGAATTTTCAAGCATTTTATCACATTTTTTTTAATCTTAATTTTATTTTGTGGTGTATCTCCAATTCTCCAATGTCCTCTGGTGCATTTATTTGTTTCTTACAGCTAATTCCAGCTCATCTTCTTACCAAATGTATATTTTAAGGTCTGTACATCAGTATTTGTCCATGCACCCTTCATTAAATAATTTCCATTGATAATTAATACTCATTGTCATTGTATTACCTGTTGCAGTTGCATTTTTTAAAGTGAGCATTCCCAAGGTGGAAGTAGCATCGTTACTTATGCAGAAAGACTCAAGGAGGAGGTCAGGATGGATGCACAAAACAACCAATTTAATAATTTAAGACCCTGATTCATATTCCAACTCCCACCACCAGTCAAATGTTAGTGTCTTCTCAAACAAGTAATTTTAGTTGCCCAGTTGTTATCAGACTTTAAGCAAACCATATAAAGTATAACGGTATAAAAAATCCAAAAGGGTCATTCTGGGAAGAACTATGAAAGAAAGAAAATGTCTTCCGAAACCTATTTTGTATTTGTAGTTTGCACAGTATCATTTGCACTGCCTAAAAGTACCTTGAACTTTATCATCACCATCCTGAACAAACCAATATGTATATTTAAAAACTTCTCCTAACACCTCTGGAGAACAGTGGAAGTTGTATTTTTTCTCTATTCTATCCGACAGACCTGTTTCAAGACATTTAGGCTGAAAAGCACATACAAGCACAAATGTAACTAATATAATTGTTTGGTTTCATACCGTTTAAAAATTGCAGTAAGCCGTAACACTGAGCAAGCATACATTATATAAACTCTGGGACGGGACCACTAAAATGAAATGCTGCTCTTATTTATGTTATTAGTTACACCTGGGTTTTTTTATGCTAATGATGAAATATTAGCCGTGAAAAAAACAAATCTTTTGAAGTTTGATCTAGAACAATGAGTGTAAGAAAGACTGCAATTATTAAATTCAAGCGTACGTTCTCGAGTTGCACGTTTGTTTGAAATACCATCGAGCAAAACTTTGCAAAAAACCCTCAATCCTGATAATGTTCTTCAGATAGCCCACTGTGTATCATTATCACTGATTTGCATCAAGAGTGCTCAAACACAAGAGGAAACAGGCTGCATATTATTTTCACGCCTCGGTCTTCATCACAAATACATCCAGTGGGCTCGAAGATGAGCCGGCTCAAATACTCGAGTGTAGAAAAGAACACAGGATGAATGTCTGCTCTCACTCATAAATTCCCGTGCTTTTTAATACACCAGCGCAAGACAGAAGCAAACACATTTCAACGCCTCACCTTTGTCAGCATTTTCTTTTGTTCTTAATGCATTCAGCCATTCTCTCATAAAAAAGTTTTAGAGTAGGGTTGGCTTTTCCTTTCTTCCTGCTCGCATGCTGACAGGGTTTTTGCATGTGTATCCTCTGGAGACAGATTTTTCTTGCTGGGAGGTGTTTTACAGACTTTACAACAGAACAGCTCTACCCTCTAGGGACTCTCAAACAGACACAAATCCTTTTGACATGTCTTTCTTCTTCCCCCCTTTTCATACAGGATATAGACATCTGGAGAAATGGCCAATGTAGCATATAAAATCTTGGATTCAGAATGATCTTTGCTGTCATTATACTCAGGTACAAAAGAAATGTCTCTCAATGTAGTTAAATTAAAACAAATAAATGAAAGCAGTACCAGAAAACAACAGTAATAACAGCGTAATGTTTAAAAAGTGACACGTGCATAAGCAGAACTTTTAAGAACAGGCACTAGTTAAATTAAATTTACACATTTACACGTTTACAGAGGTTGAATGTTATAAATATTAATAAATAGATGCTTCATCTTTGTGTTTATAAATTGTGTCTGGTAGCAGTCTCCGAGGGTGGAGGTGGGTGTGTGCATGTTTGTCACAGTCTTTGATGTGTTTGTGTGTTTTCTATGTGAGCATGTGTCACAGTCCTTGATGTGTATATGTGTGTATGTGTACGTGTATATTTGTATGTATGTGTGGGTGCGTGTTATCTGTTCTGGGTTTGGGCAGGGAGGGATGTGATGGCCGCAACAGTCCTGGAAAAGAAGCTGTTTCTTAGTCTATTGGTGCAGGCTCTTATTGTCCAGAACTGTTTGCTGAACGGCAGTGATTCAAACATGGAATGGCAGGGGTGTGTGGTGCCCCTGATAATGATGCTAGCCATCTTCCTCAGTCAACCTGCACAGATAGTGTCCAGGTTTGGGAGCTCCATCCTGACAATTCGCTGGGCCGCCTTCATCAAACGATGCAGGTGCTTTTGCTCAGCAGCTGGCGTACAGCAGTGACACAGTTAGTCAGGATGATCTCACCTGTGGAAATTCAGCAGTTTCTGTGGGAGCTGGAGCCTGTTTCAGCTTTCTGAGGAAGAAGAGTCTTTGTTGTGAGGTGTTGTGAGGTCCATGTCAGTTGTTTAATCACATTGACTCAAAGCTTTTCGACACTTTCCACTGCTTCTCCATGTATGTGGAGGAGGAAGTGGACTTTCTCCTTTACTCTCCTGAAGTAAATAACCATCTCCTTTCACCAGGTTGTTGTCCTCACACCACTCAGCTGGATGTTCCACCTCAAGCTTGTAGGACATATATTCACCATCTGACATCAGCCCAGCTATTGTGGTGTTGTCTACAGATTTAATTGTGGAGTTGGAAGTGTGGATGGGGATATAGTCATGGTGAATAGTGTTCAGTGTTAGAGCATAGGGCTCAGCGCACAGCCCTGTGTTACAGATGAAGATGGAGGAGTTGTGGGTTTCACTTTTGACTTATGACTGTGTGGAAGTCCATGACCCACAAGTACATTGAAAAACCAAGGCTCAGATTGTCCAATTTGCTGACCAGTTTGTGTGGGATGACAGTGTTAAATGCAGAGTTATAGGCCAGAAATAGCATCGTCATATAACTGTTTGGTTCCTTCAAATGTGTCAGAGCAGTGTGGAAAGCTGTGGTGACAGTATCCTCTGTTGAGCGACCAGGAGTTGGTGCGGAACAGGCTCAGAAGAAGGGTCAGCCCTATGTTTCCTCAGCCCTATGTTCTCTCATGAATGTTTTTCCTCCATCCATATTAGGCTCCATGTTCCCTCAGCATCACAGCCAGTCCTTTAATAAAATGTATAATACACTGTTTTCGTCACCCAAATGGTGGTGGTAAAGGTTAGGGTCAGACATAAAAACAAACAAACAGACAGGGGCACAAACGTTACCTCATACTGATCCGAGGAATCATACGGTTGAGGGAACACCGATGCTTTCATCTGTACAGGTTAGCCTTTAGCTGCCTCTACCTGGTGGGATGGCAATTCTGATGGACTCTAGGGTGCACGGGATCACTGGAGGGATGAAAGTTGTGTCAAATCTGAAAGCTGTATGGTGATCTCTGATGAAAAATAACTGGGAGTGACTTTATGTGTTAAAGGATACTGCTTTACTGATAGAAGATAAACCAACTAAGAGAACAAAGATGTAAAAATAAAGACAAAAAAGAGAGATCCAAACCTCTGCATCTGCATCTTTTGGGTCAAAAATAAATAAATAAATAAAATGTCCATTGTCAAGCAATGACTTTAAAAATACATTTTCATGGGCAAACATTGGGCTGCCAATCAAAATAAGATTATATGTTCAGTTTGCACTTTGACAGAGAACTCTTATTCACTCTTATTTAATGCTTCATGTCTTCAGACTGCATTTTTGCAGTTTTGGTGCACAAATGCAAGACATTCCCAGTGTCAATAATGCACACTGAGCACAAAATATTTCTTGGTCACATCAGAGCAGCCACTGCAGGATTAACGGGGGAAAAAAATCAAACTGTGAGAGGAGCAGAAAACACTGCTGCTTGTCTTCATGTACTAAAGGCATGCTTACTCCAATGGTGTTTTGTATGTCACCCCTATCCTCCTAACTGACCTTTAACAATTCAAGATTGCGTATCGACAGAGAACCACTCTCTCTCGTCTTTATCTAGTTCTGTCTCCATCTAGTGTTTAAGCCCGCTGTTTGGCTGCCACCACAAACCCAGCATGTTACACACCTGTAATGCTTCAAAAGAAAGTTGTGTTTGAAATTGTATATGGCAGGTGGTTCGCTTTCATGTAATAAGTGTGCCTTATATATACAGTATAATCAAAATACTGTGGAGAAGCATAGTTTAAATGGTAATTCTAAAACGCTTTCCTGGTTTGCAGTGACGTAGTTTTTTTCCAATATTGCTGCTTTCATGACTTGTTAAGATGAGAAGTAAAATAAAGGACATTGACATTAAAAATAATTCTTCAATAGCTTTAACATTAAAGGATCGTTTCACATAAATTACAACAAAAACCTATTATTACTGTAATAACACGTTGTTGATTTTCCAAATTATATGTTACAGTCCCCTGCATGAAATTGCATTAACATCTATTGTATTGGAGTTAAAAACAGCGTTGCTAGGTGAGTCATAACCAATAACATATAGCTGTAACCAAACTATGTAAATGTAAATGTATAATTTCAGTAAAGACATATTTATTGAGACAAACATCCCTTTGACACCACCTGCAAGTTTAGCCACTTTGTTTAAAAAAATAAAATCATTACGTAATTATATGATGCATGAAAGGGGGTATCCTTTTTTGGACTCAAAAATGTTCCAACATTGAGAACAAACATATAGCTGTGCAATAAACTAAATATTATAATAGTAAACTGTAACAAACTATAATAAGTTGTAGCCTGTTCAGCATCTACATGGAAAACAAATACATCACATGCTCAACTTCCACATTACCTACAGTACTGTTGTGCAATCTTCAAATACACAACTCTATGTGTCTGTAAACCTCATTTATATGGTGGGTAGTGTTTTCCAGTCACTCTCTGGGCTGTGGGTAATAAGTGGGCTACAGTTTCTGGCAAATGCTTTTTTAATTAGCACCAAAATGTAATTCATAGCAGACCTCTACCATTACACAAGTGTTCCCCTGTAAACAATGACAGGTAGGAACTAAGATTACTACTCCTTGAGCAAAGGTTGGCAAGAATATGTAACTTAGATGTCTGACATACAGACATATGAATTAAATAATAGATGATGATGAAATAATCTTATAAAAAGTAAAATAATCTAAAATAATTATTTCTGTTGTAAATATTAATAACAACACCATATTTGATTTCATTATTGGTAAACTTTCAACTGAAATAATGCAAAAATATGATGTGTACAGAATGCAGGGCTACATTCAAGCTCGCTAAAGTGTGGTCACACTTGTGTATCACATTTTCATTTTATGTTCCCAATGTCTGTTGACTCGTCAGTCAAAACGTTGATTTTTTTCCATTTCTGTAAAAAAGTCGCCAATAACATGCTTGACTGTGGCAGCTGCCTTTGTGCGCCCAAGACTGATGTCCTGTGTCGTTTTCAAATCTTTAAAGATGTCCTTTAAAACATCCACCAGAAGGTCTGAGACTAGGGTGACCATATTTTCAAATCCCCAATTTGGCACCCTTAACTGTACTGCGCCTTCATGCACACACACATTTATGCGCTTATGCATGCACCATGCATGTTTTCATCAGGATGGAGGACAGTTATTTCAATGCTTAGCACACCTACCAGGTGCATCTTTCAACATCATGGACAGCGCCTCAGCAGACAGAAAATGATGTTTTTTCTTCCAAAATCCACCAAGGTCTTTGTCAGTGTCCATAAGCGCAGGCTACTGGCTAAATGGCTGACTGTGACATATCCTCTGCCAGCTATTTTTTCTTCTTTTAACAAAACAAGGTACAAATCTTTTTGTGGCCTATAAAAAACTACACAAGCTATAACATAAAAATAACTGTAACTTACATCTTTACAATGCCGTGCCACGAACTGGTCGCGAATTCACAAAGATTAAAATGTCAAAACATTAAATCACATTTGCACCTTGTTAATAACATAAACCGAGAAAGCCTTTAAAGAAAGTTACTTTTAAAGGATTGCTGGGTACATTAAGTTTCGCAGCCTTTCTTCTTAGGAGCTTGCAGCTCTCAGGGAAACCAGTGCTTATGTTTGGCATGTCTTAATATGATCTTTGACATTGGCATTTCCACTGTGCGCGACTGAAAATGTACTCTTGCTGTGTGCGCAGAATGCAGCATTTTTCATTGCCAGGTACTTTTAAAAAGGACAGAGTAAGCCTCCTGGAGTGCTTTAGAAAAGACAGTCTCTCTTCGGCATGACAGCTAACTGTTAGCATACTGACAGGCTTTGTCAGGAGGAGCCGCAAGAGTCATAGGCTAGCAACAGCTTTGACAAAGACACATTTATCGATTGACATATTGATGTTGGATTCAGACATGCGGTGCATTGTTTAGGATTTTATATATTGGGTTAGGTTATCATGAGTGGGACAGAACATGGTTAAGTGTACTGTATGTAAGAGCTGAAAACAAGTATAATAGTATAATTGTTCTTTTAATTGTGGTGAATACTTGGACAAATTGGTAGTGAATGATGAAAACCGTAAACATTTTTGTGTTTTTTGGCAGGACTCGGGACACCCAGCTTGAACCCTGCACAAACTGGGATGTCTGGTCATTGTATCTGAGGCTTTCCTTGCGATGTTGTTCTCTGTTAAAAAGCATTGCCAGCTTTACCTCTGCTGTTTTCAGTGCTGTGTCGAGCTGGTCCTTTTCCAACATTCTCTGTAAGCATTGTGCTATTGACCTTTGCATCTGGTCCAGACATGTCTTTTTCTCCTGGTGCCTTTTAAATCAGTGATCTCATCCACCATCTGTAGGTTGCAACAGTGACACAAAGCTTTACTGTCACAGCCTGCAACAGGTTTTAGCCATTGAGTAAAACTGGGCTCCATTTCCCAATCATTCCTGTATATTTGTTGGTGATGCTTACTTTTAGGCTTTTCCAACTAATCTCCCCTCTTTTTCACCTCTCCACTATCCTTATCTTCCTGTTCAGCATTCATTTTCTGTACCTTTTTTTCACAATTCACATGGATGCAACAAATATTGTTATAGTACTTTTGGCATTATTGATCATACATTGTACAGAGAGCAAAACTATCTGAAAAATACAATACTTATACATCTGGCACCACTGGATAGCAATCTCAGAGATCTCAAAATGTTGGCATATAAATCCAAAATTTGCAAACATATACATTTCCTTATAAATTTGGATGTTTTACTTTTGCTTACAATGATTTTGGAATGACATTATACATGCTGATGGATGGGAGGCATCTATTTGCTACAGTAAATCAAATGATTAGCAATGACTCCTCACACTGATCACACACACACACACACACACACACACACACACACACACACACACACACACACACACACACACACACACACACACACACACACACACACACACACACACACACACACACACACACACACATATTTTGACCTTTTGGGATCATTCTGGTCAATCAATGTCTTATTGTCAATAAATACCCTTAAACCAACAATTAACTGATCCTGTTAACAAGTATTGGCTGATACCTGATAGATATTATTTCTCTGTGCCATAGAGCTCAGTTGTTGTCCAGACAAGTGATAGAGTGGTATCGTTGTCTCAGTCACACATACTGTATAGTGTGCTGCTGCTGTATGCACTGACTTCAGTACTAAACATGACTTAAAATAATCCCTGTTTATTTGTTTGAATAACATTAACTGAAATTGCCAGAATTAAACCTTTCTTTTAAAATGAAAATAAACACGTGCGACTAGTCTTCAGTAGTAATGAATGGGGACGATTTATCAGTTAAAAACTAGGGAAAGACACTGGGTCACTGGGTCATAGTGAGAATATGAATCTAATATTAATCTGGTTATAATGAAACAAATTAGCCTATTGGAGTGCATTTACACACTAAAATAACAACTTTTGAATCCAGTCATTGTGGGAAAAAAGAAAGCTAGTTAATGGGCTCATCTCAATAGCTACAGGCATTTATACATAGCTTCTTTGAACTAAAAAGGTCAGCTATGCTAATTAACAATCTTACAAGATGTAGTATAGTTACACTGATAGATTGCTTAAAAAAAAATAGAGGCAGGAGAGCAGGTCTGAATTAGTATCCTCCCTTTACTAATTAATTAACCAGAAAGACAGATTGTCACATCCATCTAAGGTGCATATGTTTAAGAGGTTTAAGCCTAAGTGAAATGTTGTATAAATGGACAAAAACTCCAACAAGTCTTTACTTGGCTTGCTGTTTTTTCTCTGTCTATCTTAATTCCCCTAGAATACAGTCGATAAGTGACCTGTGAAGGCATTTTGACTAATTTACTGTGAGCAGCGAGTGTGGGAAGAGGTGGACATTATACACACACATGCACCACTGGTCTTTTTATTCTGCTTGATCTTTCACAATTTCCACCCCGGTCGCTAATTATGCAAAGTTGACCCATTCTATCAGGAAGTCTGCGTAGCATAGAAGTCAATTCGATACAACAGCGAAGATATCGTTTTGAATTTAATGCAGCTGTTGGCATTCTCTGCCTCTGCTTTCCCGATAGACTTGACTTGCTATCTAACTACAATCTTACATTTGCATATTGTATGAGCTTGATTTTGAGTGACTTGTTTCTTGTAAGATGTGAACGTATTATTGCCTTCAGATTGATCTCAGTGGATGACCTTGATGAAGTATGATGCTTTCCTAAACTAGAAAAAAGCAAAATGAATTACTTTTCCTCAATTTAGGCCCTTTCAAGGATTTTTTTTCATCATAAGATGCACAACAACACAGCAAATAAGCGCAGACACGCTGTCAGAGCTTTCATTTTCTTGTCATCTCCGATCCCCTGCAGGGAGCTCAGGAGGAGCAGCAGCAATTAATGACTTTTTTGGTCATTTAGAAGAGGACAGCGTTGAATTTATGTTGCTCTGTGAGTTTGAGTGAGTGTGTCTCCACATGCCGTGCTTGCTTTAGCCTATTACTTGTGATATGAGAACATAAAGTGTAATACCACAGTGACAGCAAAGCCCAGCATTATATTTCACAGTCAATTTAAATTTAGCTGCAGGGTGGGCGACTGCTTGGATTGAATTGTGAAACTTGACTTTTACAGGTTTAATCCAAGGGGCGGATGAAATGGTGCAAAGTGACTACATACTTTTTTTTCTGTACTTTATCATTAAATAAACTAACCATATTCTTCTTTTCTGACCAATTAAGTAATTACCACTCTTACTATCATATTCCCTGCATCTGTAAATTCTTGTTACACTTGTAACACCTTCATTTTTTTTGATTTTGATGTTTGTTTTGTCCGTATTTCTTTTCTTCTTTATAGTTGTTGTGTTATATGTCTCACAGTAGGTGGGCCACCCAACAAGCCCTTATGAGTGTTATTGGTTCATCCTGCAAAATGTATCTTTTGTTAGTTATTGTTCTCTGTCTGTTCTCTAAAGAAAGTACAGTTTTGAGGAGTTTTTCCCAACATATGTCAGAGGGAGGCGTACTTTTAACTGTGTTATAGTTATACCTACTAGTTATTTTTTCAGATAAAAGGAATACTCCACCAGAAACCTGTAACTCTGTTCAATATGTGTCTGTGAAAGTTTTATAGCTTGCTTCTGCTTCATAGAGGAGGATGGCACTTGTAGCCAGCTTGGATTTAAAGCAGAATTTCAAGAGTGATCTAGTTTCATAATTAAAAAAGAGCATCAATATGTCGAAAGAAACCACTTAAGATAGCTACTGTCTATGTACTCATGATGATGAATACTCTAACCAAATACCACTGAATATACAGTTAGCTGCTTAACCTTGTTATACACAACTGAGAGCATGAAGGTTTGGAATAAGACTTTTACATTTAAATAGTTTTTTTCTTTTTTTACATTGTGGTACGCTGTGGCTTTAAATTGATATTTCTTCCACCGCTGTCTCCTTTTTAAAATCTTGAGAAAAACACACAGAATGATTGTGTAATACTCAAACCTTTGTTATTTTGTTATCTTGTGCTGAATGGTAATGTAAAGTTGTCTGAAAAGATGACTGATATGCAATCCTTGGCTGTCAGTGTACACTGCCAGGTGTGCTTTCTTTAGCTATCAAGGAGTCAGTGTGAATATGCTGATGTTACACTGTGACCGTGACTACAAACACAATAGCACAAGAGGTAAATGCCTCCAACTTGGTTCTGTCTGCAGTTACAGACACTTAACCTTCGTGTCGTCCTCCCAGGTCAAATTGACCCTGTCTGTTTTGACTGTTCCTTCTTTCCTCCCTTCCTTCCTTCCTCCCTCCGTCCTTCTCTCTTTCTTTCCTTCCTCTCTCTTTCCTCCCGTCCTTCTTTCCTTCCTCCATCCCCCTTTCTTCCTTCCGTCTGTCCTTCCTCCCTTCCTCTTTTCCTTTCTCCCTCCCTCCTTCCTTCCTTATTTCCTCCGTCCTTCCTTCCTTCCTTTCCTTCCTCCCTTCCTTCCTTATTTTCTTTCGTCCCTTCCTTCTCTCCTTCCTTGCTCCCTTCCTTCCTCCGTCCTTTCCTTCCTTCTTCCTCCCTTCCTTCCTCCCTCCCTCCTTTCCTTCCTTCTTCCTCCCTTCCTTCCTCCCTCCCTCCTTTCCTTCCTTCTTCCTCCCTACAACAGGAAGGTTAACACACGGAGGATGCTACTGGGTTTTTTTCTAATGTTAGCAGACTACTTAATGTTAGCTATATCAGGTACTCTATCTGGGTTAAAGATGAATTCCTCTCTTCTATTCTGAGTTTTCAACACAAAGAAAAGGACAGAAATTGAATTAATACAACACATTAAGATGAAGAAGTGAAGTTGAGCCTGAGATGTGTGATGCTGTATGATTGTCAGCCTTGATAAGATGTCAAATCTAATGTCTAATATCTCTCTTCATTAGCTATTTGTTCGATTTAGAATTGATTTTAAGATTTTACTTGATCACATTTATAGCACATCTGGGTCTGGTCCAAAGCTACATATCAGAGATGTTGACCTCCTTAAATCCGTCAGTCTGCAGCCTTAGATCCTCAGGTGGAGCCCATCTGGCTGTTCTAAAGTCGAGGCTTAAATCTAAAGGTGACCGCACTCTTGACATCAGGACACCTCGGCTTTAGAGCGACCTACCTGAAGAGATAAGGCTCCAAGAATCAGTGACTTCTTAAACCCCATTTTTATAGACTTGGTTTTATGTGTTCCTATTTTTATTGCTTTTAGTTTTTTTTATTTGTGTTCATTCATATTTATGTCTTTTAATGTTTTTATTGTCTTTTATCTCCTTTCTCCTTTATTTTCCATCATCCATCTGTCCTCTCATCCTGTTTGAAATGTATCTTAATTTTTTCTTGCTTTTTTTTTGTCTTAATGTTTAGCTTTCTGCTGTTATATTTGCCTTTTGAGTCAAAGAACTTTGTAAAGTCTGTTTTTAAAAGGTGCTATATACATAAAGTTATCACTATCATTATTATGAGTTAGAAAGATTGCTGTTAAACCTGTTTCAGTCTAATGTTCTCTATTATACGGCAGCCATAATAATTTGCTCATTCGTTGTATGTTGCTCCAGATAAACAGCAGAATGCTCTATAAATATACCCAGTGGCACAGCTAAATGGAATTTAGGAGAATGTTTTGACCATGAAAATAGGTTATAGCAGTCCACCTTTTTTTGCAGCTGCCATACCCAAGACTGACAACTTAAGTATCCATAGCATCATTTTTGTGCTTGCTTCACTACCATTTTTCATGGCAGCTCCTCATCTGTCTTCTAAATAATTGTCCTTTGTGTTTATTTCTCATCTGAAATGAGAATATGACCTATTGTTAGCAAACAGTCTCTAAAGGCAAAAAAAAGATTTTTCATTCTACTTCTCTATTTCCTCTTCTGTGGTAAACACATAAAATACTTTAAAGTAGAAGATAAAACAGACTGGTGTTAGAAGTGCTGTGCTGTCCCAGTTAAACATAACAGATCTATTACCCCTGCTTATAAATAAAACTAATAATCAGATGGGGATTCATACTGTATAGATTGTATAAATGATGCAAGAACAAGAGCTGCAAATTAGAAAATGAAAAGACATGTTAGTTGTCCATAAAATATTCCCCAAGCAGAGCCTCACAAATGAAAGTGATAGGTTGAAGAGCAGTACATCCTGTACGATAATTAGACCCCAAAGGACTCATTTAGAGGTTACTGACTGAGAGGGCTCCCTAATCTCCTCATGTAAGGTAAATCATAATAAAAATGGTAAACAGTGTTCACAGACTGCCTTTAAGAGTGATTTAAGAAGTGTAACATGTTGTCTGTGTTGTTTTTCTGTTTGAACCGTGACTTTATTTTATAAGTGAACAGTTGAAAAGCAATGGTGGACATATTTATTCAAGTGTAATTTGTGTACTTACTACAAATTTGAGTTTTCTTGATTAAGGTGTTACATACAAAACATTTGCTCATTTGTATGATATCAACAATGGGGTTTAAATGTTAAGGATTATAACTCTCAGTATTATTTTAGATGGGGAATGTTTACCCTAATGAAACAAATTATTGTATATTGCTCTATTGCGTTAAATAGAGGATCTATTTACTTCTGATGTACACTGATGAAATGTGTCCATAACTGGAAACCCCTATTTATTAAACCATAGCAGTAATCACCTAATATAACTACAATGTGGACAAATTGGCAGGAAAATCACGTGACAAATGCTCCTTTTTTTGCACACTGAGTGTCTACAAAAACCTGACTTTAAACACAGCTGGACCAAATGAGACTGCGGATCTGAGCTGAATATCTGTGAAATGCACTCAAATAGTGTGTTTATATTCCTGAGGCAGAGGTACCAGAACACTGTACTGAACTGTGGCTCCGCATGAATGTGTTAAGAAATAGTGAGCATGTTTTATTCATACAATGTACCACATTTCCTCAATGTGATCTTGGAGAAAAAGCACATACTGTAGACAAAATTACTTACTTCCCCTCAAGCCCTGATGATGATCCCAGTAATGTTAATTTATTGGCATAAGATCTATAGAGATAAGATGTTGATTTATTTTTGTATATATATTTTGGGGCATTTTTACGCCTTTATTGGATAGCGACAGTTGAGATATGACAGGAAACAAGGGGAGAGAGAGAGATGAGGAATGATTTGCAACAAAGGTGCACTGCTCGAATTGAACCATGGACATTACGTTTACGTGGCATGTGTCTTAACCAGTACACTACTCAGTTACTGGCCATAACCCAAAAGTAATCTGTAATGGCTGTAGGATGGAGGTCCGGGGTGGTTTGCTGTACAAATCACTGGATTTTTGACACTGTAGACCAAACTTTGTGTCCTGCATCCAGCTATGTTGTTAGCTTTAGGATACTAAAACCCATAACCCTAACCCATTTTCTGTAATCATTTTCTGTAATGATTTTGTTGTGTATACAGGCAACTAAAACTACTGTTGTTGGTGAAAGTTCAGAACATATTCAGGGGAAGTCAAGGAAATCCTTCCAATTGCTGAAAGTTGGTTAAAAGAGATTTTCACAAATTGAAGCAAATATGCGGGGCGGCTGTGGCTCAGGAGGTAGAGTGGTCGTCCTCCAATTGGAAGAATGGTGGTTTGATTCCTCCAGTCCACATGTCGATGTGTCCTTGGGCAAGACACTTAACCCCAAATTGCTGCCGTTGCTTCGCCAACGGTGTATGAATGTGTATGAATGATTAGCTTCCTCTGATGAGCAGGTGGTAGCCCCTCGATCAGTGTATGAATGTGTGTGAATGGGTGAGTGAGTTGAAGTGTAAAGCACTTTGAGTGGTTGAAAAGACTAGAAAGGCGCTATATAAGTACAGTCCATTTACCATGTGTCCACAAGTTGAAAATGTTTCAAATTGGACTGTGTAGTCGTTACCATGGCTGCTAAACATGGACTGTACGAACATTTCAGCGTCTTCTACTACTATTTTAATACTACTACTACTAATGTTTGCATAGCACCTTTCATACCAGACATTACAAAAAATAATTTTAAAAAAATGACATTCACTAAGTGCTTCACATGAAAATGTGTAAATCGGTCCCTAGGTCTCTGAAGCCATGAGCAAACAGAGCTTCCCTTTTCCCAATGGACACAGACTCACCACCGGTCTTGAGTAACTGAAATAAGCCTCTTTCAGCTTATCCCAGAACGTCTTCCCACGGGTTTAACCTTATTGTGTCTTATCTGTGTCGGGTGCAACCCAATGCTGCCCTGGAATAAAGACACCCTTAGTGGTGCTGTGGGGTTAAAAAAAAACAAACATACCACAGTCTTTTTTTTCTTAAACCATAATTATCATAAAGTATAAATTCATTCTCTGTCTGAACACAGTTTAACTTGTAGCTATAGCCCCGATGTCTCTCATGATTTACCACTGAAGTGAAGTCACAGAGCTTCCATAAGCATACAATCTTCAGAAAAATAAATGAAGCAATTCCTGCAAACTAGCTCAGGCAGCTCAACTCAGGTTGCTGCTCCACTCATATGCCATACCGTTCTCACTGTGACATATATCCAATGCACCCTTGTACGTGCTGTTCTTATAACATTGCAAAAGCGCAACCTTCACGCCAGAATGCACCTGCAGGCTCTGAGTCTACCTTTCTTTAGGGGGTAAGTTACTATCATCGCTCCCTGCTGTGCAATATCAGTGTTTCCTTGTGGTGACGAGGTCAGAGCATATATGTCAAACACTAATGCAGACATTTTCAGAATTGTTAAAGACCATTGTACCATCTGCTACCTGAATTTAAAGTCACTTTGAATATATTTCTCAAGTTGCAATTCAGTTTCCTATTCAGGTAAATTCTGGAAAAGACACATACTGAATACACATAGAGTATATTAGTCTTCTATGAATATAAGAATATTAATAATATTGCTAATAATATTTTTAATGTTCGTTCATGTTGAATGAATTGAGCGATTTGTTTTCTGTATGCAGCTTTTTCTCAAACTCTGTAAAAAATATTTTGCAATTTTTGTGCAACAGAAAGACAAAAAAAATCATCCAATTTTTAAAGATTCTGGAAATATCTTGAGAACAGTGGTGAGTGCTGTCAAATGACATTTATTTTTTATTTTTTTTTATTTTTTTAAACAATCAAATGTCATTGTAAAACACATGAGCCACAGAGTCAGGCTAGCGGAACTCTTTCTTTTAAAGGTTTGTTCAGTCTATGTTAGTGTGGAACAGTACAAATACATTTCTTGCACAAGTTCAGTTTCCTGCATTTCCTGTTGACATACAAGCCTTAAACTTCAAATACAGTACAAATCACAATGACAAAAAAGGTTGTATATGGAAGTTACAAATATACATATATATGATATACTTCTCAAAAAAGGATAGAAAACGGTCTCATACTCTATAGAACTTATTCATAGACTTTTTAGTGGAGTATCTAGTCATTGTTTTTCAAATTTCAAACGTAGCATAATGTGACTAATCCAGTGGGAGTGAGAGGGAGGGGCAGTACCTCTCCCTTTGAAAAGTATAGCTGGTCGAGCCAGAAAGGAGGAGAAGGCATCCTTTCTAGAGTTAGGGTTAGGATTAGGATTAGGGTTAGGGTTAGGGTTAGGACATTGTAGAAATTCACATAGTTTGGACCACTGATTTCCAAAATTCAGCTAAGCAAAGGCATGACCAGAACATTTGAACAACTGAGGCTGGGGCATTTTTACATTTGTCACAGGTGGGATCCACCTCAGGGTTAAGTGTAGAGAGTTTTGTTTTGGAAATAAGAGTATGATGTACTGCTTTGGGCTGTATAAGTGCATGAGGCACACATATAGAAGAGGGGTGTATCTTGTTGAGGGGCCAAGTCCCAAATGTCATCTGAAGAAGTAAAATCTACTGTAGGTCTTTTTCCCATGCAGATCTAATAGTCGACACGAGGGAGCAGTTTTAGTTTGAAATAAAAAAAAACATAGCTGACATTGATCCATTCAGGTAAGCGTTTAAAGACAGAAATGTGTAGGGTTGTGAGGGGGGGGGGGGTTACTTTCCCCCCCAAGAACTGGCTTATAAGGCGTTGCATGAAATGTATGACTTGTAGGTATTTGAGCAATACTCTAACAACATCAGTCTACTTCTGCCTCTGCTTTTAAGAGACAAAAGTCATTATTTTGCTCAACCACAAGGGTTTGCTTATCAGGAACATGAACATGTGGTTCATTTTTTTTCGGGTAAGAATAGCCTCTCTCAGGTTAAATATTAAAGAAGTCAACGTGTCCCTTCTCGTGCTTCAAGTCACCATTTACCTTTCTTAATATTTAACTAAGAACTGTAACCTTAATCAAGTGCTTTGAATTCTCTAAATGTAAAAATAGGTATTAGGCTTTTGTTAGTAGTAGTTGTTTTAGGAAGGAAATGCATTGATAGTGAATATTTCGGGAGTTTTAAGTTTTAAGATACATTCAGTTGACTTAATAAAAATCTCCTTTATTATGATGATAAAAAATAAACACAATCCAGTTGTTAGTATGATGTTTACTTCAAAATTAATTCATACTAAGTTACTAAATTGTATAGACAGGGTTAAAACTACAGACATTGCATGACCGTGATGTTAAAACAAGAGCAGACAAAGTCAAAAACTTATTTTATACTTGAGCTCTCCTGCCTCCCTGCCTTTCCCTTCCTATCTGTCTCTTCCTTTATCACAGTCTAGTTTCTCCATAATGCTGTTGGCTGTAATGTGGACTGTCAATGAAAAATATAAAATTGTTGGAGGCCATTACTTCCAAGTCATTTGTTAAAGGTGGGTGGACTGTGCAGTCTCATGAAATCATCTGCGCTGCTCTTCAAGTCGTTCTCCTTGCCGGGGAATGGGTCACTGCAGCACAGTTGTGAGCGATTGCCTCGCTAGACAACTGTGCTCTAACATGAATTAGTATGAATATGCAAGAGAGGCAGTACTTATAGAAGCAGAGTGAAGTATGAAAGCCATGAAGTGGGTCAATTAGAGGGAAGAATTTTATAATACATTTTCATTTAGTGCAAGTTAGAAAAATGCATTTAAGTGCCCATTACTCTTTGGTTAAAATAAAGGTAATCTTTAGCCTCTTAACTATCATTCATAACAAAGGGAATATCTAGTAGTGCGATGTTCCGGACTAGTTTATTTAATATATATATATATATATATATATATATATATATATATATATATATATATATATATATATATATATATATATATATGTATGCATTTTTTATATCTTACAATTATATTTCAATATTTGATAAAGCTTGTGTGAATTAATTTAAAGCCTTCACCTTCGTAGTTTTATGGAGCTAAATTTTTCTGAAAATCAAAATATTATTCCCCTTGATGGAGCTTCTTCCCTTTCTCAAACATGAGATGATGTTTGATCCAGGTAGTGAGGTCAATCAACCAGATTTACTGCTAAAAAACTACATATGTAAATCACTTCATATGGTATAAAACACTGAAACCGTGAGTCTGGTATCTCTGCATGAGCAGAATCGGGTGTTAATGTGATGGAGCATTTTATACAGTTTTTTTGTTTAGCCCCCTCCCTGCAGTGCTGTGAAGCACAGCCGCAGATCCATCATTTCCTCCCTTTTTCACTCTTACATTTTCCATAATGATGTTCAAGGACCGAATGGGAGCATTTTTCTTACATTTTATTTGAAAAGTCATTATGATGTTTTCATGTTCTCTGATGTGTGAGACAGGGCAGCGAGAAAAATCAGAAATATCACCATCTCTCCTCAGTAACCATTCTTCAATTCTCCAAGGAATCAAAGATGAAATTGTTACCCAAATTAAATCATTTTTTGTTTAAGGCAGTCATTTAGACAATTCTTTCCACATTTAAGCCTCCTTTTTAGCAGATTTGTAGGTCAAAGTCACATTTTCAAAGCAGAAAACAACAGTTTGGATAACAATCAAGATCTGATTAACTAGACCAGGAACAATTGTGCATGATTAAATTTGTTTCACAATAACTGAAGAGTCAGACTAAACAAATTAAATGTTAAGTTAATAATAATACTAATACTAATATGATCACATACAATGGTATACTCTACAACTTCTAATGAAACTTCATCCACAATGACAAAAGCATCAACTTGAAGTTCACAGGTTTAATAACCACGAAACGACTGAACCTGAACCCTATTAACCCTGTTCACTGTGTTGTCCTTGGTCTGTGTCAGTAGGTGTGTTGCTGATGAGCGGCAGTAGAACACTTGAAATCTTAAGTGTGAGTGTTTAATGTAAGCTGACTGTGACCCTGAAAAGGTAGATTATATAGGTGGTACTTTTGATTGCACGCTCCTTTTCAGCTGTGTACACTCAGGCTGAAGGACCCAGACTGAGACTGTATGAAATCCTGAATCTCAAAGGTCAATGAAACCATCGACGTTTGTTGACACTGCAACAGACGAAGGTAAAGCACAGCAGATGTTTTTGTACAGTACATTGTGTACACAGAGTAATACAAAGAGCCTAAGATGAGAGACACTAATAGCAAAATAAATGACGTGAAATGAAGTATACTTGAAAAAATGTGGAATGCATTTGAAAATAAAATAGCAAAAGAAAAAAAGCCTCAAGATTTATTCAAACCAATGACAACCAGATATGTTTTTGGCTTTGATTTCAAAGTATTTTAAAGTCTCAGATCAGTAACTGTAGCTAAAAGCAGCTTCTCTGTGTTCTATCAGTTTAGATATATTTTGGTCATAAACCCAATCTTAACCAAAAATGATATATTATTCAATCTTTTAGTGATTAATAAAGTACCTGTAAAGCTAGCTTTTACAATCAATTCACTGACAGAACATGATACCACTCCAAACTACCAGCCTCAACCTTCAGATTAGACCAAAACTGCCATGACAGCAGCTATGACATGCTCCATGCACCATAACTATTGGAAGAAGTTAAAGTAAGTTTTCTTCAGATCCTTCCAGCCCATCATCCTTTGATATTTTTCATGTCTTGAGAGACCCAAATATTGCCAGACAAGTATATTGGATGATTTTCCTTAACATGTTCAATGACAACTTTTAAAAAAAAATGTTATGGTTTTTATGTCTAATGGCAATGTTGGCTGTCAGGAATATAACTGCACAGGCATGATTGAGGTTAGCACAAGACCAAAAAAACAACTATGGTTAAGGCATGGTTTAGGTTATATAACTGACACTTAGAGATTGTCATTACGGTTGATATGGAAAGTTTACAGGTCTATAATGGGATGCAAACGTCGGTCTTCTTCATGAAAGTCTCACGTTATGCACAACCATCACACCTCCACATCATTAACTTCCACCTCGCTACATAAAGGGCACGCTATTTCCTGCATTGAAACCTTGTTTGAACAGGCACTCAACTGTAGTCTGACCTGTTCATCATCATCATCATGACCTGATATACAGTACCACACTTTTCCTTTGAAGTGAAGGCGTGTCCAAACTTTTGACTGGTACTGTAGTAACGTGTGAAAAGACATAAATATTGTATCTGATCCTGATATTAGTCTTCATCGGAACTTGAGCGGCAGAAATTCTCAGAAGAAGCTGCAAACTTTTTAAAAAGACCAAAGAAAAGCGAAAGCTAGCATCGAGTTTGAAAGATGAATGAATCTCACAGGTCTATCTTGTTGTCTCTTGTAGAGTATTACTGTAAAGTATTCCATGAAGTTTCCATGGCTCTCTGCAAATTAACACAAATCATAGACATTCAGTCATTTTGTTGGAACAAAACACAAACAAAAACACTTTAAGTCACCACAGCAGGATGTAAATCCTCCCTCCCTAACGTATTAATTTAAAGACTCATAAATTTAGCATTTAGTCAGACGGAAGCAGCCAGCCAGCGGATCATGCTGTGCGTTGCGGTAGGTGGGTGAAGGCAGCACAGAGACAGCTTGTCACTGTTTTTTCTCCTCCTAATTGTGGTTTGCTGACTGATATGTAGAATAGACGTCTCTTGCTCTGCCTTGCTTTTGTTTGTCAGGGATAGGAAACAATGATGTGGGTGCAGCTCTGCAAATCAAATGACATCCGTGAAAAGCTGTTTAAAGTTTCTTAATAGGGAAAGGAAAGACGTGATTTTGAGGTAACACAATGTTAAGAGCTGTATGGATGAAGTGTTTTGACTGAAAGTAACTCTTCTCATCACAATACAGCACTCAATAATTTTGGTACAGTATAAAGTGCATTTTTGAAGTGATTCATTCTTGTTGTGTGTGTGTGTCTTCGTGGTAACATGAGTACGTTTTTATTATTATTAACAACAAACAAATAGACTTTAAAAAGATGTTTTTTGGTACAGTGTTGGGAGATCTCAGATCTTGCTGGTTCCTCCTCAGGCAAAAAAGTCTTCTGTATGATCCTCGCTTTTTAAGAAACTGTCATCTTTCTGATGATTACTCTATTACAGATTTAGTAGGTCTTTGAAAATTCTTGTGAGAGAGCAAAGCAGTGTGGTGACAGATGCCTGCCTGCCTTTTCCCATCAGGCAACGTTTTAAATTGTTTACAATGAAAAGTGCTAAAGATTGATTTGAGGGGTGTTTACGCAGATATGAATTCACGCTTCAATGAGTTTTATGTGAACCCTACTCCTGCATGTGATGGAGGAACAGAGAACAGAGACTGGGCCCTGGGCTTGATTTCCTTTGTGCAGCCTCCATCTTGTGCTTCTCATCAGGGCTTTTCAACAACAGCAACAAGCATGGACAAAAGGATAAATACCATGATTGCATCTTTTACCGTAGTTGTAATAAACCCTCAAGAGAGCTCAATGCAAGTGTGATTGAAATAAGTTGATTCCAAAGACACACACTTGAAGTAGTTTTTTTCTCTCTCTCTCCCTTTTACAGTGTGAAGGTGAAGGGGGAAATATTCTTCAAACGCTGTTGCTGAATGTGTCAGTATTTGAGAGTCAGCACAGCAGTACTCGCTCGGAGAGGGAAATAATTGGCTGCACTGTGCAAAGGCATACGTGTCAGTCTTCCTGGGTGCAGCCATGGATGTGATGGAGCCTATGAATTGTGCATTTTCCAACACTGGCTTTGTTTAGATGTAGTTGTATAAGCAATAAAAACTCCTTAATGAAAATCCACTTTCAAAGAGCTACTTTTACATGCTTCATCTCTACAACTTTTTGTTATAATCAATGCTTCTGTTTGTTTTCTTGACTTCTGACTGTTGCACAATGTTGCTGATTTACATTGCTGCCATTAACGTTTCTGTTATGTTAATTAACTGTGATTTAATGCCTCTGAGAGGACTTCAAAGGACAATGCCAGAAGATTAGCTGAGATGGAAAATGACAGGTTGCAGTATTTTTTATTTTTTGATCCCAGGTGGCGAACCACCCTTTACAGAGTTTTCGTCAGTCGCTTCCTCTGAAGTTGTTTCACGCCTCCATAGTGGTTCTCACTTTAGGCAGAAAAAAAGGAGAATGGCTGATAACATTTTTTTTTTTTTTTTTTTAATAAAAGCAGAACAGGAAGTAAGTGTGTGTGTGTGTGTGTGCGAGAAAGAGAAAGTGAATGTGTACATACTATATAGGCTTCTGGCTCCCACTTTGCTTTAATAGACGTAAAAGACAAATGCAGTGCAGAGCACACATTAGTTTTCAAAAATGGAACTTTCCTTCTTCTTATTATGGGAAACTTGAGAGATGAATTTCACCAGCCTTCTCCTTTATTCCTAGCAAAGTGTCATTGGATACTGTCTTTAATATCCACCCAGACATTAATAACAAAAATTACAATAACCAAGGGTATTGAGGCATAAATGAAGATATGGTCCCATAGGCTTCTCTATGTGCAGAATCTATTATTTTTCAACATAGTCTCCGTCGCACCTCAGTGACACTTTTTCACCTAAAAGTGCCCAGTAGCTTTCCACAACTTGTCATATTGTCATATATGGAAAGTACCCACAGCGACGGCAGGACAGGAAGACACTAATAAGGTGACAAAATACAGAGCCAAGCATTTTCCAGGGGGGAAATGCTGCCACCACGATTTGGAAAAGAAAATTAATGTGCCGCTACTTCAATCCTGAATCTTATCTGTCCCCTCAGAATTTTTCAATAGTTATTGCTACCAAAATTGTTGGATTTCTCCAGGCTTTTTAGAAAGAAAAAAATGGCAGTGTGATATGCTCTCTATTTGCAGTTAATGCATAATGATTGAGAAAAAATGCTGGCGCAGTAATATTCATCTTTTCCTAACCAATGGCTTTTTGCAGTGATTTATCTCAGAAAAGTGATGGAGAATTAGAATGCCAAGCTCTATAGGAAACTAAGTAGTGATGCTCATGAATAGCATGTGTAAACACATTTTCTGGACAGTCATAGTGAATGAAAATTAAATTCACACAGTTGACTTAAATATACAAACATGACAAACATGTAAAAGCAGCTTTATAGTCCAAAATTCTCAAAGCCGATGCAGAAGCTGAAGTTATAAATGGACATTTTTAATTGCTGCATCTTGATAGTCGATGTCAATTAAGAATCCTCGAGGGGCTGCGTTGTTTTGAAATGTGTTCATCGGACCAAAACTGATGCGTGCGGGCCAACGGATAGAAGTTGCAGATCCCTTTTTTGTCTCTTGTCATGAATCACTTCATTGTGCTAATGAACCTGTTTTCACTACCAACTCCACATCCACAGGAGAATCATTTCTAAAACTGCACCCTCTCATCAGTGCTTCATGGACTACAACCTGCAGCTGTCAGTTTGATTCACAACAGTCACCTGCTTGGCATAGAAAACAAAATGCTGCCTATAAATGTACAGTATGATTCAGAGTAACCCGATATCAATAGATGAGCTATACATAGGAAGGCTTAAGGGAGAACTTCTCTAAAGGCTATCTGAAAAACTTGCACCGCCTACAGCACCATCCATTAGATATAAGCTAGTCTCAGATGGCCTACTCTCAATTATATGATATCATTAGTTTTGCTTGAGCCCCTCTCACTGCACAGACTTAACCGTTATCTCACAAGGGACTCCCACCTGCAGTCCTGTGCATCACTTTACCCTCCACGTGCCTTTTCCGCATTTCACTTTTCTCCCCCCTATGATGCCCCATCATCTTTTTCTTCACTGTCATGCCAATTTTCTTCATCTCCGGCCAATATCATGTAATATCCTTTTAGAAACTCACTCTTTCCTCTCTTACTTTTCTCATCTACAGCTTTGTTTTCTTATATTTCCACCCTCTTTTCCAGGCTTCTACTCTTTTCTCCTACCCTCACCCCACATTCACTCTGTCCATTTGTTTTCCTCTCTATCATCTCTGCCTCCCCCGTTTTCCCTTCCTCCCTGCTCCTTTTCTAACCCATCCACTATTTTCTCCTGTCCTCTCCGCCTTGCTAAACAGAGCCCCACATTATCCCCCTCCTGCTTCTATTAGGGGTAGCTAGCCTGTCAGCCCCAAGCCTTAGTTAATCACTCAGGCAGCCAGGCAGTCGGGCAGCTCGCTGCTAGCTCCCTGGACACTAATAGCAAGACAAGCAGAGAGCAAAAGCTAGGGGGGTGGGGGGCAGTGTGGACTCATTAGGAATACAGGTATTTAAGGAAATGGTCCATTTCAAATCAAAAGATAATTTGTCTCCTGTTCAAGTAAAGACTTTTTTTTTTTGACACAGGCTGGAGTTATATTGGGTAGTATGTAGTGGTTGTTGCTTGCTAGGCCGTGGCTGAGCGGTTGACATTATCAATTTGAGGCTTGATAAATACTTCCTGTGTTCCGATGGCATATTTTATTCCCAAAAGAGAGGTTTTGTTTGCTACCCGAAGGTATTTTTTATGCTGACTCCATGTTCCTGCCGCACCAATGGGGCAGGACTCAATAAAGTTGAAATATGACCTCCATTTGCACAATGACATTACTTCAAAAAAAAAAAAGGTTGCTGTCAGGCCTTTGAGGTGATCAATGTCTTTCTACAAACCCCTCATTGCCTTTTTTGTGTTTGCATTGTCAAATCAATAAGAATATGAATAATAATACAAATTCAAACAGGAAACTGAAAAAGAGAGGTTAAAGAGATCAAATAAGAAATACTTTTTTATCCAATACAGACTTGGTTCAATTGACAGCTTCAGGTTTTACTTTTTAAGTCGCAGCTTCTTTATGTGGAGGTGACAGACACAGAAACAGAAACACCTGAATTGGGTGATACTGGAAGGTGTTAAAGCAAGATTATATAGCTTTAGAAATAAGAAATAACACTGCAAATGTAACTAAAATGAATAATGTAAAAATGAAATGTTGAATTCATAAGCAATACAATGCACTTCTGCTTAGTTCAATACACTCAGGTATTTTGCTGATGTAAAACCTCGCACAATGTTAGCATGAGAATCTTAATTTTAATGTAGGCAAACCTTTGGCTGATATCTCTGTTTAACTTCTGTCAGTCTGGTGACATCATGACCTACCAACTTCTCTTTTGTGCTACTGCTGAATAGCATTACATCACATTAAGATGGATTTCCTCACAAACATGAAGCAGGCTGCACACACTGTACCTCACCAGGGGATAACATATGGCCCCATATACAGTGACCAAATAATACATTTTATGACTATCAAAAACCCCCTTTGTATTACCAGAATTTGAGTCATATCTTACATATAGCACCATTCTACATCACAGTCACAGGACATAACATACAGACACAGATACAATATAAGCGTACTGTATTAATTCCAATTAGATACAGCAACATTTTAAAAAGTCATGAAGAGCCATGGCAATATATTAGTTTTGTGCAATACATGTACAGAGTGTCCAGCTAGCTCTGCTAATGTTCATGCTCTACAGACCCCAAAATATGAAAGCATGAAAACCTTTTTCAGTGAATAAGACAGGTGAGCAACTTTCACTGGAACGAATAAGGTGTCATCTTGGAACATGATGTCCTGTTCTGGTATTACATCCAAGTTGTGGTTCCCCTCTACGTGCCATGTTGTGCACTGTCCAGCAATAACTGCATAGAGGTCTTTTTTTTCTCTTTTTTAAAAAATCTAGTTTGTGCTTTTACAGTGTACATAGAAACTTTTCTGACACAATTTCAAGAGAAATTATAACCTTGAAATCAATGTTGTGTTGAATAGGGCTTCCTCTTACTGTGTGCACCTCTTGTACTGTTAAAAACTGTCCATTATCAATTAGCGGCATGAGAAAGATTTGCTCTACTGAAAAACGGTAGACCTGTCACCGTGTTGACACCCGTGCTATTAGAGGAACATTCTCAGGTGTAGTGGCTGGCAGTCTCCAGTGTTTACTGGGGAGCATCATTAGCCTGGCGTCTCACAGCCTTAAAGTGTCATATATCCACAGTAATGAACTGTGAGAGCGTGCACTATTCCCAAACTTCCCTGCTGCAGCACCCACATTAATCCACATGCTCAAACT
This sequence comes from Scomber scombrus, assembly GCF_963691925.1. Lineage (NCBI taxonomy): Eukaryota > Metazoa > Chordata > Actinopteri > Scombriformes > Scombridae > Scomber > Scomber scombrus. Next base: position 28,680,892 of record NC_084977.1, on the reverse strand, counting down.
CTGCAACTCGAGTCCCTCCACTCATTAACAGTGGCAGATATCAAGATAGGAATAATGAGGAAGTGCCCGCAAGTCAGGACATATATTAAAGAAATAGAAAGAGCAGGAAAAAAGAGAGAGATGGAGAGATGGAGAGAGAGAGAGAGAATAAATCCCGTCATAAATGGGAAAATACCCCGGAGAAATGGCCCGGGCTCAGATGACAAACAGCATGCATTCTTATTGTTTGGAGACAGTGACAGCCTCGTCTTCTAGTGCCAGAAACATAATCATAAGAGTGTGCAACTCATTTGTAGTCTTACAAAATGTACAATAAAAACAGCTTTTATACAGAGCAGCTGTTTCCAAAGACTGCACTGTACATAACATTGAACTGTTTACACTCCGGCATTTCATGCAGTTAATTTTCAGGAAACAAGAAAGAATAATTTGTATATTTTTGAGCATGTTCGGATACAATATTCAGGTTGGTGCTCTATATCAAAATCCAGCAGTACTGAATCAGACATGCTGAAGTTGTTTTTGTAACAAATGTAAAATAATGGTCATGGTTTGAAAAAAAAAACAATGTTGATTTTTGGTTGGAAATGGGACACGAACAGTGATGTAGCATATTAAAGTCAGGTATTCTGTTGACCCATCAATCTACCCCGACCTCCTCCATATGTAGACTTCGTTGCTTCAACGTCACCTGATTTCTTTTTTGCTCCTATCATAATTAATACAGCCACTAGAGGGTTTCTGTCACTATATATATATATAATGTGTGTGTGTGTATGTGTGTATGTCCTTGAGGGGCGCAATAAAAGTGGTACAGTATTGTTTAAAAAGAATTTAACAAAATGAAAATGGAAATATTTATCAGGTCTACTCTAAAAAGTGACATCAGTAGGGAAATCTTGGATATCAACCCCTTCTCAATTCCAGGTCGTCAAATACCTCAGCATCTGATACCGACACATAAGGTGCCCTTTAGTGTCTGTATGAGATGCGCCGGGCTTTCAACTGATGTGAACCCATCCGCAGTAAAATTAACTCCAATATTAACTCTCCTGCAGCGCTATATGACACTTTGAGCTTCACTGGGCCGATGGATCAATCTTCCCATCGGTGATGGAGGCGGCCAAATCAGAACACACAGTTTTCCTGGATGCTGCCTCCAGCTGGTCCACCCGTCCTCTGATACAGTTTTACGAGACATGATGTGACAGCTGTGCGTTATCGGAGTCAACGGACAAAACACTGAAACTGGATCTTTCTCTCCAGTTCTTCCATGTTTTTCCTCCATTCTTGGTCATCAAGAAGATGTTTCACTCTGCATGAATGTTTTTTTCTTTTTTGCTGCACCCAGCATGTGCATGTGGGCCCCATAAGGGTTCAATTTGGGTTGCAACTTAAGTATGGGTTTGTCAGCAGTTTCCATGGTGGCCCCACCTGTGTTTGCAAGTGGGTTTTGACTGGGTTTCAGTTGGGGCTCAACTTGGTCAGACCCATGTATGTTTACCCTAAATTGGATCAGAATGGACCTTAAATGGGGCCCATTTAGCCAATCCACATGGGCTTCACATGTGGTGCCCATGTTTCTGAAACAATATGGGGCCCGTACAATTTGCCCTGTTTATACCCATGCACACTTACTAACTTCAGGTGGTGCTCCTGGATCTCCAACACTTCTTGGAGCTAGATTAACTGCAGGCAGGAAGTGTGACGGACTGCATGAACAAAGCCTACGATCTGGCGACAAGGTGGATTTGGTATTGGGTATTTGTGGCAGGGCTAATCATGATGAGTGGCAGCTGTTTACTCGCCTTAGAAACACCTGTCTCCACTCCTGTAATTAGACACACACACACACACACACACACACACACACACACACACACACACACACACACATACACACAGATAGACAATGAGGTGGAGAAAGAAAGAGAGAGAGAGAGCGATAGAGAGAGAGAGAGAGAGAGAGAGGCTGCAGGCTAGGTGGATGAGGAGACAGAAATGGAGGGCATGACACTTGTAGATAAGTCAAAAATAAAGACGGGCGACAAATCAAAGGAAAACCTGAACAAATGAGTGGCGAAACATAACAAATTCACCTGCTTCTGTATGGTACAATTAAGCAATTGACATCCAAGCATGCTCTCTGGCATTTATACAAATACTGAGCAGGCCTAGTTGATTCTAATTTTGTTTCAAGAAGGCAAGAGGAAAATATCTGATTGATTTTGAAAGAGGGTTCATCGTTGCAGCATGGATGGCAGGAGCTCAACTGGCCAGTATTTCAGTTGGAACAGTGACTAAAGTGACATCTGCATTTAGACGTATGGGAATGAAATTGTGATGAAAAGTTTACAATTTCTGACCATTTTCCTTATGCATTAGAGTTTTGGAAAAACAGAAGAACAACTCCTCTTGACCCCTACAGTGATGGGTCCCATTTCCCCTGGGACTGTTAAGTAATGTCAAGTTGGTATTTTCATGTTTGGATCTAGTTTGGGTCCACTCGGGTCACTGCAAATCAATACAAAGTTGTTCTGTGTGATCACCTTTATCCTTCCTCTAGTGTTAGGGTCGGCACCGACCCGTTTTTAGGTTTTAAATGCATAAAAGTACTACATAAATGTGTTAATTGCATCAAGACTTTTTGACTTTGTCAGGAACTTCTAATTAAACAAAATAAAATTAAAAAAATCTGTTTTACTAAATTATAAAATGCTCTGATGAAAATTATGACCTTTGTGTTGTTAGGGTCAGTTTCGACCCAGTTATAATATAAGCTTGTAAAACAATAATAAGTGCTAAAACTGAAATCATAAACACACTATCAGCCAACAGCCCACAGCCAGCTCTTCCTCCAACCACTTGAGCTTCAGTTAGTGGCTTCTCTCTTTGCCTGTTTGACCAAACAAACAAAGACGGACATGTCCAGGTATGTAAGGCCAATTCAGTTTAGAGTCAGTGACTTGCAGAGTACACATCTCCAGTTCACAGCATGCCACAATGAGAAGAAGATTTACTGTAAGCCAAATTTTGGATTATATCTGTGCTGACAATGAGGCAGAGGACACACAGCAACATAGCGATACAGATGAGCAGGTTTCTGAGGTGGAAGATGATGTGGAGTATCAACCCGAAGACACAGACAAATCTGATCAGTCTGATGAGGAGGTCACCAGTGCTGAAGCTGCTCCCACTTCAGCTGAAACATTCATATCCAAAAGTGCAACATCTGTTCGAGCTCAGTACCTCTTTTCGTACATGGCAGGGCAGCTGCTGCAAATGTCATCAAAATGACCCCTGGGATCACAAGGTTTGCTGTGACGAGAGTAAGTGACATCAAGACAGTGGACAACCTGGACAAGCTGAATGCCACCTAGAACTTGCCAGCGAATGACCAGGAGATGGCCAATGGTTGTGTTTTACAACATCCTCGATGTGTCTGCATACAATGCATTTGCGTTGTGGACCCACATTCACCAAGGGTGGAATTAAACCAAAAAAAAAACCAAGCGGAGAATGTTTCTTGAGGAGCTTGGAAGTTCCCTTGGCAAGGTGCACAGGGAGCAAAGGGAACGGGTGCTGTGAGACCCAGCCGCCGCAGCCTTGGTCAGACAGCTGCAGAGCTCACCAAGCACTCTGTCCACGGCCACAGCAACATGAAGAGCATCAGCGCCAGCATCCTCCTCAGACAGCCCTGCCTCAACATCAACCACAACAGCCACAACCCCAGTGAGACCACCTGATTCTAAAATAAAGAGGTGTCAGGTCTGCCCTAGCAATAAGGACAGAAAGATAAACATATTGTGCTTCACCTGCAAAAAATACTCTGCAAAGAACACACTAAATGTGTCAGTTTTTGCCACACATGCATCTAAAAATACACAAATACACATGCATGTTCTTGCACACAGTTTCTATGGTACTAGTACTTGATTTCTGTTGGTTTGATTTGCTTGATTGGTTGTTGTTTGCTTGCAAATCTACATGTTGTATAATTACTAGTTCTGCTTTTCATTTGCTATCTGTATTAGTTCTATTTTTGAAAAAAAAAGACTTGTTTTTTGCCTTTTTCTTGAAGTAAATATATATGGGTCGAAATTGACCCGTAACACCATAGATGTTACTATAGTTAATAATATAAAAATTAAAAACTATATATTTTTGAACATTTAAGAGATGTGTTTTAATACCCCTCTGTAATATTCAGGTAACATAACAACCTTTTATTATTTATATAATTCTTTTGAGGTTAATTTAACATTTTTTTTATATTGAAAATGAGGGGTATGTTGTCAAGAGAAAGGCCAAGGGGCCCACTAAAAAAATATTAAAACCAATCTTTTCATGGATAAGGAAGCCTAACAGGGTAAACAAGAGATAAGAAACAAATTGGATGATAAATAATTGTTTTTAGGGTATTTTATGGCTGATTTAAGACACGGGTCAAAACCGACCCGTTAACATAAGAGATGGTAGCAGAAAGCTAACACAAGAGGAAGGTTATCCTATAATGAAACATTTCTATCCTAATGGGAGTGGTCTCTTGACAATGCTCCCATCCATAGGGAATGAGGGGTCGGAGTATTAAAATGATGTGAATCATATGCTATGGCCTTCACAATTACAAGATCTCCACCTAATTGAACACCTATGGGAGATTTTGGATCAAGTTTTAGACAGCCTTCTCTTCTACCATCATCAAAACACCATAAGAGTGAATATTTCTTTGAAAGAATGATGTCCATCCCTCCAATAGAGTTCAAAGACTAGAATCAATGCCAAGTCGCAGTGAAGCTGGCAGCACATGATGGCCCAACACCTGACTAAAACATTTTATGTTTATGTTGGTTTTTCCTTTAATTTGTCACCCGTCTGTATATAACTTGCACTTAAATTATGTTTTGCACTTTTGACATCTCTGAGTATAAATCTGCTTTCTTAAAGGGAATTCCATTAAATCACTGGAGGGCCAGTTCAGCTACAAATCTACGTGAAAGCATTTAACTACTTTACATCATTAATAACCATCTCAGACTTTCCAAGTATCATCAGCTGCAGAGACTGATTCTTATTACACATCCATCCATCAACACTGAGATAATATCAATAAGAAATTTTGCCAAAGTATTACTGTGCAGGTATTGACTGAATATTGTTTTCCATTTCATAGCATCACAATATATTGCAACTCATTACATTTCTCCACTGTCAAGGTAATATGTCATGCTGCTCATCTTTTGATAAATATAAAAGCCAAATGGCCAGGGTCCAGCCGCGACTTTAAGGATTTATTACAAGTCCACCTTGTGCAGCATATTTAAACAAACTGTGTCACTTTTTAAAGTGTCCTGAATTCCAGTTTGACGAAGCAGAACTGTGTTTCAATTAAAGTGTTTCCCTCATTATAGCACAGTTTCTTCCTACTGGTTTAGGAGTGACACTCAACTAAGCCGTACAATTTCATTTTTTACATTAAAGTTAAGGAGGAAAAAACAAACTCCCAATGTGATCATATGTTTAAAAGAAAACACAAAAAGACTAGAAAGGGACAGTGACAAAGTGATGCATTATAAACCAAGTTTCAGATATCCATCTGTATGCAGGTACATATTCTAAAATAAAGCATCTCAGGAACATCTACTCATGTGTGACTGGATTGCACACCCGGATGTGCTCTGACATTTCTCTGATTTTCACAGTGTTGGATGATAAACTTGTGTCAGACCTTCATGCAGATGCCACACTGATCTGCAGTGTTTACAGGAAGTGAGATGGCAGTCACCTATGACTCAGCAGGATCCCTGGCTGATGAATGAGCCAAGGTCAGGTCTCTGATTCAGTGCATGCAACATAGTTTTTGTGGGAGCATATTTTTAGGAGACGGGGTTGGTGCATTAGTGGGGTCAGGTGTGCGGCTTGCTTGTGCATAAGCATACTTTTAACAAAATGATTTATTTAATGATATATCACTAAAAATGCACTTTTACATATGACTAGACACATAAGGCCTATTTATTATGCTGTATTAATACTTTGATATTAATAATACTTTGGATTTTCTGATAGTGGTTTAGTGTTGTTAAAATCAATGATCAAATTGATTGTATCAGACTTAGAATTTGTCAACCTTTATTAAAATTATTTAGATACCAAATCCGTAAATTCCTCAACAAAATTGAGTTTACTGTTTAATGACCAAGACCAGTGGCGACTGTCAGAAGCTTTTTTTAATGTTTTCTTTGAAAGCGTTTGATCCAAGAGACAAGGCTTAAAAAGAACGTTAGGAAAACCGAACGTGTGTAAATGTTTAAGACCCTGCTCATGCATTCAAACTGATTGTGAATGACAGAACCTACTTATGCAAACCATTTCTACATCCAATCTAGACTCCAATCAGTTTATCTCCCAGCCGCTCCTCACGCTGACAACTTGTTCCTCTTATCTCCTCGACACTCAATCTCCTGCTTCTGTAGTGGCTGGAGCAAAAAAAAAGACTTAGCAATTTACATCCAGGACAGCGCTCATCAGTTAGCTTGTTTTGATCACTGCACTGGATCATTGTGACTTGTAGAAGAGCAGCATATCTGAAAGGGGCTTCTGGTAAAAGTGAATTACATTGTAGACAGAGTTCTTTGGCTTTAGAGACATTTCAGAATTTGTGATACACACTAATATTGACTGAAGCCCTCGTTTGTTGCCCTGACATTGTGTTAGTCTGTGTATATGAGCAGAGTGCACTTGTTGTGCATTTTACCTGAAGCAATGAACAGCTTTTTGGAAAGTCACAGTGTGTGTGCTCTCTCTCTCTCTTTCTCTCACTACAAGATTGCTTCATCCTCTGAGCAGATGCCCCATAATGCAATTGTTAGTCAGGCAGCATCCGGCACATTACTTACTCCATTAGCTGCAGTCAGATAAAAAGACACATGGAATTTGCCCAAAAAAAATCAAATTTTAAAAACAATAAATGATGGAGAAAGAAGCAGAAAGCAGGAAATACAGTAAGTGGTTTGGGAGACGGGTAATTACAGATTGTGTTTAACAGGGAATGAAAATTGCTTCTGAAATATTTTCATGTTCTGGTTTGCGCGGAGAATGAAATCTCAAAACAGCACAATTTTCATGTAACTTTTTCAAAAAAGGAGAACAAAATAATGTGGCTGCCTGTATCAGTCTGATCTGAATCAGTATTTAGGTCAACAGTCCCTATTATGTTGCTATTCATTTATTAAAATAAAATAATGAAAGGGGAATTTAATATAGAGTTAACAAGTTTCAAGACCCTATACTGTGTTGGTTTTATACTTTGAGAGGGGATTCCAATCTGTGGATAAACAGAGCAATTCAATCTATTCACAAGCACAAATAGTGTTTTGAGCGGTTTATAAAGCTTCATAGATTTCACCAAAAGAGTCTTGCATTCATTTCACCTTTTTCCTCTTAGTCCTCTATTCAACACGGTAAGATTGTTGTTATTATTTGGACAGTTTCTAAAAGCAGCGTTTAGTGTTCTTAAGATAGTGAATTGATTGAAGCTTACACACTCTCAACACCGAAACCTTGGAACACGATGCATGCTTTCAACACAGCCTAAAAACACTTGAACTTTTCTCATTAAATGCCGCCACAGCTCTGCTAGCCTCTCCGAGCTGAGCTGGAGCGGGGCATCAGCTTTGATAGCTCCCTGGCCTGGAGTGGAGCTGCAGACCCACACACAGGGCTGCAGTGGGCAGGTGCAGGAAAAGGCCCTGATAATTGGCTGGCTATAGCATGGCCGGGCCTCCGGTGGGGCTGGGCTGTGACTCCTGAGGAAGACACACAAAATGAGCTACTGCATCAAAAATTGAGGTTGGCAACCTCCATGCACGTCTGGGCGATTTTTCAAATGAGCATTTCTTGGCCCCAGAGGATACCACGGCGCTCCTGCTATCATAAGCAATTGGAATAGAAATGGAAACAAAATACTTTTTTTTCTGGCATGCATAAGTAGGTTGGGCAAGAGGGCAAGCTGTGATGTTCAAAGAGTGGTGGATAAGAGAGCAGGAACAAAAAGAGACATGTGTTTTTATTTTCTAAAGAAATTAGGTTAGCATATTTTGGTTACTGGAGTCTTTCCTTTAAGCCTCACATTTCATTCTCCTGTTCTTTAAAGAGTGAGAAGAGATCTGAGAAATGAGCTTTGAGTCCTAATGAGAACTGTAAAGGCTGCGTGGTGCATCCTGCTGCCTCTGACAGAGCTTTGAAAGCCCAGAGCAGAAATAGCTCAGTTTTCAGATCAGAGCTCCTAAAGCTCTTTTTAAAAGTTTGATAAATGTTACTCTAGACAAGCTTTCTTTAATCCAAAGCAGCTATAATAACACAAGTGTCTGCATTGTTTTTTTCAGTGCTATAATGTAGCTCAGGATGAAATGATGAAATGTGAAATAGTGGTTCATTTTTAACTTCTCTAAAATTCCAAGACAGAAAATGCAAATATAATTCCAGGAGGGATTTGATAATATTGTTCCGAATTTTAATAAGCTCAAAACTGGCCATCATTTAGCAAGTGTAGAGTCTCTGGAGACACACACACCTGGCTCACCGGCTCTGTTGGATAAGGAGCCAGAAAAGGAAGGAGGAATTATTCATCACAGAACTTGGACATCAAATACAGCAACTCTAATATTATGCTAGCAGCTACAGCCTCTAGCTACTGGGAGGACTTCGCTGTTGGACACATGTAACAAGAAAATGAGGATTTTCACATATGTTGACATATGAGTCAATGACGTATAAGGATGTGCAACAACTCAATTTTAGAATAATACAAACAAGCATATCTAAACATTCAGAATGTTGTGTACCTGAAGATCCATATTATACATTTGAAATTAAGTGATTTTAGTGGGTTTTTCAATATTAATTGGCACTGGCCTTAAAAAAAGTCATGTGGTGCGACCATGATTCATCTTGAAATAAATTAATTTACTTAACACGCTTCACATCTTTTTTTTACAAGTTTTCAGTAATATAAAGTGTTTGGAAACAAAGTATTTACATTTTTTTTTTTAAATGTTTGTAAATGATGATCTTTTATTTATATAAGATATTTCAAGATGAATCATGGTCGCACCACATGACTTTTTTTTAAGGCCAGTGCCAATTAATCTTGAAAAAAACACTAAAATCACTTTCAAATTGTAATATGGATCTTCAGGTACACAACATTCTGAATGTTTGAACTACTGCATTAGATATGCTTATTTTTATTATTCTAAAATTGAGTTGTTGAAAATCCTTATACGTCATTGACCCATATATACAAAATGTTGGCAAAACAGTTCATGCAAGGACATGAAATAAGAACTTGGAGAGTGTATTTATTATTTGTTACTGTGTAAAGGTGCATTGATTGATTTTTGTCACTTGATTTTTGGCAGTGGAAGAAAATTCATACACAGTGTCCGAAATATTATCATCTTAAAAAGTTGTTTTGGTTAACATATTAACAGTGACCTATTTATCCAGGAGACACAGATTTTAGCTTTCATTTGGAGTCTTCTTGCTGTTTGTGATTCTGGAAACATGATGGATTTAATATTTACTTTTTTCTCTTTTTTTTTTACATGAGGAAAATATATAGCTACATGGAGACTACATTGAGACAAACACTGCCTGTCTGCTGTTTGTTACTGAACAGTCTGCAAGTTGCTTTATTAGAGCTTCTTAGCTATAAAACACATTTCTGCTCTCACTGGAATTGAGGTCGCTCTCACAAAAGAGAGCTTCCAGGTTAAAAAAACAAAACTATGAACTAAAAGAAGCTAAATAGCTCCGTCGAACAGAAGGGTAATTGATCATTCTCTGTAAGTTTCTCACTAAGAGCAACACCTTCCACACTGTGCAGCTTTAAAGGCAACCGATTGAACAGGATGAACACAGCGCAGCAGTAACTACTGAGATGTCTGCAGGTAATTCCTCAAGCTGTTTATAAAGTGTAAAATTAGAACGGGGAAGTCTAATCTTTCTACTCTATTATCTCAAATATTTGACTCACTTCAGAGCTATCCTGAAATCTGATGATTTGGGGAAAAAAAGCTTCCCTCGGATCCAGTTCACATGTCACGCCTGAACAGAACTTGGCAGAGATGATTGAGGGACACATTTGCATTTGGCCGACCAAATCACTATTTTTATAGACCCTTTTCGCAATTACATATTCGCCGTGTTAATGTAACTTTCAGATGGAATTAGTTCTTTATGTGCTCCGATGCTTGTAGTCCATTAATTTAGTTTTATTACCGCTAAATTAGATTCACTTACCTCCTCTGGCAAGGCAGCATAATGTGCATAAAAATAACTTATACCCCTAAACATTTGTTCTCAAAATATTCAGCTCAAGTACACTGTTAGGTAGGCCACACAAATGCCAACAACCTTCAAAACTCCTTTATGTTTCGGACTTTTATTGTAATATGAACTAAATAACTCATTCGAATTCTTCTAAAAAACGAATGGTTGCCTCTTCTAGACTAGGGCATCATGTCGCCCTGCCTACTTTAAGTTTCTAAGGGAATTTTTTCTCTGAGGATCTGGCATTGAAATGATGAAATTATTGTCACCTTCACCCACCACATTCCGTGCAGACGGCGCTCTTTCACTTTTCATCATTTAACATTATGTTTTAGTGCCACTATTAAGGCATTATGAGTTTGCATGAGTGCTTTCTTTCTGCCGGAGAAAGGGCTGCTACTTCCCGGGTCACTTTGGGAATTGTGTCTGATTGCAGCTTGTGTGGTGAACTATGAAGTACATTTTCAAAAAGCCACGCAGATTGCTCTTTTGGGAACTACAGCTAGGAGTAAGCTGAAGGGGAAAGAACACTGAATGCAGAACAATAAAAGCAGAAGCTGATTGCAGAAATATTTTGACTCACAAATCACACATCATCTGCCTCTAGAGGAGGGAAATGCTTCTACTTGAGACTTGTAAGCCCATCATGTGAAGAACATAAACTGTCCCACTGAGTTATAATAAGATGTAGACATTAACACGTGATAAAGTAGCTATAAATTAAACATTGCAAGAAAAAAAGAGCGTGAGCTTCTACTCACGATTAACACCAATATAAGACAATATCACAGTTTTCAAAGGGTTGATATCACGCTTGAGAATTTAATTTGTTGTGTCATTTTCAGCATTTGAATTGAACTATTATTGCCCTTTGATATGATTAGTTTGATAGAAAACAAGGCTGTATACAGGCTGTTTTATTGAACTGTTTGCTCACTCATACCTGCATCAGTTGCAGTATGTTAATGTTTCCCTTTGATGTGGTATCAAATGTACTGAGTTACATTATAGAGGGAGACACAACGGTTAGTAGTTTAGCCCAGCAGCTGTGGAATAGATGACTCTGTACTGGAACTGTATGTGCGGATAAAAAAGATGAAGATGAAAGATGAGTGAATAGACTTAGAAGTGTATACATTATGTAATGTAATGTCAGTAATACTCATGGAAATTTCATGACCTTGGTATCAATAGTAGAAAAGAGTTGACATTTATATGCCGATATTTGAAAGATGTTATCTACTTTTCTAGATAGATAGATAGATAGATAGATAGATAGATAGATAGATAGATAGATAGATAGATAGATAGATAGATAGATAGATAGATAGATAGATAGATAGATAGATAGATAGATAGATAGATAGATAGATAGATAGATAGATAGATAGAAAACCCAAGGCAGGGAACGGAGCTCATTTAAAAGTAAACAGAGATCATTTAAAAGTAATATTCTATTTTTGTGTTTCCAAAAAACTGTTTATTGAAGGAAGGTAGAGCCTAAAACCACATCCATTTATTTAAGTGGACTGTTGCTATTATATTAATAAGGTTGCAAGAAAATGACTGATTTAGCATTGTAAATTGCGAGCAAGTTAAAGAGGCTATAATCATGATTTTGACGGAAAGGGATCACATGAATACTCACATGAGAAATGTGTTGCTTCTAATGATTAACTCACAATTACCACTGACTATGACTTTAATTTTGGCTTGAAAGAAAAAGCTTCTTTCAGCTTTTGTTGTTAGTTTTCAGGCCCCCAACTTTACTGTTTAGGTTCATTCTCACTGCTCTCAGTGGCCTCGTTGTTCTGCACCAAATGGCAGCACTATCTTGTGAAAATAGTGGAGCATTTAGCATCTTGGGAGCTAATTACAGTGGAACCAAGGAAGAGTGGCTATTGCCCAGCGCAATTGCTAATGGGGATCCTAATAAACTAAACTAAACTAAACTAAACAGTCTTTCCTTTTGGGAGGTGGTTGATACCATAAACAGAATTAAAAGTAAAGTGAAATTAATTTATAATGTTGTTCCATAGCTGCACCCTTGAATAGGCAACTGTTACCACTATCATATCAACATGAACAATTATATATTAGTAGTTTTTTTTTACAGCTAATTTATGCTGGCCAAAAATAAGTTAATGCACGTTTGAGTTGACAAGTACAACTTTTTTTTCTTTTCTGTATGTAAGCAGAGCCAAATATCATGACAATCTTATGCTTCACACTGTCAAAAAAGTGCTTTGAATACCCATGAAACTTGATAGTTTTTACCAACAGAATCTTATTATCTTTTGCTAATCTTCTATTCAAGACAGGGGATGAAATTAAACATTAATATTCCTTTGAAATTGGATTCTTTCAAAAGAACCCTTCTGCGATCTTAAACTAATGAGTTGATTGAAACCAACTTACTTTGAATGTTGTAAATAGATGGAATATATAATAATAATAATAATAATAATAATAATAATAAAGTCATTGTTTCAGTATTTCTTCATCAGCATGACTCATGCATGAATAATGGTTATTTAATTATTACAAAAGAAAGACGTGCACCCTTGACATGGACTAAAGATATGAATAAAATATTCATATATGCTTTATACATATCTGCTATCATTTTTTGAGTGAATATTTCAATTAATTTGAATTCAAAAACATAGGAAATGATCGGTTTTGTTCTGACTATAAAGCTATGGTTTAGATTCCTGATTTCTGTCTTAAAGGTCAAGCTCTAACTCCTCTCAACACAGATAGAAACCTTCTCATTATTTAGTTATGTCCCAAACATCACAGAGCTGCTATCTGTGAGCTCCAGTCTGAGCATCTGATGATCCGTGTGAGAGGTCAGAAACAGTCAGTATCACCAAAGAAAATAAGACAAGTGAAAGTTAATCTTTTTAAATCTTTTCTTTTTAAATCCTTTGTGGCATCGAACACATTTTCTTTCATGATGAATGAGGAAGTCCTTTCCTTCAGTTACTGCCTGTGCTGAGCTTGATATCCCATTACACCTTCAGAAACGTGGATATGTTTTCAATCCTGGTCTGTTGACATTATACTAAAGGTGGACAAATCTTAAATCATGTCAAAATACAAGGTCATACTTTTCGTTTTAACTTTGATGGAGAGCTAGTGTGTGTGTGTGTGTGTGTGTGTGTGTGTGTATGTGTGTGTGTGTGTGTGTGTGTGTACTTGCTATCATTCTTTCCTCTTTTATATGCACAGTCATACATGTTTACCCTGAATGCCTGAAACTAGACTTATATCATGATTTTTTTCCCTTCTGATTTTTACATTTTATTTTACTGATAGACTATTTAACTATAAATCTGAGGCCAACATCAATATTTATAAATAAATCATAGACTATCACAATAAATGTTACAATTAAATGAATGTGTCGGAATCTGTAGGTAATGCGCAATTTTCAAACCTCGCCCAATAAAGAGCAGTCTGTCCTTTCAGTTTGTGGATTTTGGGCGAGATGACTCAAGAGTTTCATAAGAAAGCTACAGCGGTGATCAAACCTATCTGAAAATTTAAAAAAATGTCTATTATTTTTCATTCGACTCCTGAACATATGGCTAAATCTTTCATAGCTCACCTGAGAGGTTTTGCTGACAGTCACAAACAGTTTTAGAGGACAAGATGCAGCTTTTTTAGCTTAATGAATAACGTCCATGTCTTAATGACACACATGCATTAATAACTCTGCTTTTTATCCACTCATAAAAAAGTGGACAGATGGCATTAAATAGAAGATGTTCCTCTCACTAATTTCAAAGATTAGTGTTTGGATCAATAACAGAAGATTCTTGTTGACTAAGCTCAACTGTTTCTGACTCTTTGGCTCTTCTTTAAAAAGGACCAGATGTCTTAATTTGCTTTTGGGATGAATTTTCACCAAACATAATGCAGTTGTTTAATTAGACAGCGTGTCTGAGCAACAATCACAAATAAGCTAACGACACCTAACGCCTGAAATTAAATACAATATCATATGATCTTAATTTTTTTCCGTGAAGTTGTTTTAAACTCTGTGACATTTGGAACGTTTAAGGTATAAATACTATGTTAGGGTTTCGCTCTTAGGACCAAATAAGCAGAACACAGCCACGGATTAGCCAACTCGGTGCAAACAGAGTTTATTGAGAGTTTGGGTTTGAGCGTAGATTCCGATTTATGCTGGAGTGCATGTTGGAGAATTGGACCAGGAACATTGAACAGGATTCGATGGCTGGCTGGGCGTAGCAGGAGGGCAACCGGGCAGGTAAGGTGGATCTGAAGCAGAGGCAAACAGGAGTTAAACAGAGGTCTTCCAAAACAGTAATACTAAGGCAAGTATATTTAGGTTCAGCCAAGCTGTGTACCACATGAGTAAACGGATGATCTGGCGATGAATGGGATGAAGAACCAGCCTTAAATACTGCAGCAGCTTGTTGAGATGATGAGGTGATTGAGGCCAGGTGCGGAGAAGAACAGGCAAATGGAGGAACCAGGGAGGCCACACCCACACAGAGACAAAACACAAAGGGGAGGGGAGAGACAATGCAGATTCCCTAACATACTAACCCGCTTCAGATTCTCCACCTCACCGACTCCACTTTCGCTGCTGTGTTCAACAATGTGTACAGCTCCAGTATACCTGGTATCTTGCATTTTTTACTTTTTATCATAATAGTGCTTTTTTTTTGTGTGTGCAGAAAACACACAAACTTCACAACTCTGCAGAGATCTTACAGTTGACATTATGTGGATTTAAAGCAGCTGGATTGTTTGTGATTGGTTAAAAAAAAAGAATGGTATAAGGACAATGATTTCAGTCTGGAGAGACTAGATAATGAAGCATAAAGAGTTGCTTTTTATACTGATGATACTGATGATTTGGTCTTTGGACTCTGCAGGGAGATTTTGAATCGAAGGAAGCAGCAGCAAAGGACCTCCCAACCCCCCATGGAGTCCAGATACTGGTAGTGGTGTCTGATGACTTCTGCAGAGATTGATCGGGCTGATGAGGTTGATGAAGTGATGCACTGATGAATCTGCGAAGATTGGGCGGTGATGGGGAGGTGGTGGGTCATGCAAAGTAGCATAAAGAAAGCAATAAAGCAGAGAGGACATAAAACAAATTTAAAAAGACATTTGCATTGTGATAGGCTGATGAAGAAGGTGTGTCACCGTGCTATTGCTTTTAATTGATGGCCCAGAAATGACAGGCAGGAAATTATGAGCTGTGAGAGGGATGAAAAATAAAACTATAGAGGTGAGCATGCAATAAGATGGTATCCCTGTCTGTACTTTCACCAAGCTTCATATTGGTAGGGACATGTCGTATCAATCCATACCCAAATCCATGCTCATGCAAAATGATGTTGTCTACACTATAGTCTTGCACTTTGACTTATCTACTTCTCTATTTTGTTTCGGTAGATTGATTATGATGCGACTAATGGTTGTCAGAGCATGAATAAATTAGATTTACGCCTTTCCTTCTGTTCCCAGTTGGACCTGTGGTATAATGAAAATATCACATTTTTGGCATCACAGTGAATCTGAATAAAAGTGTTGGCTTGCTTGAGTCATGGAGCAAAAAAAACAAAACATTCCACACAGACGTTGCCACTTTGATTGGTGTCATGCACAGATAATTCCAAAACCAAATCATTATGCAGGAAAATAATGACAAAAGCAAAACACCAGACACTCCGGTGCATGGTGGGGCTGATGTTCTATTCCATTAAATGCTGCAAGGGGGAAATTCCCTGCTGGTAAGGTGTAATTACAGTATTAGTATGTTATCCTAGTTCAGCTCAGATAGGATGACAGAAATGAATGAAACATTGATACTTATAAGATTTCATTTAACTAGCAAAAAAAGGTGTTTCCCACGCAATCGTTAATGTTATAGCACGTCCGAGCTAAATAGGAACATGTTTCTCTTATGTGTAGGGTTGCGTTGTGCTTGACTCCTTATTCATATGTTTATGTAAATCACCATACATCATTTGACTTTTAAAGTAAATGTCTAAGATAATTAAACATATTCAAAGTAATTCTGTGCTGCTTATTTTTCTTCTTCATGCTGGAGTGATGTCGGAAAGCAGCGTCGTTAAGAAATCTTTCTGATCCCGCTCAGAATTTCCACTTTATGCATTCTTTTATTCCACTATTAAAGTCAGAAGGAGCAATTTGCATTCGACGGACATATCTGGCAGGAAGCATCACCATCTTTGCTGTCTAAATGTGCGGTGGGGAATACTCCGGGCGATTTGAGTCTCAGAACCTGCTTTTCTACACTGACTGCTTTCATCATGTGAAATAGTTAAACATCAGAAAGGAATAAGAGAATGGCTGTGCTGTGGTGCAGTTGGGGCTTCGTACTACATGTAGCTCGAAGCACAAGGGGGACTCAGAGTGTGATGCTTTTATTTCATTGCTTGGAGTAAGACATAAACCCCTGCAAATTACAACAGACTTCAAACCACTGGGAGAACCACCTGAGATAACGGGCTTTGATGCCGTGTTTCCCTGACTGCTTCCAGCAGCCATCCATCAGTGTGAATCCAAAAGAGATCTAAAGCCCGGAAATTCTCTTCCTGTTACTACAGAGTACCATAAGCATTGTTGCATGTCTTTAAAATCCGCTACACATAATCAGCTGCTGAATCAGATGTACAGGAAACGTAAAGAGCTTTCACATCACAGGAGAAAACACTTTTTGTCATAAAGGTCTCATGTCTGAGATTTAATAAAAAAATAAATTAATGAGCCAAATAAAACTTGTAAAATAACAGCTATTGCTTTCTTCTTTAAAATCAGTGTTTTGGTTTTATAGGCTATTTGCTTTATAACCAAGCCATCAAAGCAAATTAGAAAAGTTTCACTCATTTTACTTTGTTGTTTTCAAAAAGTTGTATTAAAAAAGTTATCATTATGAGATGCCATTTTTCGAATGTGAAACAGCTCATAATAATACCAAACAACTCAACATTGCATTTTTTCAAAGATGAAATGGTTTTGAATGCAATTATCTGCACAGGCGGTATTGGGTGCTTTTGACTGGGGTCCCCCAGGACTAATTAAAACAGAAACAGAAAACAATGATATGAAGTCATTAGAAACAAACTGATTGACAAAATCATAACAAAATTGGAATGAAAGAATAAAGTACCTGTGAGATAAGACACAAAGTATACCTCTGGGGTCCGTGGGTAGCCCAGACGGCACTTTAACTTCTTTACTTTAGTTTACATATAAATTACACTTACATCATTTTAAAT
Organism: Scomber scombrus; assembly: GCF_963691925.1. Classification (NCBI taxonomy): domain Eukaryota; kingdom Metazoa; phylum Chordata; class Actinopteri; order Scombriformes; family Scombridae; genus Scomber; species Scomber scombrus. Next base: position 28,663,268 of record NC_084977.1, on the reverse strand, counting down.
AGGTTGAACATTTTTAGTGTTAAAATGATAAATAAACCTTTTTCACAGCTGACATTTTGTTTTGTCATAGTAGGAAAAGTTGAAGTTGTTACTAATAAGAAAAACAATGGTTGTGTTGTACTCCCAGTATGCCATGATACTATGACAGTGAGCCAGTAAGCACAATATCACAATCCTGAAACCCAAGTAACTAAATGGAGTTCAGTTGTCATTAATTTCCAAAATGTCATCTGTAAAAATAGCCTATTCCTATCATGTTATACCTAAATAAATTGTGTTTGTCTTTTTCAATATATTCCAAACTATATTTGAATTATTATTATTTTTTATAGTAAGTACAATTATTTTATATTGTTGTATATGTTTATTTTAGGAAGGTTTTTGACTCCTCATTAAAGTGTAATAATTACATCCAAGAATTTCAGTCGTTTCTCAAGAACCTACGTACCGCTTAGAAAAAGTATAGTTTGTATCTGACAATGATTTCATATTTGGAGTTTACCGTAGAACAACTTGGTTATGATCTAATAGGGAATAAGCTGCACCTTCACAGGTTTGGCTTCAAAAAGTTGGCTCTCTGTCAACAGCTCCTGATAAATTTTAAGCTGGCTTTGAAGAACTGAGAAATCCAGCCTTGTGTCAAGTAATCAACAGTCAAATCAAGGTAACTCGCTTATCCACTTAGGAACGGGGCCAAGAACTTCTTCACAGAAGAGATCTGACATAAGGCACAGCAGGGGAAGCGGGTGCCAGGTGTTGCTGTTCCTTCCGCGATATACGTCAAAAAGGTCTGTTTAAAAACCCTCAGTGGTATCACACATACGACATGTACACTTTCTATAGACCACACATAAAAATGTTTTTTATTTAGTGTATTAACAAATTGTATTATACATTTTATAGACAGTGTTTTTGTAACTTTTGTTTCACAAACAACAGTATTATAAAAATAAAAGCACATGTAACATATATTGTGATGGTGGTGTCATTTTTTTCCTCGGCAAATCTGGAGTAATACATCATCTGTTTATTCATTTGTTTTATTCTTTTCATACAAAAAAATGTGTAATAGAGTTACAAACCAAAAAAAAAAAGAGGAGTGATTTTATTGTTGCATGGAAAGCCGAAAACAACGAGGTGCCCATCATGTCCTACTAAAGGTTAAAAGGGAAAGTGATGATATTAAAACAATTATTTTTATTTATTTTACCCCCCAAAAATACATGTAATGAGAAAAATTACAAATTAAATAAACAACAACAAAAGAAAAATCACGCTGGTGTTGAAATGTTTATATATTTGTGAGATGATTACATTGCTTGGGTAATACTTCATCAGCAAAAGCTTTCATTTACGTATGTGAGTGATTCAAATTTTGTGCAATCTACAAACGTTAGCACGTTGGCAACATATCAGTGATGGCAGAGTTTGAAATTTATATTATCAACTGTCAAAGTTATTATATTCTTCTGGAGAGAAAAAAAAAAGAAGCTATGAGGCAAGTTTGGTGAAATCCTCCTTAATTCTACTATGTTGTACAAATTCATACGAAAGCTGACATGAGAATCTCAAATGCACTCTTGAGATTCATGATGACAATGAAAATGCCCCCCAAATGTCCCTTGCATGGCTCCAGAATTGCTCTTAACCATCATCAGGCATGTGTGATAACTGCTCTGCCATCTGTGCACCTGGCCTCCTGCCCACTTATTAGCTACATAATTTGGTTGTTTCATATTCCATCGAGTTGGGCTGCTTGGCACTGAAAGTCTGCAGCGCTGCCTGGATCCTGGCAACGTCTGTAGTGGAGAGTTTGAGCCGGTGCCGCAGCAGACAGGAGAAGAGGTCCAGAGGCTGAGCTCCAGGCGGGGAGAGCCTGTTGACCCGATCCCGGATCTCCAGCAGCTGCAGCAGGGCCGAGTCCTGCGATCCCTGAGTGTACGGGTAATCGAGCTGTAAAATCAAGTCCTGGATCGCTTCTGGGTCAAAGTGCATACTATAGCCATACACCTGGATGCTGTTGATCTTCATGTAGCCTAGATTTCGCCCCGGCTCCAGGTACTCCAAAGGTTCGTAATATACTGTTCCATTTCCAGTAGGGGAGGGGCCTCTGATCCGGCTCCGGAGGTAAAAGTGGATTGTCTCAAAAAATGTTTTCCACTTATTGCCCAAAGTCAATGTCCAGTTGTAACAGTCGTAGGGGAGGTCTAATTTAGTCCTCTCCCAGTCTGGGTAGTTGTTCTGGTCAATGGGCATGATCCAACTCTCAGAGTGACTACCCCCAAATGGATTGATATATACAGACAGCATGGGATCCAGAGTGCTGTTCTTGGTAAGGCAGATCTGAAGAGACATCCCCAGGAGCATGTGGACATGGTTTGACTTGTATTTATTACTTTTCAGAGTCAGCAGCATCCTCTTCCTCCATGACGGGTCGAACCAGTTATTCAGCCTGACATCATTGCTGACAAAGATCCCGTGGATGCTGATGCGGTTGTCACGTTTCTGCAAAAGGTAGCGTAACTCCAGGTCCTGCAGGTCCGTCTCAAAGCCGATGTAGTGGTCAGTGGAGTCGGGTACTTCGTTGCGGCACAACCCCTGGCTCAGCATATAACCTGGGTTGCAGGTGGCGCAGCGGGAGCGGTTCTCATAGGAGCAGGAGGCGCAGGAGGTGCCCTCGCCCACCGTGCAGGGGATCACACCCTGGCAGGGGGGATGCTCGTAGGGGCAGGAGCAACTCCGGGTCTCCTCAAGATATGAGCCAATGTGGTTGTTCTCACTGCAGTACATGATGGAGAGGATGTAGTTCATCCAGTAAGTGAAGGGTCTGAAACAGAGAGCCAATATGTTAGATTCACTGTACATATAAATTTATCTATGAAATAATTTCTCCTCAGAAACATATTTGATGAAAGGAATTTCTGCACACCTAGATCCAGGTATGCACTATTCACTTTATTTTTGAGCTTTCCTTTTCAGAGCACACATGAGTCAATAATGAAAGAGGCAGGTAGAAATAATCATTGGCAATATGCGATACACCTCTGCACATCCTGGTGGTAGAAACTCCACATGTGGGTTTTTAAGTGAGGCATACTAATGGAAGTCACACTTGTTATAGAACAGAAAAAAAAACACACACAAAAGGGTGGAACAGCAGCGGAAAACTTAAAAGATAAACCTCTCATTTTTATATTTTTCTCATTGTTAGCAAGTCCTACGAAAAGACCAAAAACAAGTATGTGTTAGATTGTCCTTAAATCCTTTCTAACTTGTTCAGTGGCACTCAAACTGAGCAGATGAATTATTGCTGACAGTGTAAATCCTTAAGAACAAGTCACAAATGTTTCATTTCATATTTAACAAAGGCTCATTATTTTTTTAATAACACCTGGGCACTGTAGTTTTTAGTAAATGCTACTTAAACAGCAATAAACTGTGTTTTTGTAGGGAACTACTTTTAGCTGTAGACTGATACACATGTAGTATGCTAATATATATTTAAAGTAGGAGGACAACGTGTGGCTTTGAATCAAAATGTAGGCTACACAGGTACAACTATCAATTCATGTTTTTAGTCTTTCATGGCATTTTAAGACTCCATTTATCATTCAGCCCAGAGTTATGATTCAGATCTAGTGATAAGGACGATAAAAGTAACAACAGAAAAATGTATTATTTATCCAAAGATACAAACTCTAATAGTAAATCAAAATTCTTGAGGCTGTTTGCGAAAAAGTAGCAGATGGACCGCATGACAAGAATATAATGTCTTAGATCAGTTTTTCACTTTCTTTGTTTCACATCTGTCACATTTTTCTGGATCCACTTTTGTTCTGTAGCGGTTTTGTTATTGTGGTCATGCACAGCAGCTAAATTAATTTAAGGGAAACAATGGTGCATGTATAAATAATCTACCTTAAAAAACACATTTCGAAAGGGGGAAATAAATGTACTCATGCAGCTGCCAACAAAATAATAGCTAGGCTGCATAGTGTGCCGGGCACTGGGGAGTTCACCACAGAATGTTAACATTAAAGATAAATATTAGATCAAAGACAATAATGAAATGGTAAAGAAGAGTCAGACAACTTTCTTTCAAAACTCTGCAAACCAGGTTCATATTTCAGCATTTCAAAACCACTGACTATCTCAGACATAATTATCATAATTCAGGAATCCCAAAGCAACTATAATAATATGATGCTACACTATGTAAGATGATCTAGTAATTATGCACCATATGGGGAAGAAACCTGTTGTTGCACATTCTACTCTGGCATTTTTATATGCCTATGTTGTCAGAATCAATAATGCTCAGGAAATAAACAGCAGTCAGCTTGTGCTGTGTTCGTTAAGCAATATGAAAATGCTGTAAATGTTGTCAATTCCACCATAATTAAGTAACTACTATAGAAGAAAACATACTGGGCTAATTATACCTATGTGAAGAAAAACACACCTGCTGTCTAAAATCATGACATATTCTGTTTTCTGTTCTTTATTTGTGACAAACTTTATGGTATGTTAATTCCAGTGTAAAGTATCACTCCCTATGTTCACATCATGCAAATGGTAAAAGGTAATTTATTATGTCTATAGAAAACTTGAGTTTGTTGCAGTGTTTGTCAAATCAGCCTCAACACTAACACTTTAAATGAGCCACTGTAAAACAATATTCCACAATCACAATGTGTGTAGCTGAATACAGCATGCAGGGAAATTAAAATGTGCATAAGACATTTTCTCAAATCATTAAATTTTATATCTTGTTACATTTTGTCAAGAGACAGACAATAATATGTGTTAAAGGTCTTAACAGTTCCCTGCTTCTCAGAAACCCATCGGTTCAGATTCAGTTGTGCATATCTCACCTCCATAGATGCGGCTGTGCACAGCAGGAGAGAGGAAGCTGTCCCGCCACACTAAAGCGCACTGTGTCAGCAGGACATATAAACTGTTGTGGAGGAGCGGTGTGCAGTACGGGCCAAAGACAAGCCGGGTGTTCACTCTGCAATCTGTTCCCTGTCTGTCAGCTCATTTCATTTCACACAGATCAATGCAGCAAACCAACTTTCTCCTACTGCCGCAGATTACATTTTCACCAGTGAACAAAACTTTTTCCCTCCCGCAGAAGATGCACTACATTCCTCAGTTAAAAGTGATGTTTATTTACTTTGTGAACCACAAAAAAACCATCTCAGCTATTCTGACACGTCTTTTATTCTTCTCGACAGTGGGGCTCAAAGCTGAGAAAACATACCTTTATCTTTATCTCCAAAGATTGAGGAAGTTACAGTGGAATCTTCAGAATGGATTAATGGTGTGAAGTTGAAAAGAAAAAAAACTAAAACAAAGTATACAATATTTTCTGTTTGCTTTTTCTTCATCTGACAAAGACCATGATGCATCACTACATGAATAATGGCAGCAAAGATGCATTAATATTCTGTTTTATAAAAAGGAGAAAACTAATCCTTCATGAAGTAGGTCATTACACACAAGGCAATATGGAAAGACTGACGATTAGAGGAAATCATTGTACTTCTTTTTGTGTGTGTGAAGAACAAGACAATTATAGAATGTCCTCCAAAGAATTACAACAGGATCCACCAGCTTTTCACTAATATCTGTATAAGCAGATTTTTAAATGCAACATTAAAAAAACTATATCCCATAATTAATAGATTTTAATATAGAGGAGAATAACATTTTTCAATTGATAGAAGTAGTGGATGTTATATTTTGACTGCTTGGTTTTGAACTGAGGAAAAAGACTGTTCTTTAGATGTTTTAAGAGCATCGGGTTATATCACAGCAGGATCCAAAATAAGTATTACTTTCATTAATCCAACTATATCTCATTACTGCATTTACTGCTCTCCCACAATTTGTCACAGATACTGTCCAGCTGAAGCGTTTCAAAAATATTAAACGTTTCATTCAATGAACACATGGCTGCACAATTGTATTTGGCTTATTATCTCCATCGGCCAGACATAATTTCATTGCAAACTGCCATTTTTTGCAGTTTATCTGTCATATTTTGTGAGCTCGGACACAAAAAAATGTGCACCACCTCCACAGATCATTGGCTTTTGAGCTAAATGCTAAAACGTAAGTACATCGTTAAAAAAAATGATAAAGATTATGAGAAAATGACTTTGTAGCAGCTCTACTTTGAGGTTAAGAGTTTGAACAGCTCTGTACGTGATTGGTAAAATGTTGATAGAGTTAAAAAAAAAAGTAAAAGTGAAGTGAAGGTGATGAAGGTGGGCAGTGGGAGGCTGTAGCTAAAAGCCACAGAGGATGAATAGCTGCTTTCTCACATGAAATAGCATCTAAAATAAACCCAGCCGCACTCTCATAATCAGATTTATTTTCTTCTCATAAGCTTCGAGTCTACAGACTGTATGACTAAAGTTTTGTGAGGAACACAAAAATAGAAATAGAACAATCTACCGAGGATATATAGAAAAACTTTTTTTTGTCTATGATTTTTTCACAGGCACAGGCATCACAGCGAATTCCTTTAAAACACTGCAAACTTTAATTTCACAGGAGGATAGCTTTGATATCCTGAGTGTAAAGGAGACCTGGGCTGGGACTGCAGCCAAGCCATCAGGTGTGACACTATAGCTCACTTTAGTGGGACCTCAGTTGAATATCAAAGCGCTAATATATTTTGTGTATTATTAGCATAATGCCTAGTTCAGGGGATAACAAAGCGCTGCGCACAGAGTGGGCTGAAGAAAATAAATGAGCACTGCCGTTCACAGCTTGGTTGAAAGGACTCTGGATGTGGCTGCAGGCTTTTGGAATTTCTTGCTTATTTTCACACATGCACGACCACACACGGGCACGCATGCACACACACACAGACACGCTTCCACATCCATGTCAACAGAAAGGTCAGCAGGAATACTTATCAGTTTCTCACCTCTCTCTCAGCATAATAATTTTAGGCTGAGTTCGACATCTCTTGCTGAGGGTGAAGAGCTTGCTGACGATGCGTCGCGCTTTGCTCACGAGCTGCTGGGTGCTGAGCTCCAGCTGTTTGTAGCGCTGATGAATGGCCGGCTCCATCTTCCAGAAGTACTGGATGGCAGACGTGTTCAGGGCGTAGAACGTGGGAAGCCTTCGGACAAAGTTCTGAAACTCTTCTGGAAGCGTGGAGAGATGAGATGAGAGATGAGAGTTAGTAATCTTTTCTTTTCAGACATAAAGGCTAAAATTACCCTCTCACCTTCTTCTAAAGATATTTGGCTAATTCAGTCCGACCAAATCAGAGAAACACTTTGCAGAGTTCACATGGGCTGAACAGCTCAGAGGCAAACTGGTAGTAATATTGTTTGACACATATGCAAATGGGAAAAGGCAGAGCTAAATACAGGGTTAAGGTACAGTCTTTTTCTCCTGTTATTAATGAACAGCCAACAGCTTTTCCAGGGCTTATGCTGCAGGACTGTTTGTTGTAAAGTATAATGGAGAAGGAGCAAAGAGGGTAATATCTGTCAGACCTTCAGGGCTGATCTTAGCTGAATGCACAATGTACTGTAAACAGATTACATTTCCAAGGCATTAAATAACAATATCATTATCATCTTCATGATTATGATTCCTTGTACGGAAAATCAATACAAGAGCAACACTGATGAGAAAATGACCGCACTGTTTGTAATTAGTTAACGTTATCTTGATAATACAGCATCTGATTAGAAAACCAATTAAATGTCAGTGGTTTCCCTGGTGATTAGGCAAGGTATATTACATATTCCTGTGAAATTAATAAGGTGATTAAACAGCTCCTAATAAGGTATATTAAAAGGGTTCTGAGGTGCTTTCCACGGCCTACATTCTTACATTAGAGACAACCTCCCGCTGTGAAGAAAAATCACACAGCGTAGCTTCCATATTTGTACATTTAATTCATACATGTTCAGAGGCTGGGTAATCTAAAACATATTAGGTTTTGGTCTGTTCATGGGATTTGTTGACAGTAATAAACACATAGAGTATAGTACTCTATACTTGGGTATAGATTTATTTTATTGTTGTTGCTTGGTTGTTGCTGGTTATATATTTTTATGGCTTGGTTTCTTTGATTGTTTTTTATTCGATTCGCAGAGTGTCCTTGGTTGTCATGAGAGGCGCTTTAAATACAATGTATTATTATTATATATAGTATAAATCACTACATTTGTCCTTTAGAAATTACATTCAAATAGTGGCTCATAAGCGATTGTCCCAGTGGTCTAAGCACTATGCTTGGCTGGATTTTAATCCAGTCTGGGACCTTTGTGGCACGCCGTTCTCTCCTAGCTCTAGTGGATACTAGCTCCTAGTAAAATAAAAAACAGTCCAAATTTTTAATTGCCTCATCAGCGCTGTATTTATTTATTTTAATAGGCAAGCTTATGCTCTCGTCCATCTCTTTCAGGTTGTGTAATAGGTAGTAGTAGTAATTTGTTTATTGGGACTATGAACAGTGTTAAACATGAACGTTACCATTTGATGTAGTGTACAAGAGTTACATTATAGCTCATCTTAATCTGTGATCCCTTTAGTAGGCAAATAATAACAGCAGCATTACATTAACAGTACAAAGTATAAACACACACAGTGCACATACAAAATACAAAGCTACACACAATAGCACAGCACATACAATGTAGAGCCAGTGGTTAGAGAGCTGAGAAGCTTTTAGCCAACATTTTAATTGGTTTTAAATGTACTGATGGAACCGCAGCTCCTCATGTCATCAGGGAGGGCAGTCCATAATTATAAACATACTGTGTATTTCTCATGTCAATTGTTTTGTGCTATAAAGAGGTCAAAATGGTCCATATGTGAAGCTGTTAAAAAGCTCAACATGCTTAACAGGGATCACAGGGCAAGAACATGCTCCTCTGTATTTTTCAGTGTGCTTTAATGTTTTAACTTCGGTACCACCCACCACCATCTCACAGCTGTAGATAGTTAATCGTTAGGTTTATTTGTTTTCTGAATACATGTATGCATGCATGTATTGCTATTATTATTATTGTTGTTATTACTAGGATTGCCCATCTGCTCTATGCATGAAACTCAACAGCCAAATGATAATTATTATAATGAATAACTAGTGTACGTTGATATTTTTGCCAGGCCTCTCCGGTGAAATATATTCTCCATCTATATTAAATGAGGCTGCATACAACTAATTAAAAGATATCAGTGAATTACATACATTCAGAATCAGTAAGCTCATAGTATCGAGTTCAGCTGGGGAAGCAAAAAAACTGCAAATTACTGCTAAACTAGACCATTATTTTATCTCCAAGACAATGATACCTCATCCCTGAAAACTCACTCTCTACTCACCCATTATAATCTTGTCAGGCACTGAATTGAGGACGGTAACAACGCTTCCCTTTTTGTATGATTTTAAAAATAGAAGACACTGTCAGATTTGGAGGAGCACAAATGCAGACACTGTGGGCATTATTAAAAATAACCGGGGTTGGAGGGTAATGATGTGTATCAAGAGGCGCATTTAGCCAATTCTTTTTACATTGCTAAATTATGAGGTTACAAATAATACAGTGTGTATTGGTACCTGGGTTAGTTTAATATTTTTAAATTAATTGACTTCTACGTCAAAATTACAAAACATTTTGAAACAGCCTTTTTGCATCAATGTTCATATTGTAGGCTACCTCCTGACGTGTCAGTGGATCTTAGTTTTCAATGCGTTACATAATGTCAATACATACCATCATATGACTATTATTTAACCTATTGAAAACTAAAGTTCTGCAGGTGACTGTATCAGGCATTGGAGTAACTTACTGGATCCATTTACAAAGACTGGGCGATAAAACAATGACGATATAGGATTACAGTAAAACTTATGTTGACAACGATGATAAGCATTGATATGGATAGATGTATTTCCTGCCACTAGCCAAATATGACAACGCTACGCTACTGCTATCATTAGCAGGACTAAAACTATGTCATGTCTAAAGTAAAGTTAGCCAATAAAAGCTGCTCTAACTCACAGACACTCTTTCTCATTTATTTAGTAGAGATATCCTGACTGCAACGGTTAAACAGACATCACGTGCTATTGTTTTAATGAGGCTGCTTTGACTGCTAAGTTAACTGCTAAGTTAGGCTAAGCTCAAAGCTAGTAAACGGAGTAGCATCATAAAGCTACCCACTAACACCTGAGTTGCTTCAGAAAGAAAACTACTACTGTGATATATAAAAGATTCAGCATAATCACTGGATGTTCTGTTCAGGTTTTAACCATTAAAACACTTGAGAGATGTAAAACCAGAACAAATGTATTATTATATATTTATTATTAAATTCATTTCATCTTTTTACATCAGTTGAGTGTAAGGTAAGACCTTTGTGACTGTAATTATCCTTTTTTTTGTCTCAGATTTGAGTTTTATTTATATTATTTTAATAAGTTACAAGCTAACATGTATTTTTTTGTTACGGCAGGTGAAGCATGTTTGCAAAGTTAAATGTTGACATTGAGATGTTATCAGTATATTCTTCTTAATCACAAGATATATGCTAAATCAAGCTATGTTTGCACAGTTAAATGTTTACATTAGGTTATTCTATTTCTAACATTAATAAACTAAATTCTTAACTTTATCTACTGAATGCTCAGGTTTCTTCAGGCTTCAGCAATAATCAGGATTCTCCTCAAACTGGCAGCATATATTAAATTATGTATAAAATATGATGTTGATAAATATTGCCATTTTGCCCAGCTCTAACATTTCCAATATGCAATCAGCTGACTGTGGAAACCTTGTTTAACAGTCATGAATATTAATCTCTCTACTACTGATGCACATGTGTTCCTATTAGATCAAATACACAAGTGTATCCAAGAGAGTTACATTTTATTTTAATACAGTATTGCAACTTCGGTTCTCAGGAAACCTTGATGTTAACTTATTTCCAGCTGTGTGCTAATAAAGTTGCCCTCAGTATAGATACGTATACCCGATAATGACACACTGAGCCAGCAAGGTTCACAAAGAACAGTTTAAGCCTGGGTTGGAAGTGACTGAGACAGTCTGTGGGTGCAGCTCACAGTAACAGCTTTAATAATGACAACAGGACACAGAAACAGAAGTTGGTTGAGAGATTAAAAAAAGATGATATACACCACTGTGAAGGAGTATCATTTGTGCTAATGGTCAACATGTGTGCCAGACTGTGCCCAAAAAGCTTATTTGAAAGCCTTGGCCACTTCACACTGTGTTTATGAACACTGCTCGCACAATTGTTAGTGGATGACTGATATCTTTGTTTTCTGCAGCTGGAATAAATAAAGTGAACTAATAAAATGGCTACAATTGAACCACACACACACACACACACACACACACACACACACACACACACACACACACACACACACACACACAAAGGTTACACCATAGAGTGCTTACAGATTACAGCAACTGTGGTGTGCTTTTGGAGTATGACAGCCCCTCTTACAGTACAGCAGAGCCCCAATTTGACTGAATCATTGTTGACCCAAGCACATTACTGTCAATGCTACTCTTTCATTTGCAGGACATTGAGATAGCTGCTCTTTGCAATTTCTACACATAGACAGACTCAGGTAGGTAATCATCAAATTCAGAGGGTTAGATGATTTGACAGTGTGGTGTATCTATTGAAAGAGGACACATTTGTCAACTGTTGGAGATTTTGCTGTACCATTTTTTTTTTTTTTTTTTTACCAAGTCAGCTATCCCTTTAATATCTCTGGCTGTATTAGACCACTAAGGGAAACGTTGCCAATCAATAAGCAGGACAGCTTTATGGCAGTATTGGATTTACAGGATTTTTGCATTAAGGTGATGAGATACTTCCATTCGTCAAACATTAAATTCATCAGATTATTGAAAACATTTTCTATCAATAAATTGAATTAGCAGGGATCTTACAATATTACAATATATAATGTTATTGCAGTATAAAATGACATATAATGAGATTTACTTGTTTTTTTATTACCTCAAGTTAACAAATTCAAGAGAGATAAAAATGCGTAAAAGTGCTTCTATTTGACAGATTACATTTTGTTGTTAGACTTTTATGTAAGAATTTATAAGCTGTTGCCAAACCAAACACACTGAGACTTTGGGAAAACAAATCACATTTTTTGTAATTTGAGTTAATAGGGATGAGATGCTCTTCTGTGTTGTTTTCAAACAATTTAGCAAGATGCTGCTTTAAAATTGCCCCTCTATGTATTGATGTATTCCCATTACATGGATTGGATGTAATTGTCTCTTGTTTTCCTTGCCTTTCTGTCTTTGTTTTCTTTGGCCATCGGCTCCTCTAACAATAGGGTGTAATTTGCTGTCGGTGGGAGGGTCGCAACCATTGAATGAGTGTTAAAAGGAAAACACTGACCTGACTCCTCAAAGTCTTGGTTGGCCATGTTCCAGGAATCTCGGATTTGCAGCAAACTGGCTTCCATAGCCCTCAGATCCACCTCGGGGCAATTACACTGTGGGTAGTCCACGGCACACTGGCACCAGCAGTCATTGTCCCGGCATGCGAACTGGCCCTCCTCATTACATCCTATATAGCTGAGAGCTGCCTGCACAAACCTGGCCCTCAGATACTCTGGCAGAATGGCCTGGAGGCCTGGGGCAAGGACGAAAATGGGACACAAACATGGCAATGTCACACAGATGAATGACAAAGGAAGTGTAAGTACTTTAGGTATTGCAGAAAATGTGTTTAGAATGTTGTTGGATGCTAGATCTGTAAATCATTGAAAGCCCTGCACTCATTTTCTCTAGTTTTCTGCCACACTTGACATATGCTTGGCGTCACATGCAATACGCTGAGATTCACTTAAAGTTTTATTTTTACTGCACAGTTCTGCTGCTTTTGTTCCGAATCTTTACTGTCTGGGATTCACTTCAGAACTATGCAAGCATGCGTGGCAGAAAAAAAAAGAAAAGAGAAAAAGAAAGATTGATTGAAGCTAAATGCGTTCTGACACTCTCGTGCTGCAGTTATAAGCTTGCCAGAGAACAGACACTGTGACAATTCCATCAGAAATTGGGGGAGTTCAATTATGGATGGCCAACCTTGCAAATGAATCTTGTTTTCAGGGCTCTGAACCAAAACGGAGCTGACAGAGTCGAGGTTGTCATAGTTACTGCATCCAAGAGGTCCTGTCCTTGTTTCGGTCACCTAAAGTGAGAAAAACACAGACACATAACAATAATAGTGAGAAGGAAACCCACTAATGACATTAAATATACCCTACACACACAGAGAGAGAGAGGGTGAGATAAAGAGAAAAGAAAGGAGGAGAAGAGAGAGAAAGCACATGACAAAATAAGATGCAGAATAAGATTAACAACACATCTTTCCACATCTCACTCTCTCCTCTTCTGAGCAACACAAAATATATTACACATTAGTTAGACTTCTTTATTGTGCAAATCATATTTAGGATAATGATTTTGTGAGCTAGTGGGCTGGAAATTGAGTTGTGCTAAGGATCCCTGGAGTAAAGCGTAATGAGGAAGCTACGGTGTCATCTGTCAAATTCATCTCCACATTGTGTTTACCCATTACGATGTCCACTGACAATATTAACATACTAAAAATCTATCACGGTGCCTGTTGTGTAAGTATGTCCAATTCTGTTACATATGATGACTGATGTAATGGCTTGGTACAAAGGTTTTACATGATACAACATTGTTAAAAGACTGCACAGGTTAAAATCATCTCCGTCAATTGTGGATTTTTTCTTCCAATGTGGTTTAATAATCCTAAAATAACCAGATGAAATGAATTATGTTTTTCATTGAAAGAAAATTACTTTCTTTTTCAATGTGCCACAGCCACTAAGTACCCTGCATACCATATATGTATATCATTAGTATCATTTTTTTAAATGAAATTAAAAAAAACTGTATGAAAAGCCCCAAAAGGAACATTATAAACAGACTACTTGATTACTATAGGCAAATTATTTAAGCAGCATACATTTTGTATAGAATGATTGCGTGATTTCCCCTGAATACACTTAAACACGGCAGAGGGTCATGGTCACGACTTCATTTGATTTTCTTTTTTCCTTTAGTGACGAGAGTGCAAAAAGACACTTGATGGAACCATCTTTAGGGGTGTGTTTCCACCCGTCAGACATTATTTGACACACAGCTATATTAAGCTTGACAATTAGCCTGCTATGGAGCATGCTAGCTCTTTGGTGTAAATTGCTTAACGAAATAAGCTTGTCCTTTATCCAGCTTGATAGACCCACCCTCAGGACTCTCTGTGTGTGTATGTTTGTGTATGAGCGAGCGAGGGCACATATAGGAAGTGACTGGGAGGGAGAGATGCTTTCCTGTAACATGGTGCAGAACACAACATCAGAGATCTTTTATATTATTATGAGAAGAGTGAGTGAGGAAAAAGATGGCATGTGTGGGCACGAGCAACAGGATGTCGACAGCAGCTTAACCACTACCAGTTTCACTAATGAGAAGGAATTTCTGACTCTTACATATGAAACCTTTTAAACTTTCAATTTCTACTCGTGACATAGCAACAGTAATTGTCAGAAACTCATTTATTGATCTGTACTCCTAAATTATTCACTACAACATGGTAATGATAGATAACAAGGGATTGTTATCTATCATTACCATTTTTGAAAAGCTTTAGTACTTTCCAGATGCATTATGGTTATAACTTGATAACAGAAAATTCAACTGAATGGTGGCTTAAGTGTTACTGGTTGCTCAAAGACAGCCAAAAACTGATAATGGCATCCACAGCACCACTGCTCACACTAGATTTTTCTCTTTTTTTAAGGCTTCATCGTTAAATCTCACACCATAAAGCTGGGTCAATGGTATATGATGTGAACTTAAATGGCTTTTGGCAATTTTGGTCCACCTGTGGCGGAGCTGAAAGCGTACTATAATGAGATTACATTGTGAGTAGGTGTGATTAGTTCAATTATGCCCAATCAAGTAACCCCTTTTTTCATTCTCTCTAAATAAGTACAATTTGCACAATGACAGCCTGGCAATTTGTAGATGTACGAGCAGGTTGCAACACAAAACTTTCTCCCCGGGGAAACCAATGTTCCTGTGTGGGTGGTGTAAAGTCTCTCCAAGAGAGAATAAATGGCGCCCCAAGAAAACTAAAAAGGGAGGGAGGAATATTGAAATACTGTATCTTGGGAGGAGATAAGACATTTGGTTAGCATGAGTTTCTCTAGTCCCTAGAGAACTCTTGTACAAATTTAGGAAATGGTTCAGCGACATGAGATGAGGTGCCAAACATGCTGGCAGAAGTTGTTGATTTGGCTCTGAGAGAAGGTCATCTACCAGCTAGTTTAGAGAGGATATGGCCACTTTCTATATCAACACTCTGTGCATCTTTTTTTCAAACTTAAATAGCAATTAAAGCTTTTTTTCTGTTTTCAATACTGTATATCTAAGTTTGACAGCAAAAAGCATTTAAAGGATTTGGAATAAGATAACATGTGTTTTCTGTTTTATGTGGGCATGTTTGAGGGAGGGAAAGAGGACAGTTGGTTTTACACACCTGTTCAAACTAGTAATGTTAATTGACTCAGAACAGGTTCAACTATGTAGAAGTAAAAAATACTCCCTCCAGCGTTTTTCCAGCTCATATTTGTGAAGAAACTGTTTATTTGTTGAAATATGTGTGCATACAGTAGCTTATGATCATTTTAAGAAGTGAATTTTGTGTGCAAGGATTTTCTGGATTGTCAAAAAAAAAAGCTGTTGATTGTCTGAATAAACAGTCTGCGCAGTAAACATCACTGTGTCCTTGTGTCTTGGCTGAAGCTGTGTGAAATGACATTGCAAATTTTCTTGGTAAATTCATGAGAAAAAACATTTCTACTCTGATGTTTTCTCCTCGTCTGTGACAGAAGACCCAATTTTCATAACCTTTAACACCGGTGTTGGGAGAGAAAGTGATAGCAAAAGGTAATATCAAAGCTGTTTTTTGTCACAGATGTAAAATGTATGAAGCATGTCCAATGCTAATGTAACATTTTAGGAAACAAGAACAGCAATCTGACAGCAAACCTAACACTGTGGAAGAGTAGATATAGATATAGATAGATGCTTCTTGTGCAGCATCTGTTGTTTACTTGTGTTTATAAGAGCAAGTAAAGTGAACCTGTCTTCTTTCAGTTTTTTTATGAAAGTATTGCCGTATGCAAAGTAAATGATGCTTTTGAATCTGTTCAGGCAGATAACTGATCCAAGGCTTCACTGGAAATGAACGTGCTTATTTTTATTACGTGTTGGGTGATCTATTAAAGCCTACTTCTTATCCTCTGCTGTATTTACACCAAAACAAATCCTATATTTACATGTATCCTAAATGAAAATGTTGCTATTCAACATATGGGTTGATTTAATAGAATAACACACACAAAGCATTAGAGAAAGAACTGTTTTTATAGAGACTGCTTCTATTTTCAAAAGCTATTAGGCTATACTCGGCTGTCAAAATTAATCTGACACTGATGCATTGAGGTAGATTATAAAGAAAGCAGCTTTAATACACTGTAACTGAGTGCAAGCGTGTGTATCACACAAGCTCTACTGACAGTGTGTCTCCTGCTCGTGGAGGTGACCATTTAGTTGAACTCAGTCCACATAATCTTTTGAAACACAGTCACTTGTTATTCTGGATAAAAAGGTGGATAATCTGTTAATAATTTCACAGAGTGTCCATTTGAAAGGCCTCGTAGTGTCAAAGTGGTTTTCAAACTTTGATGTGCATCAATAAAGTGGTCCAGGTTGTGCTTAAAAATGAGTTTCTGGGCTGCATGTCATGCAAACTAAAAACGATTGCTCACACCACTACTCCACTGCTGGAGAGTAACACATTTTAGAGGCTTATTTCTTACTGTACTGATATATTTTAGAAGCTGCGGTTTTCATACAGGCTGGCTCACTCACAATGGACCAAGAGTGCAGCAGATATAATACAACTTCAATAAGAACCTCCATTTCTCTTTTGGAGAAAAAAAGCTTGTTGAAGTAGCTGCTGTACAATAGGTTATATTATATCCAAGTGTAACCAGGTGTTCTTTTCACTGAAACATGTGGCATGGGTTGATAAAAACAGGACTAAGAGAAGAAAGCAAATGGTACCATTCATGGAAAAAATAAGAAATAAATAACACTAACAGCAAAGCCTAGTTTTCACAAGAGCAAAACAAAAAAAAAACTACAAGAGTGAAAAATCTCTTAAAACAGTCAGATACAGACCATCAATAATTGCCCAATATGGAAAGTGAGCTCAGTTAAGCAGATAATGGACTATGTTGAAACCCTGAAAGGTCAGAGACTTTCATTTTAACATAATACAAAGTTGCGGTGAAAAAAGAAACACTTTCTAAATTAATTTGGGTGAGCACAGCAGTAGAAGTTTGATTTAAAATAAAAATGGAAGTGAGAAATAAAAGGAAATTAAAAACAGAATAACTTTAGACAAACGTATAAAAAGATCCCCCAACTTTTCCTACATGTCTTGAAAGACACAACTAAGCCTCAAAGACATGACATCAGATTATCCCTGATAACAACACAGATACACAAAGACAGAAGGAAAAGTTTAGAATCTGTCCTCTTTTTAGCTTAGTTAGATTGTTCAAAATCTCAGCTCAATCATCCGTGACAAAAGCCTGATTTAGAGCATGCGTATATCCAGGCTCCACAGGCAGCAGAGATAAACTGCCAACCTGAAGGGAAATCCATCTCCTTCGTTGTCACTTTCGAATTATTGCCAAACACCATGACGGTGTCTTATTTTAATATTTTCCCAAAGGTCCAATAAAAGTAACCGCATCTCCTTGCTAGATTAATGACAGCAGCCGTGGTATCCAGCCAGGAGGAAACGGAAGACTTTTGCCGCTGTGGGCAGAAAAGTTGTCTTACTTTTGACAACTATTTTTGACAAGTACAAAGTCAATGAGGGAACTACACATAGAGACTCACAGTCATATGGTATATTGTCAATTAAATATGGAAGAAATCATCAACTGTGAATTTACAATTACTGAAATAAAGTCATTTGAATACAATGACATCATTATTTTAGGCAGAGAGAGCCGAAATGAGAGCGAGAGAGCGAGACTAACTTATTTCCATTCTTCTTCTTTTTTTTAATATTGACACGTTAACACAATTAATTAAAATCTAAGCAGGCTCCGTAGGGATCAGCAGATTAATTTCTAACACAGACAGATGTCCAACTTAAAGGGAAAATTGACCAAATGCAAATCTAATGATGGCTTTTCTATGCATAGCAATGAGACCATCTGCAAAAAGAACCCAGTGGAGCAGAGCATGTGTGCACAGTCAGCCTTCTCTATTAGAAATCGACCCAAAAAGAAAAGAAAAAAATCCTTTTTATATATTTCACTATTTTCAAGACCTCATGAGGTCCTTTTTTTGCTTAAAGGAAAACAAAAAACATTAAAGTTATTCTCAAAAGTGATATGTAAATGACATTTATCGGCTGGTGGGGGAAATATTAATGTGCCATAATTGAGTACAAGATAATTGTGCTGACTGTGTTGGAATAACTAACAGCTGCATTTAATGGAACATTTAATTGCACTTAAAGGCTTTCCTAGAATAAGCAGTTTGTGAAGCTTACACTTGCTGTGAACGTGATTTATGTATCTTATCACAATGAATTTTGACTTAGCCCTCCAGGCATGCCTTTTGATGTTTTCTCACTGTCTCTTAGAATTTATTAATCCTGAAAAATATTCTGTGTGTAACTTCTAGAAAACTAAAAATCAACCATGCATTTCTATTATGACAAGAATTAAGCCAAGTAAGACATATTGTAAAGTGCTTACGTTGATGTTCAATGCAATGAACTGTATTATACTGTTCACAAGAGACAAAAAACTTTGGTTTGAACAATATGTTGTTTAATGAAATCATGCCAACCTATATTTTAGAGGTTGTCATGATTTCCACTAAAGTTACATATATTGAATTATTGACCTTCATTATATTAATTTTCACAAATGCATAACAGATTAAAAGGTGTTTGAGTGTGCTTCCTTTTGCCTCCTTCTAACATGTTATGTAATGTTTCTCCTGTACTTTATCTGTCTGTCTTTGTCCAATCACTATGCAGAGAAAACACAAACTAGTAAAAGAAAATTGCAACTCACAACTGAGCTTAGACTCGTGCAGTCAGCCACAGATGGGCAACAAATTACGAAAAGACAACATAATGTTCTTACTTATCATCTTCAAGTTTATCTGAAACATAATTTAAAATCTTGAGGATACATTGGACAGCGATGACAGTTACATGTATAATGTCGGGATTAAGCAAACAGGTATTCATTAATCTGTCTTTTTTTAAATATTAACCACCTGGTTTATCAAATGTCACAAAATAGTGATAAAAGGTATGGCTTGTCTGTATGTGGGTTTATCACATACAATATGTCTCATGCAGAGTGAAATGTAACATCTGTAAACCCTTCATTTTCAGCTAGCGCCATCAAAAGGTATATCTACCTATCACTATATCTACAAAACATCCCATCATCATGACGGCCACAAGATGTGATTCCAACACATCATAATTAAATGATCACATAGGTTGGTTGCAGCTGCACTCCAGAGCAACCCATACTAGCGTTTTATGGAACATGTAATATGCTGCATCCCAAAATAAGAGTGTACAAATCACTGTTAAAAGATAATGACGTTTTTGGAGCTCCCTGGTGGTCGAGTGGTTAAAGCGTATGCCACATAATCGCAGCGTCCCTGGTTCTAATCCTTGATCCCTGTTGGCCTCTCTGCCAGTTACTTACTAAAATAAAGGCACGAAAAGCCAAAAAGTAAATATTTTATGATGTGACAATGCTGTGGTATGTTACCCCTTTCACACCAAAGCAGTTCCAGTGCTGGTTTGGGGCCAGTGCTTAATTTTGAACTGGTTTCCCTGTTCACACAGACAAAGAACTGGCTCTAGGCCAAACAAAACGGTTCCAGAGTGGCACCAATTCTTTGCTGGACTAGAAGAAAGAACCCCTTACATTACAGGGGCAGGAGGCGGGGTTATGGAGACCAACCACAACAAACAAGACCGCAGTGAATAGATAAAGAGTAAATGATCCCTTGAACATTTGACTGATGGTGAAAATCATACACATTTGCGTTGTGAGTTAGCTGTGCTCTGCTGGTTAACGTTAGCTTACAACAAAGGCTAACATAACCACTTCAATCCTGTCGAGCGGCACAAATAAGTTGTATCTGCCGTGTTTGGATGCGAGCCAGGAGCAACAGCTGTACAAACGCGTAGTCTGCCATCGTTGTTGTTGCTTCTTCTTCTTTGTATTATTGCTGCTTCGAAGTTGGCGTGAGTCTTTATGGGAAAGCAGCGACATAACTGACGTATACAGTGACGTAATGACGTGGCTCCCTAAACACATCCATCTAACTACTTAGCCATCCTCCCAACCCGTCTCCTCCTAATAAGAAAGTCACCTTTTATGGCGTCATCTAAACTGCGTCACTTCAACAGGTGATATTGCTATATTTTATACCTATATTGACGTTTCGGTTGTGAGAACGGGCTATATGACTCACGTCATTTTCATACTCTAATATTATACTCTATAATATTTCAGTCCCTCTTGCCTGCATGGAAGCATCTGTTATGTTATGTTTCTGAACTAATTTATTCAGGTTTTTCCTTTATTGTGTCACCCGTGTCTATATTCAAGCAGCAAGCAAACATTCCCAAGTGAGCCCTGAAGGCTTCATATTACACTCTGTAGTGAAAGTGTAGCTCTTCCTGCTGCCAAAGACATTGTTCAGGAAAACACAGCCGCTTGGAAAGTTGACATAGTCTTCAACAGCGCAGTGGCTCAGTGCACAAGTGCGATGGCTCAGGATGTGACGTTTCAACTCTTGTAGCCAGGGACGACATTTGGCATTGTAAGTGGAGGAAAAAGGATGCACAGCTGCTAGTTTGACTCTGTTTTTGCTGTGGAGGAGGAGAAGTACTGGCGTGCCCAGCGCTCCCAGTAGGACGGTTAGGCACACTCACACTCGGAAACACACATCTCTTTCTATGCCAAAGGTTCAAGTTCAATTAGGCTTAATTTGATGCATGAATGTGTAATAGCTGCTGCTGCTGCTGCAAATAATAGCAGGTGTAGTGAATAGTTTGTAATTAAATGTTTCATTAAAAAAAAAAAAGTCAAATGGAAAAAAAGCAAAGGTTTTAAAAGTCTTTATCTCAATCTTGACTTTGCTGAGAGCCAGCACTATGTATTATCTGATATAAGTGAGAGGTTGAAACTGAATATTTACAACTAATAAATTGAATAAAATGGGTATGATAAAAGGAAATGATAGTACAAGTATGTTATTGAAGGACTTGTATTATCTAAATCAGATTATACCGTGTCTTTCACAGTATATAGATGGATGACAGCCTCTGTGTTATTGTTATGGGGCCCCGGCAGGGCACCACAGCACTTAGCCTGTTAACATGGTCCACTGATACAGATGGCACTGAGGCTCATCCATTATTTAAAAATGTGAGGTTGTAATATTATTATAAGACCAGTTAGGCGAGAGCATTTTACTGATGAAGATTCATCACTGCTGCAAATCCCTCATATGAATAATTCCACAAAAACAGCATAAAATGTCATCTAGTGAGCTTGTGTTGTCAGATGTTTGAGCCACAATGGACTTTAAATGGCTGCACTTTTCTGCTTGTTGGAAGAAAAAAAAAAGTCCAAGATGGCATTAATGTTTCATGAAAATCATGGCTCATTTCAAAATTGCCTCATTGGCTGCACCTTCAAGAATTGTTGTTCTCTTAATCACCAAGGCATAGTAGATGTGCAAATCCACATTTGCATCTGAGATACATTTCCGCCTGTTTATTCAGTCTTTGAGGATTGCAATGCGTGTTTTAAGACCACTTTGTTGCACTGGCTTACACTCTAATGTCAACCAGCGAGGGATAAGCTTATAAACTATAAGCAAAAAAAAAAAAAAAAGGGGGAGAAGAGGAGGAAAAAAGCATCTGAATGAGATTATTGTGTGCCCTAAAAAAAAGCCATTCAAAGCCACAGGGGAGCAGAGGGGAACCTTTGGTGGAGGAAAGTGGAATTTAATACTGTATGTGGCATTTTGTTTACTGAGTCTCTTTAAGGGAAACTATGCCATTTTACAGGAAGTACTAGCTTGAAATGGGGCCAAGAGAGCAAATTTGATTCTGTGTATTTATTTTCTGCTCTCTAAGCTTGACTTTTTTCTTTTTTTTAACCAGCTGAAGATTAGAGAGAAATCCTAGCTGGAAGAAGTGGAATTCTTAAAAATCTTTAAATCCTAAGTCAGACATCAAACTAAAGCCAGAAGCTATATCTATCGAACTATTTATACAATTATCTGAGGCCTCTTCACCTATATCACATCAAGGAGAGAAACTTTTATCCCTTGTTTAATGTTAAAAGGTTTGAAAACAGTGGAAAAAATTACATTTATTTTCCTATCTGAACGATGAAGATCCTAAAAGGAAACCTGCACATAATGAATTATTCATCCACAGCAGTAATAACAGAGGAAAGAGTGATTTGTTTTTGCTTTTTTTATTTGATTCTGGGTTTTTTTTAATCCTACCATCAAAACTGCCCCAAACTCAGAGAGCCGTGTTCGCTGCGACACTTCCTCGGCAGCCTGATTTCTGAAGCTCAGTCAAACTTGTGTTGTCCTCTGTTATGATAAATGAAGCACAACGCTGCATGACTGACTGAACACTCAAGGCTCGCACAGCAAATTGGGTCAAACATTCCTTATCACTTCTCCTCCCCATCAATGATATTCCCCTCCCAACTTTAGTTTAATGAATCTTCAATACGGTGGAGTCTGGGCTGCAAATCAAAGGTAAGCTCATTGATTGATGCAGCATTTCCTGTGTAACTGCCACACCTCAGACTCCGGGCTAAGAGGCCTGCTAAATAGGGCCTGTCTGTCCCCGTCTCATCTCTTCAGTTCAGTCGCATATGACACCTTAACTCATGCCACAAAATGTTTGACAAATGACAGAGGCTCTCAAAGGAAATTACTGAAATGGAAGGGCTGATTCATCACACTATGTAACAGCAGAGATGTTTTTTTTTCTGCGCTCCTATCTATCTCATTTCTCCTGTCTTTGATTATTTTCCAGTGCTTCTGCGCTCGGTTCTACAGGCCTTCAGGCTGGGTGTTTCTACCATTTAAAATATGTTATCTTTTAAAACCAGGGGACCAGTGCTCACCTTAAAAGTAGCTTTGTTTTGGCATCCATCTTCATTGGGTTGAGGTAAAAACCCATGTTCAGAACTAAAGGCTGCTGATGCCTTGAATATTTAACATCAGTCACCTGAAAATGCCTAACAAACAAATGTACCCCTGAGGGCTTTTTCTCTATTCATCTCAATCAGAGAGGTTTTTAGCAGCACTTTGGTTCAGTAGTGGCTGCCAAATCAGCTCAACGTCTGCTTGCCAATTCACTTTAGGGAATATACAATTTTATCTCTGATGGACTGTATAGTGGGGCATCACTAAGGACAAGTCAGTGAAAAATGGGCTGTGGCTCAGAAAAAGGAAAGCATTTTAGTTTTTTTTTGCTGCAGCTACACAGTCAAAATGAGGGACATAGACACTGAAGTTTGTGGAGTTTTATCGTAGTGACTGATAAATGTTGTTATTTTTTACCCGTTAAATGAAGTGACATCCCCCTTCACAGCACGCCACTCAACCAATCAATTTGTACAAACTAAGCATATAAATGATCAGATAATTGTGAGCAGGCATTACAGGGCATCATAGAACTGCTGAAATGTTGTTGCTGTGTTGCTCAAACAGGTAACCGGAAAATTGAAAATCAGAGTAATGGAAAGGTTTTTTAAATGTTAATGTTTTCAAATGTCATTTATATTATAAAATCAGAGCTTCCCAGTCCAAATCTGGTGATTTGTTGTTGAGGCAATGGCAAACATCAGTATTGCCTAATCATTTCAAAACAGGTCTTGCACACCACAAAGTCTCTATGATGTGTGTGCGGGGTTAGGGTTAGGGTTAGGGTTAGGGTTAGGGTTAGAGACGAAGCAAGGAATCATAATGTTTCCGATGGGGGACTGTGTCTGCAGTGCTGTGTATTGGAGTCATGGCTCAGTGTGACTACCCCAAAAACAATGGAAAACTCCATAATGTTAGTGGAGCTGAGCACTCTTGTACTGTGTGTGGAGCAGATGACCTTATTAAGAAATCTGTCACACGCTGACATCAGCTCAGGCTGAAAGTAAAAAAAAAACGGTTGGAAACCGAGCATTCAATTCATTTTCTGTTCACAGGGATTACTCCTACATACGTTTACCTCATTATGTGACATATGAACCACTTTTAACATCAACATCCAACATTGTAACATTATATATAACTGAAAATGAGGAAAAACATAATAGGTCCTCTTTAAGGTTATAAAGAACATGTATGGGTTGAGGAAAAACTGCCTGCTTCTTCTAAATAAACCACTAAAAAACATTTGATTATCTGACAAAAAGCATCGTCAGAGAGTCGAAGACAGGGCTGACATTTGGGAGATAGACTTTACAGGTAGTAATAATAATGCATGGTGCTTTGTGAATTTAGTATCATAGTTATCTAAAGCTGTTCTTATGTACATGACCTATTGTGATGGCATGTGATGAAACCTCCGGCCTCCATTCATTTACGGTAAAACTGCGTTGTTAATGCCAAAAAAAGGTAGTAAGTGTACCTTTGAGTAGGGACTATTTTGTCACTTATACCTTTCCAAAGGTTGAAATAACATCCATGCTCCAAAAATGTATTTTTAGTCTGCTTTCATCTTTCACATGCTTAATCATTTCATCTCACCTCAGTTTAACTCATGTTAATTAAGATTATCTTGTCTTTTAATAGTACTACACATGTGAATGCAGTAATTTAATAACTAAATCTAGCATTCGCTCTCACAAAGCATCAGTTTTACCCAATTACATTGCAGATCACAGACGAACACACAGTTAATATTAAAACAATAAATGTGGATCTATTAGTCAGGTCAGATATGTTTGGTTCTGGTGCATCCCGTCACATAACAAACACTACAGGGACAAGTGGAGTCACATCACAGAGCACATCACAAACAGGCTGATGAAGCTAAAAGTGTATCGGATGGGGTTTTTTTGCAGGTTGCTGATATTACCTGCATTCCATGACGTTAATCTGCTGTTGTTTACCACCAGCGAGTGTAAACATATTTAAGCCATGTGAGGAAACAGATTCCTCAAAAAGCAACGAGAAATCAGTCTGCAGTAAAGGCAAACTCAGCTGATTCTATTCATTCTACTTGATAAGAACTGACAGAGTGATGAATGAACACCCCCCGAGGGTATTAGGCAGTAAAAGATGCAGGGTGATATTTACATCATAAGCATATCTTGATATGCATAGTATGCTGTTCCATATACAAGCTTGAGAATACACACATGAAAGAGCAGGGAGGGAAGTAAACAATACTTCTCGCTTCATCTATCTCTTGGTCGAATTCTCACTTGCTCATTGTGTGTGCATGTGTGCATGTCTTCTCCAATGTCACATCTAAGCACCACGAGGTGCATACAACACAAGGTTTAACAATAACTTTGGTTTCATCACATCTAGCAGCTATGCTTGTGGCTTATCGACACCACAGAGTCTTCACCTCATCAATCATTTTCCACATCCAAGATGTTCTTTCATAATCGTGGCAGCTGTAGGACCCTAGCACCACAGCACCCTGCGGTGCCTTAATGACAGGCCAAGGGATCCACAAGATACACAGAATACAAATTTATTTATTCCTAAAGGGGAAATTGTTTGCAGCAGCTTGCCACCGAGATCAACTGATACAATTAACCTCCAGCTGATAGAAAATAAAGACAAATAATTTTCACCACAAGATAAAACAATGAAAGACTATAAACTTAGAGAGAAAATGTATGTAGAATTGATGAAAATATACATTAATGAATAATTCTTGACTTTACATTTACCATACATTTTAAATAATGCTTCACCACATCAAATATTTAGTAATCATTTTGAAAGTATCCAAATAGAAGACATAAGTATTAAAGCAGTTAAATTGCCATTATTTTGCAGCTCAAACTGGTAATGACAGCTCACTCGTGGTAGCTTGTTGTCACCGTAACGCACAAAGCTATCTGACAATCAGGTTTTCCAGGTGCACAGCAGTCAAAAATAGCGACTGTCAGAGCAAGCGATGGAAAGATTAGTCACTGTAAATAGATCTCAAAGAAATGCTGCTACATCTCAGCAGACTGAGACCAAAACCTGGGCTCACAAACAACACCAACGAAATAAGAAACCAAAAACTAAAAACAGACTATACAATGAAAGGTACGTGTCTTACAGCTTTTCAGAGATGGGGCAATGTCCCACACCACAAAGTTTTATTTGCAGTATATGAATTTGTCATATGTGGTACGTCAATGGTACCAAGAAAGCTCAAGAGCCATGTTGACAAAACACTCCTCTGTAGACAGCAAAGATATTGAATACTTAAAGCAACTAAGAGGTGAATGTACCACAGAATCAATGCATTATATATGGTGTTTTTGTTGTTGAGAACCTAAAATATAAGCTAACCTTTGGGGATACTTTAATAGTCTTTCATCATTTATAGTCTTGTCTGTCAGAAATAAAGTGCTGCATGTCCTGAAAATGTCTATATTGAAATGAAAATAAATCAGAAATCTTTACTTTTGTTCCTCCGAAGTCTCCCTGTCTACAAATATCAAACCTGCAGCATGACACCTAATATTTGACAGTGACCTGATGTTTGAAAAGTCAGCCATTGATGTTTTTATGAACTGAGGAGCATTAAAAAAAGAAAAGAAAAATCTGATTTTTTATCTCACTGGATCAGAACTCGAGGTCATACGTGCTTTTATATCATCTCAGTTAGTTTATTGTAATTCACTGTGTTCAGGGTTCAGACTATCGACCTGCTTGGCCTTTAACAAATAATAGAAGCACAGATCATACCACAGGTTACTAGTATGTTTTAGAACTGACTGTAAGATTTTACTGATTATCTTTAAACTTCATGGTTTAGCCCCCAGATATATTGCCGAAATAGTTCAGCACTATGAGTCAGAGTGCAGGTTCAGGTCTTCAGGCCGAGTCCTTCTGACATTTCTTAAGTCTTGGCTTAAGACTGAACGCACCTTGGCTTTTGCAGCCACGGTGTCTCATATCTCATTATCTCATATTATTATTGCTAGGTGTTTTATTCTCTTTTATTTTGTGTTATATTGAAGTGTCTGACTTTATTTTCCTTGTGGCAGTCTGAGATATCGTAAGGCTGCTGTGAAACCACAAAAATCACTGTGGGGGAGTGCCGTGATTTACAAAAAGTTTGAGAACCACTGGTGTAGGACATATTTCACCTGACAGTTTTTGGATCTAATGTGAAATAAATCCATGCCTCACAAAAATCTCTTCTCTCTGAATAAATTTTGCACATAGTATAATGGGAATATTATGTTGGAGGAGTTCTTCTGCTGACTGGAGGTAACGTATAAAGCAGCTGCCATAGATTTTTGGCTGGAACATTAGGTGAGGCTGTAAAGTGCATTCGCTATGAAAAAATCATTAATTAAAAATGGCAGAAGAAGTGGCTTAAGTTTATCAGTCCATACTGAGGGTAGTCTTTAAATGATGTCTAAATTTGTCAACCAATGACTGAGGTTGCCTTATGTCCTTTAAAATATGTATTAATCATTTGCTGCGTGATTATATTCTGCATTAGCAGCAGACCAGCATAGCCCATGCATTGAGGGCCTATTGATGGGTCGTAAACTGCATACAGTAATTAGCAGTAAGTGGTAAGTACTTGGCAAGTACTGACCACTGTAGAGCATGATTTTTCTTAATTTGTTGCAATACTTACGCCCAGAGGGGAGCGGAAGGGTCATTATTATCTCAAAAACGTAATCACATCAACAGCTGTTTCAGTTTCAGTCCATTATTTATACGTCTATTAATCAGGAAGTCAAATTTTAGTATGCACATGGGGAACAAAAAAAGTTAGATCTTTGTGTGTTTTTTAAGGGTCTTCAATCAACTTGTCAAAGAACAATTAATAAAGCAGCTGTGTGGCTGTTAAAGCATTCAATAAGACTGCATGATTGTATGATCAGTACCAGCCAATATTTCATGGTAAAGATCCTTTGCTACTCTGTTGTCGTTATATTGTTTTCCTATAATGAAGTATACTATGTCATTACATCAATAATGATGTATGGGTCATTAACTTTTTGTGGGTAAGGGGTATACACAGAATGGATTTGGAGACTAAATCCACAGCGACAGAAAAATAAAAAATAAAAAAATAAAATAATACAATAAAAGAAGAGGTGGCCTGGACCCTGATTGGTCATAAATAACATCTCGTATTATTAAAATGACATTAACCTGCTGATTGGAGGGTTTCCATTCAAATGCCATGGCCATGATTGCATTAGTTTGTTAGTGGGTGATCTAATCAAGACCACTTGCCATGTTGTGAAAAATACAATAATTATATGTATCAACTGAATCAAAATCCAATTTGAACAATACCTTCATGAAATTACTGTAATCACACATTAAAATAAAAAAAATAAAATATTAATAAAATCAAACAATGAGGCGAGTCAAAGCTTTGGCAATTGATTATCAGAATATGTTTTATCCCTCCTGTGTTTGACAGAAGGTAAGAGAGCAGCAGGCTTTTTACCTTGATGGCAGTGGAGGCGATCTGGATGTGGTGCAGCTTGTGCAGGGTGCTCTCCCTGTCAATGAAGTAGGAGGCGGCCAACTGGTGCAGAGCCTCCAGAGTCACAGCTGTGCCATTAGATTCACTCACTTCAGATGTCCGAGTCAGCTTCCGCTTGTCCACAAAGATCATTAATGACTCTTCCCCTATAAATCCACACAGACATGTACACACACTTCATTAATAACTCACACACATATATAACAATCTCCAACAATGGTGGGAAATGATAACCGATGATGAATACCTTTTATACACTAGTGCAATACCACCAACTAAGCTTCTACCTGTGCAGCTTAGGCAGTTTAAAAAGTTTCGGATGAACTTAGCAACCTCTGCTAATTGTAATTATTGGTGATAAAAACTACCGCTATAGAGCACAAATTGAGATGCTCTACAAAGACAGCGAAAGCTTTCAGAGAACAGTGTATTGACGGGCGGTGGAAGGAGTGAGAGATCGATGGAAAAATCCTTTCTAACAGCATTAAGTTTTATGGGGAGTGTGGTTTTAATTTGGATAGACACCAAGCTAACATATAGTACATTACCAGTGGGAATACTTAAAGGTTAAGATTTGTCTCCAGCAAACTGAAAAAAAAAAAAAAATCTCCATCCTAAGAACTCATTTAGTGTTTTATTGATGCCTGAAATCTTTTAACAACCAGAGAAAGTAATCTAATAGGGTGAGATTATTTCAAGTGTTTCCAATCATGTTTCAGGACTTTAACTGAATCATTTTCTTGTCTTCTTTCAAAACACTGACACTCTTTTCTAAAGGCATTCTTGAACACTATTTCTAGTTGGGAAACATGTGAAATAACTGCATTTTTTTACAATAGCAGGATTGTTTATGTGTAGGACCATGGTTATAATCAAAGATATTTTATGATTGTATATTGATGTTTAAAATCTTATATAAAGCACATTTAAACCACTTTGCACAATGCTCAAATAACCTCTAATAATATGCTACTTAATGATAAAAGTCATGTTATTTAGCATGTTTGTAGCATGTTTGGAAAGACACCTGTCCAAAACTACCTATACACTCCAAAACAGAGGCTCAAGTTCATAGGTTTTAGTGAATCGATTAAGCCATACTTTAGTTGTTTTTGTTAGAATGTATGATGCCCAGGACTGTTTCTTAAATCTGTTTTTTTTACTCTGTTGTAGCTCCAATCGGTTTTTTTACACTCTCAAAGCTGTCATAGCTTTGAGAGTTTTTTGCTCAAGAAACAAAAGATGAAAAGAACAAGCAGAGGAGCTGTGAGGAGATTGAACAGCAGATAGACATGGGAGCTTTGCTGCGCATTACAGCACTCTGGCTAACTTGTATCTATTGTTATGGAAACAGAGGATGAACTGACTTTCTTGTTTTTTTTTTTGTCAGACAACTCTATCCTCAGATTTTGAATCAGGGGTATGAGCAAAACATTCACAAAACAACTCCAGAATCACATCTAAGCTCTTATTTAGTAAACACAGTATATTTAGTTTTATGAGCAGAGTGCAAGAAGCTTTACAGCTACAAGAATGTTTAACTGGCAAATTGTTGCCAGAGCTTTACTTTACTTTACTTTACTTTACTTTACTTTACTTTACTTTACTTTACTTTACTTTACTTTAAAACAAAACATACATTTAACACGCCATCTTTGTTTGAGAGAAACAAAGATGGACAAGCATGAACTAAAGCATTCAGGAACTATATCAGGAAATAAAAGTGCTGTTTTCCCTTCAGGATTACCATCACATCTGAAGATTGGGTTAGGTAGACTGATTACGGAAAGCAACAGCATTTCAGAGACGCAATTTGAAGCACCCGATGAAGCACCACACATCGATCAGAGTGTTTGGAATTTACTGCTGCATGACTGTGATGTTGGAAAGGAGATAATTAGTGTTGGAAAATGGAGACTGAAACTGTCAGAAAAGCAGCAGTCTGTCTCCAAAGAAAAAAAAATCTACTTACTGTTTCAAACAATTAGCAATTACAGTTATATTTTGTTTCAACACTATTACATTCACACCTTTGTTCCTCAAGTGGAAACAATAGTACAGCTCCTGAAGACCTGAAAAGATTCCTGGAAGATTTCTTGTGGTGCACACAGGCAACGTGTTCAGCTGCCACCTGAACATTTTTTAACTCGTCTCTTCTCCCTCGTGCTAAGGTAGGTCAATAAAAACAAAGAGATCACATCCTGTCGACTTCATTTACCTCCGAGTGTAGCAGAGATCAGGAAGTGGGTTCCGTATTTCCTGATAATGTTGTCAGTGATGGCGGTGAGACTGGGCCTCCTGCCCAGCTGCCTAATAGTCTGGAGGAACTCGGGGTCCAGCGGCAACGAAAAGCCATTGTTCTCTTGTCTCTCCAGGGCCAAGCTGTTCACCTTCCAGCGGCCAAACTCCCTGCAATGTCACACAAACACACATTCAGCAAAGGACACACAACACAACATATAAAAGCTGCATGCAGGCACATTCGAGAAAGGACGTGAGTCCAACCCTTCTCGCCATTAGGACAGCCTTTCCATCATTGTCAGAAAGAAAAAGGGATCTGGGAGCTGTTTTGAGACATTTCCATTAGAGACACAATGAAAAGAGTAAATCCACCAAGTCGATTGGAGCAGTTGTTTTCTGCCTCTTGAAAAGCAGGAAAATTGAGCCTATTGTTGTGGTTTAAAAGTGGACAGGCCACAGCTTGCCCCTCACCAGGAGGCTCATATTCAGATCTGCTCCTTGCCAGGCATAAAATACGATTTCTGCACGATCTCTAACTGAATCTTGTGTGCCACACTTTGAAAGAGGAATGGTCTCTTGCTGTTTCTAGCTCCGGCTCAGACAATTGCTCGGCACCATACTGAAAAACATTGTGTTTCTCTACCGATTTTAAATAATAGCGCAATCTTTTCTCATCTCGAGTCACTTTTTGAGGCGTTGCGGTTGGACGGGCTGTAATCATGGATGGAGTCTTGCTGCTTTCAGGGTCTCTTTTGGAGGGAAAAAGGATTCATCTGACATCGTTTGATATTCAGCTTGGCCTTGGAGCATGCCAGCTGCCTTTATCTACCAAGTGCAGACTGAGTGCTGCTGCTGATGCATAGATTAGCACTAGTCATATACAGCTGGTAATAAACTGGTTGGTTCTACACTGACCTACTGTAGCAGGGGAGAAATTGAACACCTTTCAATCACTGTTGGGTAGATGCTTCGCATGTTTTTTTGAGGGGAAAAGAAACATGAATTCATTTAGTTTTTGAAACTACTTTTGCTTTAAGAGTTACATATAAAAATATGTTTGCTGCAATAGCAAATGTATGTCTCCTAATTTCTTATCACTACTCATTAAATCATTAATTTACTCATCTGATGATGTGCGGATAATTCGTATTTAAAGCATGTGAGGTTAAAATATAACACAAATGACATGTATCTCCTTGGTTCACAGCTCAACTTATTCACCCTATAAAGACTATGAAAGCATTTAAAAATGACAATATACTAACTAATGAAGTAAACTTGTAGTCCTTTACCTCAAAGTGCTTAATCAATACAGAGAGGAATTAGCATGCATGATTAAAACAATCAACTGTAATGCAAAACCTGAACAAGACTTAATTACAGCTATTTTAAAATGAATATACAAAGAGTTTATTGAGCACTGCAAAACCCAGTTTCCTGTTGTGTTGGTAGGGGCATTATGTTGCACTGAACACAAAGAGGTTGTGAGAAAATGTATTTGGCCTGCTGGCATCTCTATCTTCTTCATATTTTAACAACTTCTTCAGAATTTTGGCTCCTGAATTTATTGGTGGCAGTAATAGGGGACGCTGACCATTATTTGCAACGTCCGTAATTCTAGTCTGGCTGTCACATCTCTATCCTGTTGTTATATGTCTACTTTAGACTCCATAATAAAGGCATACAATGTGCCACCTCTGACGGTTAGGCTAATGTAATATTATTGTAACCCTAACAATAATGTACTCAGGCTAACGCGTTTGGCAAACAAAACTCATAAATCCAGCAGACATGGAGCAACATTTGCATTCACTTGAAGTTGTGTTTCTGTCTACCTGATGGATGAATCTCCAATACTCACTTTCCATTTAGCTGTAGTTGGGTCTCCTATAAAAAATATACAGCTGGCTCTTTAGCAGCTAGATGTGTCACTCTCTTTAGCAGCTAGATGCTATCTTTGTCCATCTGCTATTTGGTACTGACCAAGCATAGGTACAGTGGGGTTATCAGTGTTTGTTTGCTGCCTCTTGAACCATGCCACAAAACCAAAATAATGAGATAAAATAGGAT
Organism: Scomber scombrus; assembly: GCF_963691925.1. NCBI lineage: Eukaryota > Metazoa > Chordata > Actinopteri > Scombriformes > Scombridae > Scomber > Scomber scombrus. The sequence continues at coordinate 28,630,013 of NC_084977.1, read as the reverse complement.
AAAAATCTCCACTGAGTTGCACTTGGGTTATAATCATTTTGTGGATTTGGGTGTAATATACAGTAGCCTATAATTAGACTTATAATATTTGCTTAAATTCTCTGTATTTCACGACAGCTCAGACAAGAACAAAAAAAAAGTGTAGTATCTGTGGTTGGCACAGGCCTATAAGTGGACTAGCTGCCTATCTGCTCACACTCTGTCTGTGCACTCATTGCGCATGACGCAGAAAGTTTGGAGGCCAGACGAGCAGTGAGATATCGACGGATAGGAAGTGACGGGACTGCATGAATTGCAGAAGGAGAGAAGAAAAAGAGACAAGAATATCAACAGAAAGCAGAATGAAAAGCATTGTGCAATCACAGGACTATCGCCTGTAGTGCTGGAGAAACTGAACAGCACGTAATCTTATCAACAACACAAGAGACTCTCAATGGAAATGAACTCAGCTCCCACATGTGAAATGCAGTATCACTCAAATTGAAGCAGGGAGACGGGACACGTTTGTGGGATACTTTTGAGGCGGATTTCAAACGAGTGAGAGGTCCTTTTTTTACCATTTACTGGTTACTAAAGGTTGTTGTGCCTTGAGAGGAAACTGTATGAGTGCTGTAGTAAGTGCATGCATACAAAGAGGAGACGGAGGAGAGCTGCAAGAGGAGGGCTTTCATTTGTTTGTCTTTCCAGAACACTCTTTAAGTCTAAAGTCTAAATATACTACAATAGAAGATACATATACTGTAATATACTGTAAAAAGATAGTAATTTAACTGTATTGCTTCGAGTTGTATAAGGAGCATCAATGTGATGCTGTATCTTGATTGGTCAGGTATATTATGTACTGGATTAACCAACATTTGGGGAAAAACACATAATAATGGAGTTTTTAATAGAATTTTTGAAAATATACTAAATGGCAAACACTATCTTCATATAAAACACACATTAACCTCTTGTAGCCTCAATGTAAGTTACTCTTGTGATGGAGAAACACAATGTAAAGTAATTATAAGATGACTTTCAAGAGCACAGGACTGACTAAAATGGTACTGTGATTTCTACAGTGTTTCACAGCATAAAAGGTACTTATACTGTCTGGTTTATGGAAAAATACAATTCCTCAAACTTTCAAACATTTAAAGTCCTTGAAAAATAATCTTTGCAAATAAGCAAATGGGAACTTTTCTATTGTGTTGTTCTCTCTTCCTTAACATAGATACACCCCCCAACACCCTACAGAGATGCACCAACTCCCCCATGTAAAGACAAATGCCCACACATGCATCACAAACATTCATCCTGCAGCTACAAACATCTATACAAAGCTGCCCTTGCTGCAACAACTTCTCTATCGCCCAGAATACCACAGGGCCCCCATGGGTGCGGGCCTGCTGCCAATCAATTTCCCACCAATAACAATGACCCCCGAGAAAAATACAAAACAGAAAACAGCTCATTAAGGCCTGTTTCATGTCTCTGTTTCTCTATAACGAGCGGCCATTAGCGTTTCCCTCCGTCCGCTGGGGCCGGCTGAAGAAGGGAGCAGCGGGGAGAGAAAAAGGGAGAGCTTAACTGTGATCGACACACTGCCTTGCTATTCTGCTCACTGATGGACATTTATGAATGGTGCCACAGCTAAGCTGGAAAATACACCACACACAGATACAGAGATCTATTGTCGAAGACTTCAATACAACACCTATTGCACGCACGCACAAAGAATCTGGCGTTACATGGAAGACTGAAGGTTTATTTCACCCTTAACTCTTCTCAGTGAGATGCTGAGTGACTGGAATAGCCTATCGCAGACACACACACACACACACACGCACGCACACATAGATAGCAGGTATATTTCACCCGCAGCACTGTGCAGCAGGGGGCTCGCTGCACATCTACCTGTCAGGCCCCCCTTTGAGTGAACTGAAGCGCTGTGCACCAGGAGGTGAAGAGCTGCAAGAGCTACAGGGGCTGCGACCAGAGCAGGGGAGTCATGCCCCGCTATGTGTCCATCACAGCCCAGATGGCTAACATCTATCACAGTGTACAGGCAGTCAGAGGCTGCAGCTCGGTGCCCAACATAACAAATCAGGAAATCAACCCAGCGGATAACCCGCTGATGCAGTTGAGACAGGCTACTGAGCACAGCAATGCAGATTGTTTTCAGTATGTGACTGAGCAGGTATGCGAGTCTGTGATGCTACTGATGTTATCTCCTGAGGCAGGTTTTTTCTCAATTGCTTGGCTTTGCATACTAAACTGTATTTTAATAACAAAAGATGATATTCGATTAGTAAAAAAACAAATTTTAAACAATGTTAGAGCAGCAATCTAGAAATATGAAACTGCCTCATAGTTCAAACAAGCCTGTATATTAAAAAACGGATTGTTATGATGAAATAAACAAATGGTTTTTACTCTTGCCTTTAATCAATTCTAGCAATAATATGTAATTTTCCCCTTAATCATCTCATCTTCTCGATGCACTTCAAGCACCAAGTAGAGTATTATCAAATTGAATACACCATAACTGTATGTGCTACTGTACTTTACTGTATACCACATGAACAAAAACATTGGCACTAATCCATATACAGTACATTATTGTTGGGATCAGCCTCAATGTCAGTTTTCATTATGAAAAATGCCGAGGGATGCATCTATATAAGGTCAGGCCTGACTACTTGTTAATAAAAAGCCCACAAGCTGTGTCATGACAGCAGCATAATTCTATTAGATGATTGAAAACCACACAGGGGATCACAGCACGTCTTTCAAAACTTCTGGTAAAAAAACAAAAAAAAACATCGAAAATGAGCTGATCATTTCAGAGGGATTTTTACATGAATTTAGTTGTTTGCTCCTATTAGCCTCAACACTTCTGTAATTCATTTGTGAACTGTAAACATCAAGTCACACGACACTAAAAAACTGAAAAACATTGTGTTTCTCTACCGATTACGATAATATATGAGGACATCATATAATTGATGCATTATCCAAACTTCTGTTACATGAAATGAGTTTGCACAGAATAATGACACTGGAATTGCCAGCGTCTCCAATGAAATTAAAAGATGTCAAAATGACGCACCACACCTTATACAAATGCCGACATTTCATTTAAAATTCAAATTAGGAAGTACACTAATTTTGATACTTTTTAAAAATATAATTAATGGTTGACATCATTCAATGTCTGCAAGTTAATAGTCTGTCATAAATAAGCCTGACAGCAATGTTTTGTTGCTGCTGTCTCAATCATGCTTATGTTAATGTTGTGAGCTTCGATGCATTCTCATTTCAAGTCATCATAAGACCATTTGAATGTCACGGGGAAAGGAGAAAAAAAAGAAAAAGGAATGCACAAATTACTCGAATTGTCTTTGCAGGTGTTCTGAATATTTGCATTTTTACGTTGTTTCCAACAGTGAGCTGATTATCTCTAAAGACAGTTTTCTTCAATCTGTCATTTCCTCGCTGTTTTTACTCAGATATTGTATAATGACTTTACAGCAGTTAGGTCCAGATCACTGCTCTACAAATCAAAACTCGGTTTCACACTGTGCCTTATGAACCAAATGCACAATATTTACACACTGAAGACACAGTGAATTGTAGTACAGGTATTTTTCGTTAATTTGATTGTAATTAATGCACATTGTTACAGTAGTTCTTTTCATAAGTAGGAACAACAGGGGAATTAATTAAATGGCTTCCTTTATTTGCTTGACTAAAAATGTAAGTTTCACCTGTGATTGCGCCTTTATTAAAAATGAAATCTTAGTCTTTCATAAAACTTCAGAATTATGTTACATAGAAGTTGTGCTAAAGAAAGTCACAAATGAATTCCTCTTTATTTTAAAAGAAGGTTGTTGGATTAAAATCACTTGGAGTGTTTTTTATGTTGCATCCTGATTCCTGTGTGATAGATTTAGGCAACAGGACACTCTGAGATAAGGCAATGATCCTGGTTTCAGTAAACATGTTTTTAAAAAAGTAAACTTGTTTAACTCGTCTCCTATTTCTCTCAGTATTCTACTACTGAGATCTTTCTGTAACCAAGTGCCTAAATATAAGCATAAAAAATGTTTAATCATGCTTTAGATGCCTTGAACAGATACGTGTTGCAAGAGCAGATATACTGTCAAGAAAACAAACGTTTAACCGGTACTTTCAGTATAAACATTTGTCAGCTTGGCAGACTTTTAATAGACGAAAACATTGCATCAGGTGAATGAAAATCATTGCATTCATGTATAATGGTTTGGTTTGTCTATGTGGATTCAAACATCACTGTGGAAACAACAAAAACAAAAAAAGCAATCCACACGTTTACCTTACATCGATACATATTTGGTTATTATCAAACAGGCCTGAGCCAGAACACATTGTTGTGTTTTGTAGCTGGGTTACCCCAGATACCAAAATAACCCGCTGTGCAAAACAGTTGGTTGATGCAGACTCAAAGTTATTTCAAGGACCTCCCATAAGAGAATTGCACAAAATGGGAGAAAAGTCCTTCATGCTTCATTCAGTAAGATAAACCAAATTACATTTCTTTGGAAGACCTTGCAAGGAAACAGCAACCGCTCCGCTGTTTTCAATGTTACTGATTTATTCTTTGCCGCAGTTTACTTTTTTTTCTCCTTTTGGTTTAATCTGAAGTGACATTGATCCTTCTCAATATTCATGCGCCATTAGGAACAGAGAAATGATTTTTTAGAAATTAAGAATTACAGCCGAAGAGGCTTTTCAGTTGATCATCATCAAAGGAAATTCTAAACATGCCAGACGCATAGCAGGCATTTTCCTGAAAGGCACCTTCATAGCGCCGCGTGTCAACTTAGTTAACTGAGCTACTGATGATCCAGTCTTAACAAGAGGAGAGCAGGAAAGTCAAATGAGAGTGGGAGTAAGACAGAAAGAGACAAAGACGGAGAGACTTGTGTCTTTTAGTCACCCACCAACCGCAGAGACAAACAGGGAAAGAAATTGAGCTCAAGACGGATACGGAGAGTGTAATGATGTAGTTAATAGCCGCCGGTTGTGATCGCTTCACAAAATTGCCACCAACTGTTTTTCTAACAACATCAAACAAACATCAGACCATTAATTTGTGAAAATCATATTAAACCTGCAGAGAGGTCCCATAAACAAGACAACATATTGCTTCTCTCTCTCCCAGGCCTTTGATGCTACTGAAATGTTTATTCAAATACACATTTCAAACACTTGATTACCACCTTAAATTGTGACCACTGCAATGCACATTTTAAAACACCTATAGAGGATTGGGATGCATTGAATTGGGGATGCAAAATGGTGCAACATAGGGTTGATCTGAGCAGTTGAGGTAGATTCCAACTTTTCTGAAATATTAAAAAAGCAGCTGGTCGATGACCTTCATAAAGACACTATATCTAAATGGATCTGACTACATTGTTCCTCTTTTCTCTATTCATTGTCATGTTTAGATAATACTCAGCAGATAGACTTAACACATTTTACACTCATTTGTGTTTAAAGGCTAATGCAAAAAGCTAGAATGAACGATATGGCGCCGCGATTATTAGTTTCAATTATTAGTTATTGTGTTCCAAAAGGTGACTATCATTAAATGTTTTCTGATAAGCAACTTCATTGATTAAGATGTGTTTAAGGTCAGAAAACATTTGTGGTCTCCATGGTACACTTCACAATTTTCAACAACTTCCACCGAAAGAGATTCTGCAAATTTCCACCTTTGCTTCTGAGCGACAACGATCACACAAAAGGTCACTTATCAAGAAAAAAATGTAATGTTAAACATGTCATTTTAACTATTTCAACAAAGGACTAATTGCAGAGCGTTCCAATCTCCTTCTGTTGTGTTGGAAATGTGCAGTGTTGACTGAAGATGTATTTAATTGTTGAGAGGAACCTTTCTTTTTAAGATTCTTCTAGAGACGTTTTCACCGAATCTCACTAAAAAACCATTCGGTCTTAATGTAATTGTCTCTGAATGGACTGTGTCTATTTAATTTCTACTCTAGACCTTTTTAAACCCCTTTAACACATTTAAAATGAACTTATTATACAAATATTGGATTGGATATTGGAAGTGGATACTGGGTATTGAATCTTTAATATTTCTCTCGCGTTTTTAAAACATAATAGTAAAACATGCAGTTTTATTTCTATTCTTTTTACCATTTTATCTAATTTTAACCTTTTGGGGAATTTAAACACAGGCTGATTTTGTGTAACTGAAATACTGCAGTGCCTGGAGAGAAAAAAAAACAGCTAAAATGTGGTAGGAGGGTGACTTTTGTTAAAAAAGCAATTGCAGTATTGATTTGTAGCTCCCATGAATATCACTACAACTCTGATAATAGAAAGCAAGGGCAAGTCAGAGAGAGATAGCCTGATTTGCAGGAGCATTTGCTGACATGAACACTGCTGATCCCTTTTGTACTGCAATTTGTCATAACACAGTTGACAAGAGACTTCTCTTCACACTCAAAACAAGGAATGCCTGGAATCACATTGTGTACATAATGAGGCATGCACATACTGTTAATACACGCTGTGCATACACACTCAAACCTCACAACTACACATTGACACACACACACACAAACAAATGGAGCAGAAGACAGAAGACCCACCAGCTACGCTAAATCCTGCTCTTCATGACACAGTTGCTTTCTGTCAATGAGGCTACATGGGCTCTTTTAAAATTGTAATCACATACTGTCGCTGAACACAGTGGATCATCACACACGTGCATAAGCACACCATGCATTTCTGGCCCCATTTTTTATTCCTCAGTTAGTTGCTAAACACTTAAACAGTTGATAACAGTGTTTTGGGTTTGGTTAGAAATAAGGTCCTCTTGAGCTTAAAGAGGCAAATTCACACATCATTGCCTCAAAAAAGTCTTCTTGAAAAATGAAAGGACTTTGTTGCTGAGACGTAATGCAATGTCTTTGTGAGGATGTTGAAAACACGAAAGAAAATAATGGTGTTGTGAAGAGCCGTTGGTGGTACTTGCTCTCTGTCTTATGGGCTGAATCCAAATGTCCAGACTTCACCACATTTGCAGACTCGTGATCTTTGCAGGCCATTTTCAGGAAGTCTGAGATTGCTAAGGGCTGTCCAAACCCACAATTCATCAACTCCACAAGGGGTCTCAAGTGGACTTTCTGCAGACTTCCAGAGATTCTGCTTGGGGTGCAGAAAATTACCCATAATCCTGCTGCAATAGGCTTTAAAGTGAGTGATGTTAGAAATACTATTTGTCATTATAAATAAAATAAAAAAAACAATATTACTGATAATAATAGGCTAAAGTATGTAAAGTATTTGCTATGAATTAATTGATGTAGTGATGTATGATATACACACAGAATAACATGCTTATATGTTTATTTGTTTATTATAAACTAGATGGGGTAAGGTTGGATTTTGTCCATATACAATGTGAATGTCCACAGTGAGGATTTAATGTGAATAAAATATTAGAAGTGTTTAGCAGCTCATGTAAAAGGAAATCTCACTGAGTGCTCTCATCAGATTTGTTGACTGTAAATCAGCAGATGTACGTATCAAAACCGTGAGGAGTCGTTCAAGAAAAACACTTTGAAATGAGGTCAGGAATTTAAATTTATCTCCATGGAAACACTGGGAGTCTTTAGTCCCTTTCAAAGAGCAATTAATCCCCTTGTGGCCCAGCGCCCTTGCAGACTTGACGTAACGATGGTGAGCTCATTACAGTACGGACTACTGAAGTCCGTGAGCGCTCGGTCCACAAGTCCATACGATGGACATTTGGATTCAGCCCTAATGTTCTGTTTACTTTGTCATTAGTCACTTCCTGAGAACTGAGAAGGTGTCCCGCCATTGACCACTAAGGACCAAGCCTCTGGAAACAGTGCCAGGCTTTGAAGCCAATTTGACAGAGTGGCCAAACAGTGGAATAACAGACTCTGTGTCCCACACAGTCATGGAAAAAGAAGCTAATTGAATGTAAATTATATTCATTTCATTCAAGTTAACCAGAAGATCAACTGGAAGTTAGCTGACTTGATTTGGCTTCATGTGCCACTGAACAACTTTTATAGGAATGAACAGAACCCCATCTGTGCTGCTGTAGCCAGTCCTCTTTAAACATTCATGCTCCTGACACAAGCTTTACATTTGGGCAGGGTGAATTCACAGTATTTCAGTTAAGGATGGGATGTTGTTCTCGGGCCAAATCTCTGACATAAGATAATACTTTAACCGTATTTTGATATAAAATGACACAGCTGTGACCATTAGGAGAACAAAACAGCCTTAATCAAGATTAATACATCTATAAATCCTACCCCAATGATTTTTTTAAAAAGCTCTGCATTGCTCAAGCCATCCGTACAAAATACAATCCAATCCAATATACAGACTCTCTCTTTCATAAAAGCTGCTTCCATGGACCTCTGGCCCTGATAACTCCCCCATCACACAGTTGTCAGAAGCCATAAGCTCTCTGCTGGATGAAGTCCTCGTCACTGTCATTGCTGCTGGTGATCAGGAGGAGGACGCTGCTCTGCTTCTGTCCTGGAGACATGTTCAACCTCTGACTGGAGGACGATAGACCGACTTGTCGCTTATTGAACAAGCTGCTCAGGCATTCACACATGAAAAAAAAAAATGTAGTTCAATAAAAACTGTATTTCACTCTACTCTTCTCTCTCTGCCTGGATCTTTCCTGCAATGTGTTTGCAAAATAAAAATAGAAATCTTTACCACAAACATTTCCAGATATTAACATATTGATTGTGAACACCCAAGACCATCGCAGTAAGGATCAACGGCATATACTTGCAACTGCATTTCATACTGTATACAAGGTCAGATTTGATTTGGTTATGAGAGTCAGATGGGAAGCAGTTGAATTTCTCACAGATGTGAATTTGGGGAAACATAACATCAATTATAAATGGGGCATGAAATGAATCAGTTTTCTGATTTTATTGGAATTAAACCAAGGTACAGCAGCCGAGTAGAAATTCTGGATTTCTCTAAATTCAATAGACACAGTATTGTACTAACACATAACATCTTGGGAATAAATGGTTTGTGGATAGTTCACTGTATAAAAACATACAGTACTATGGTGCAATGCAAACCAAAGTAGCTGGTGAACACAGTGGAGCATTTAGCAGCTAAAGAGCCACATATTTCCCTCAGGAGTCGGTAGAGAGCAAACACAGAGCTTAACGAGAATGAATATTGGACTTTCACCAAGCGGACAGAAACACATCTAAAAATGAATGATAATGTTTCTCTGTAACTTCTGGATGTGGGAATAAGTTACAAGTTTAGCATATCAATTTAAAAGGTTATGTCAATGTTGTGTTGTTTCCACTGCCTGACAACTGATTGTTGCCAAAGTTAAAAGAATGAAAGAAAGAATGAATTGAGATGTTGGCAGCAGGAAGCGTGAACAGTTTCCTGAAATGTAAATGAAAAGCTGTCGTTTGTTCAGACAGTCTCAGTTTTTCCCCAGTTTTTAACAAAGCAGTTGTCATTGCTTTAACCAGACCGTAAAGCATAAATTTACTTTTTTTTCAGTTATTATCTTTTTAGTGCAACATTTCCTTTTGTGTTTCCAGAAAAAACATAACAAATGTTGTATTGAGATGCGGCAGTGTGTTTACACAGCGATGATGTCAGCACAGATGGCTCAGCAAAAAACACAGCTGACCAGCAGACAGTTGACCAAGATTCAACTATGGCCACTGTGTAACTCAGCATCATGCAGCAAGCCACTGCATCAGCTAATCATATACATGCAAGCACATATTCCATATTCCTGGTGGATTACTTTGTTAAATCCCTATTTGATTGTTAACCTTGCGATCGTCACAACCAAAGAAAAAGTATTTGCCACCATGATAACTTTCCAGAATTGTAAAATCATGTCTATGAATACTGGAAAGCACTGTGTGGTGTTTTAGTGCCTGATAAGCCTTTACACGCTCCAATGCTCCAACTCGACTTACTAGATCATATTTCATTGTCTCAACAGTAGCTCTAAAAGCACATCTCCACCACCACCTGTCTCCTTACTATTTTAATACGGGGCTTTCGTATTCGGTCTGAACGCGACCTTAAATTAACTTCGGCTGAATTGTTTTAATGCATCTTGTGCAGAATGTGAACTATGGATTTTGTCCCTTATCTTTTACAGTGTAGGACATTCATATTTGCCATTTTGGAAGGCGCTAATAAAAAACATGTTTCAGTGTTTATGCATTTGAAGTGTTGAGCAATTTAGATGGTATTCTGCACTCTGCATACAGTTTGAAGGTATACTCAATGGCAAGATTGGTTGAACCTACCATTGCTGCAAATGCAGATAAATGACAAGTAAATACAAAGTTTAATATTATTTGTGTCTTAATGAAATCACAGATAAAACATTACAGACTAGTTTTACCAACCAGTCAGTGATTTTCACCTTTCTGTATCCGTATCTTCTCAATTTATTCAGAGCATAGACTGTATATAAAATGGACGTAACATCCGTGACGTCACCCATTGGTTTGTGGAGTGCTGCTTGGAAGCGAATAGTTTCGGATCTGGGCAGCGCCATCTTGAAAATTTCCGGTGCATGCCGGGTAAAAAAAACAACACAGATTCTACTTATATGGGCATCAGGAGGAGCAAGAGGCGCCCTCCTGAACCTCTGAACCAATCAACCTGTCAATCACGACGTAGCCATGCCCTAATGCATACCCTGCTTTATCGTCAAATATAAAATCAGGAAGGCCAAAATTTCACAAATGAACATCATACTGCATTGAAGAAGGCTTTAAACTAGCGATTGAGACCATAAACACATTTTGAAAACGTTCACTGAGGTTAGAAATCAAGTGAGAAGTTGGTGAATTCTCCATTGACTTGTATAGAGACGGAAGTCCTTTTGACACCAAAACGGTCGCCCCCTGGTGGCCTTTTGATAGAATGCAGTTTTAAATTACTTCCGCGTTGGCATCATTTCAGAGAACCGTAACTTCCCTCCTGATTCAGAGCCATAAAATGTGCAATCAAGTAATCCCACTTTCTATAATTAGGAACTCTAAAACTATAACTGTACCTATATTTTGAGAAATAAGAAAATAAGTTAAAAGCTGAAATCCTTTTTCCTGTGCATTCATTTGTCTGTGATATTGTTTACTATAGTATTTGGTTTCCTTATGATGCAGATTATATGATTTATCTGTAATTGTATCTTTTCTCTCCTTCTCTTTTTTTCTCTTCATTGCTTTATATATCAATGCAGTTGTTTACTTGCTTATTCTATTATGTTTTATAATCTATTTTAAATGTGATTTTCAATCTAAAGCATTCACAATGCAGTAGCACAGCCATAAACATGAAAAAAAGATAAAACACAATAGGCTCGAGTTCTTTCAAATCTAAATTGCATGATTACATAGTGCGACGCAGGTATTGTAACATCATTTGCACCATATCTTCTATACAAACATGTTTGCATATAATTGAATCACTAATCACTCCGTAATTACAAGAGACGACTCCTTACATCAAATGAAGTCACTGTAATAGCCTGTGGGCTGACAGGAGAAAAGAGTGGAGAAAACACAGGATATGAGGCGTGATATAAAAGTTATGGCCCATGAAGAAGAAGAAAGGAGGAGCTGACATTTTGACTAATATGCTACTGTCTGCGGATATGGCTCGACTACACACAAGTAATTGTGGAGCAAGAGTTTTCTCACATTCGCTGAAATGATTTCACAACACCACAAGCTTCTAAATTATTAAATGAAACATGCTTTTGTTCATTTCACACCCACTTCCACCTCTGATGCACGTGACAGCAGCAGTTGAAAAAAATGATCTATAATTCAAACTCATGCTATCAATGTGAACAGGAAGATCAGAAATGCTTTTGATTCCTTTAATTGTCTATTTTTCAAATATACCAACTGGGTGTTTATGGTGGACAAACGTGCAACTAGCTAACTGCTTGCAATATAAAAGAAAAACCACAAAGCTGTTATGAGATGTGCAAGAGACGAAAAGACTTAATGTTATAAAACCGTCATTTGCCTGACATAACAGGTGCATTTTTCTGCAATCACAGTGTAAGTAATACCGTTAAGTGCCTCTGTGTCTGGTTTTCACTGCTTTTGAATCCGCTGAATCCATTAATTCATCATTCCAATTACTGCATTTGATCAGACCTTGAGAAAAAAGAAAACCTCTTTCACTCAGAGGACTTACGGTTTGAAAATCACAGTTTTCATAAAACATCAGAGAACTGTGACTCTCCAAGCTTCTTTATCTCGGTTTGAAGACAGTGTAGACTAAAGACTAAACTGTAAAATCATTTCACTCGTATTCTGAATATTCCTCCATAAAAAATGCATTTTATAACATTTATTATAATTAGAAATGGCTACAAGCTGTTCCGGTGCAGTGACCAACCAGCAGGGGGGGATAAAGCTCTGGTTCCTCTCATGTCCACTCCTCTTTACTCCAATTCCTCCTCCTCATCCCCTACTCCCCCCCTCCCCTGCCCCCTGACGGGAAAGGCCAACCGAGCTCTGGAGAATATTTATGAGCGAGGGAGAGCAATTGGTTTGAGATCATTCGACAAGGGAGGGAGGGAAGGAGGGAGAGAGGGGTGGCGATGGGGAGGGGAGCGCAAAAGAAAGAAGATGTGAGATAGACACGGAGATAAAGGCAGAGACAGAGGGCTGATTTTAATGTTTTTGTTTAACCTTCTTTTAACCTGGTGGTTAATTAAGAGTAATTCTCTACTGCTGTTCCTTTGTTCCCATATCTCTCTCTGTGTATGTGTGTGATTGTGCAGTGTGTATCACTGTGTTTACTCATGGGGACCAAATACCCAGACAAGGATGGAGGAAAAACTGCCCAAACTGGGGAAAATCTGACTGTTCTTCAGTTTTATAAGAGACTAATTTGAGCTTTCGACTTTGGATTTAGAAATAACAACACATAGCGTTGACGAGAATAACAAGAATTTTACTGTCCCATAAAATGACCGTAATGTGTTTGCAAGGAGCAGAATAGTGTTGTTCGATACAAATGACTCAAATATTACTGTGCCTGCATTTTCTTCCTTTCAAAATTCATGAATCTGTTTTGGAACAAAAAAAAAACTACAAAGCCATCGCAGTTTGAAGGCACGTCTGATCTCTTCAGTTCTCAGCTAACTGGCATCCTCGATTGCTCAGCGATGGGTGACAGTGCTACGGGTGCAGGATATATAAAGCCTAAAAAGGCTTGTATTTTCGAGCCCAGGAAAGGAAATGACAAAGACTGAACAGTTTTTAGCATAGTGATACCTCTTCACTGGGTTTTTCCTCTAATTAGCCAGCATACTTTTCTTCTTCTGAGGAACTGGAAAGGCCACTCTAGCTCGAGGGGAAAAAGGAGGGTTATGGTACTTGTCAAGTTTGCTTTTCTGGATATTTGCTGATAGAGGTCTAGAGAAGTCATACTGTACTGTAAATGGTCTTTTAGGATTAGGGCTACAGCTAGGGGGAATAAAAAATGGTTCAACAAGGTCTGATAGCACTCTAAATGTGTTTGTTTCTGTTACATTTGCAAGCCAAGGGTGGGGTACAAACAGAGCAGGGTGATTAAAAAAAACAACTAGAGAGAAAGAGAGGTATAGAGACATCCTGAGAGAAGAGGCCAACAGAGAGGCAGCGAGGGAGGAAGTGATGGATGTGAGGAAGCCAACAGCGCTACATTCTCTATCTTTGCCTGGCATTGTCACCCCTGTCAGCTGCTAAATGCCAGTGTCAGTCAAACCTCTGTTTAGCTGGCATCAGTCCCTCCACTGCACGGCCGTGGACGCTCTGACAGCATCGCTCACATGACAGGGTATCAAAACACTTACCTGACACATTATGTACATAAAGAGCCACAAATACAGCTGCTCTGTGTGGTCATGCTAACCCTAAACTAGATGTACAGTATGCTGTAATGAAGCTCACTGTCGATGTTGCTTCTTAAGCTTTTCTTTAAGTTAGAAAACCAGCTTTATTTGGCTACTGTAGATTAAAAAAAAGAATTACAAAATTAAAAAAGGTTACACACAATACGTTCCTCAACATTTTAGAGGACCATGTCACTCTTAAGTTAAAACAGGAAAGTATGCAAAAATACACAAACTATGGTCATTTGTACAATAAATATATGCATAAGATGATATACTGTATGCATCACACAAACACACACACACACACAGACAGACACACACACAGACAGACACACACACACACACACACATTTTTCTCCCCTACAGTTAAACACCGCGTGGGGCCAACTGCCTTAAACACACACTGAGCCACCGACTAAAAGAATTTTATCAGTCTAAGTTTCAATATAGAGTTTAAATGCTTCAGAGGCGTTTCTATTCTAAAGAGAATAAAACTCAGAGGAAAATACCAGCACAAACACACACCCACACTTGCACACACACACACAGACTACTAACAAATGAACGAAGACTGCCGCCTGATACAGTTAAGATTTACAGCTGTTACACTACAGCTTGATGGGTACATAAATCATTCAGTTTAGATGAAAAATCAACTTTAGTGCAATGTGTGAAATGGTAAAATTGTCAGTATTTCTTTGATGATACAACATTCATAATCACTCATTTAATGTTACTACTAAAAATACGACTTTGGACAAATAGACAACTAATGTCCAGCATCCAATGTGCATTAACACGTGGGGATTTGCATTTTGACATGCTGACTTTTTTTTTTAATACCAGTTTCTTGTCTCCATAAACTGCAGAAGAAAATGCCACCATACCATGCTTTCAAACAATACCCTGCTGCCTCTAAGCATACACCCTTTATACTTCACACCCCACACTTCTGAAGCCATTCTGTATACCCACTGTCACACATCAACTGGCTCAGTCAGATATCTGTTATGTCCCGCTGCTTTGCTCAAACCCTACTGCGGTATCGCCACTTTTGTCTACTGATATGCAGCATTCTGAGGGTTTTGTATTGTACTCAAACCATATGTTTCTGTTGCCCACAAAAAAAGAGGAAGCAGGCAGTCACACCCAAAAGGAGCTTGCATCTACACAGAATCCACGCCGAGCTTTCATTTGTATGCAAAACTCCACTAAGTAATCTTCTCTGTGCTCATCCCTCAGTTTGCCACCTACTTAATCTGCATCTTTTATTGTCTAAAGAAAAGTATTATGTGATCTCTTGCATATAGTTTTTTTTTAAATCCTGCAAAAAATGCCTCTTTTCTTCCAACCAAGACAACAAGAATTGGAAATACTTCAGCATGATGTAACTGCACAGCTTTTCTGCATTCAGATTCAGATTTCACACACACAAAAAAAATTCAGGCAATCATCTCAGCTCTGCAAACAAGACATGTAGAGAGTCAGCCAGGACCCTGCTGCCCCCTGTCTCTCACCTGTAAATCTTGTACTTGGTGGTGAATCCTTGCTGGTAGCGCTCTGTGAAATCAACAAACTCCGGCGAGTGGTGAAAAGGACCCTTGTCCGACAGGAGCCAGCCCAGGGGCCCAGATGAGCCGCTGAAGCCAGCCCCGACAGGGTCCGCTGCCCTGGCCCCTACTGACACCCAGCACTGGAGCAGGCTTAGTGTTAACCACTTCCATAGAAACATGAGGGCCGTCAGTCTAATGGAGATGCACGGGCCACTCATGCTGCTCCCCCCGGCCCCGGTGACTCCTCATTCTCCCTGCACTTTGAATGAGTCCTGGTGGAGGGAGAAAGGAGAGGAAGAGGGAGAGGAGTTGAGGCAGAGTGGACACAGAGAACAATAAGGTTGTAATTTTGGTTTGGGCGTGAGTGGGATAAAGATTAACTGAGAGTGCTGCATTTGTCCAGTGTTGCTGGGTCAGAAATCATGGCAAGGGGCCACTATTTTTGAAGGTTAAACTATCTACAGTGGATTTGCTGGACATTAAAAAGCAAATTATCTTTGAAATAGTGCAGTTAAATTAGGATGTTATAATATATTTAACATGCAAAATCCCATCATTGATTGAATGTGATGCTTTTTTTTTTTTTTTTTACCTTGTTCTGTAAGTGTTGTGGTCCTTGACTGGTAGGAATTAGTCTCCGCAAAATCCCCTGATAGGACCGTGAAGTTGGGTTTGGCGCGGCGGATAGACGGGGTGGCATTGGAAAAAGACTTTTTTGTTGAGTGTTACGCCACAAATGCAAACTGACGCACAATTAGGAACATCTTCAGCAACTTGATCTAAACAGAATAGGACATCCAACCTCCTGGCTGTGCGCTCCTCTCTCTTCTTTTTTTCACAGTGGCATATTTCCAGCGGGGGAGCCTCCGACGATGCGCAGCAGCTACAGTAGGTCCAATCCAACGGAATGAGTCGCAGTGGACAGGGTCAATCCTTCCAGGTAGACTAATTCTTTTTACCACACCACTATGTTTTGGATTAAGTGAATTTGCAGAGAGTAAATGACCACCCGCGTGTGAGAAGTCCACTTTCTCATATCTGCTTTTGATTGGAGGGACGCACTCGGGGCGCATTGAGTGCGCACGGAGAGCTGCTGATGCTGCTCACGGTGGACTCCCAGCGCACGGAATGTGTGAATGGCATTGGCATCGCTCTCTCTCTCACTCTCTCTCTCTTTCTCTCCCTCTCCCTGAACCATACCGCAATTTAATTTATTCCAACAGCGAGCACACTCCCTGTTGGCTGGGACGTAACTGGAGGAAGTGAGAGTAGGAGGTGTTCAGACGAGGGGGGGGGGGGGGGGGGGGGGGGCACAGGCAGGCTGGATGAGGCGATGGTCAGAGGATGTTGATATGCTGGAGTCAGATGCCTCATTTTTAGAAACCCGATAAAGAAGTCACCAGATGTTGAGATTATTATAGATTGGAGGCAGGACCGGGAGAAAGGAGGAAATCAGGTGGAAACCAGGCTAAACAATAAGACTTGTCAACTTTAATAACTCGGCTGTCCTCATATATGCAGCCTATTATTTCTTTAAAAACTGAGTCATTCTGCTTTAATAAAAAAAAAGAAACCCTCTTTATCAAGAAAATCTAACTTAAATTTCAAAAGGTATTCGGGAAAGTTTAATAATTTACAGAACAGAATTATTTTAAAGGACACTACTAGATTTGAGTCAGACTTGTTAAAATGGACATTATCTTTCATGTGAAGTGTGAATCCTGTTGAAAAAAAACCCGTTTGATTTATCAGAATAATGACTTTAATGATGGTTCTGGTGGTGGTGATGGTGATGATGATGAGCATGAGGAGGAGGAGGAGGAGGAGGAGGAAAGGGTGTATTTTGCCCCCCTGCAGTTATTCTCGTTATCTGCTTTGCCCTCTTCCTCCTTCTCCTTCCTGCGGAATAATCATCACTTTCACCATCAGCAAACTTAATTAGATCTGCTCTATCCCTGCTCTATCCGAGTGCTTGTGCGTCGGACACTGAGCGTGGATCAGAGAGGCAAGGAGCAGGCGAACGGAGGGAGGGATATGTGCTGCCTTTCAGCTTTTCTGTAGACGTTCAAAGAGAGGTTTTATACAGGGATTGGATTAGAGAAATGAACACCATTGAGTCGCAAGATTCACGGGCTCCCAAACTCAAAGAGAAGCTGAAATCCCGTGGCGCAGCAACTTGCCGAATCTGGAGTGAAAGAATGAGTTGATTTGTCACGGTTTCATCATCTTGTCTTGGGATTGGGTGCCTTTTTCTTTTAACCCCGCCTCGCAGCCACGATGACTTGTGAAGGACGACTACCTCATAGGAAGAGACAAGTTTATAGTGTATAGTGTTTTTTGCATAAAGGTTCCTCAATTTACCTGTTTTGAAGGTGCATTGTTGCTGACCATTCAAAGTTTGTCTGCAAGCATAGGCTATTTATTTATTAATTTTCCAAAGCTTTGAATAAAAGATGTTTTTTAGTGGAGAGAGTGCTATGGCTCATTACTTCCTTGGATTCACGTTGCATTTTTGGCAGTTTTTAGAACACTGTTCTGGTTTCAGAGCCCAAAAACTCACATGAGTAGAGAGGAAGACTCATATTAACCTCTTCTAATAAATCATTAATTTCATATGTGTTTTTGTGCACAAAAGTGGATGCATGTATGCACCCCAAAAAAAAAAGAAAGGCATGCTTGTTTATTTTCTAGAAGAGACATGGAAGGCTGCAGAATTGATTGGCAATAGATGAAACGTACCAATGGTCCATGTGAGACCATGATGTAAACCAAGCACTCAGAAGAAGAAAAAAAAAATCAAAGTGAATGTCACAGCTAAGGGATCATTATAGCACCAGAAAGGCGGAGGAAATGTGTAGGTCACAGTGGCTAAGCAGTGACCTATAACTAGAACTCATCCTTGTACTGACTGAGGCCATAATTAAAGTAAAGAAAAAAAAATTCTGTGAAATAGTGAAATAGTACTAGTATTAGAAGTAGAAGTACTGGTAAGGTCAATTTACAACATAGCAAAGCCTATATGATTTTTTTTTTTAATAAGCTATACGTAGGCGTGGATGGATGTGTTTTAAGACCAGACACCGGCAGTTTAATAGGAAAAATAAATAAATCTTGTTCTTCTGTCAGACTGAAACTTATTAATATAGACATACATACAATATTTCTGTATTATAACCTTTGAAAATTAGGCAAACAAATTAAAATAAGTCAGAACAAATGTAGCTATTTCAGGTGTATTGTGTATAATAATAATACAAACATACTGAGCTTTGCAAAAAAAGAAAAAAAATGTATCAGTTTAATTTAATAGATTGAAAATGGTATTAAAATGGGGGAAAAATGGCAATAGAAAAGGTGTTGAGCATCTTCTTCTCTTTAAACACTATTGGTATAAAGTTTAAAAGCTTATGGCTGCATTAAAGAACAGCAGCAATGTGTTGAGTGGTGCTGAAATCTCATAATTGTACATACTGTGTTATTTAGAAGACATGAAGTAATGTAACCTGTAACAACTTGCAGATAGGGAATACAACTTGGCTGCTGCTCGAAAAACATTTCAGCGAAACATTTTTTTTCTCCATTTTTTTTGCTTTCATTTTGTGATGAAAGGAACAGTTAATTAAAAAGTAATCGCCCTGTAAAAATAATTTTCTCCCAAGTAAGTGCGTGTATCTTAATCCTGACTCCAGAGTCCAGCCTCTCCCCATCATCCCAGGTCTCACTGTGCAAGGTAAGATATTTATTCATTTATGAGCACTTCTTTCAAAATCCACAGACAAAATCAATTTAGTCAGCTCTTGTGGCAGTTGTCCTTGTTATATTATGCCTATTTTTAGACATTTTATATTTATATTTTACATTTATTTTGGCTCCAACACAAGCACCTGAGCAGTCATCTGCTTAGACGAGTTCGATGTGTTTACTCATATTAACAATGCTGTCTGTAGTGTAAGTTTCTAGGTAGTTTACACAGAGAAAATAGTATCTTCAGTGTTAGATTAATACTCATCAGGAGAATCTGAACCTCCTGTTAGTGATCAGCTGTTAGTGACTATAAGGAGGAAACTACAACTAGACCTGTCACGATAACTACTTTCGTTGGACGATATATTGTCTCAGAAATAATCGCGATAAACGATATTATTGTCATTTGAAGATCATTTCATACGACTGATGTAATGATGATATAATAGCATGGTAAAGCAAGGGGGGGCGGAGGGTAAGATTGGAGAGTGGGAGCTACACTTTTGTGAAAAAAACAGACTGCCATTATGGGCAGGGACAAAGTTCTTTACCTTTAATTCCATATAAGCGGCGTCACTCTTTTCTGCAGTCTCCACTAAGGACGTGCACAGTGAGGAATGGAGGACACTACTTTTGTAGCCAATGTGACATGAATAACCTCTTAACTGCTAATGTGAAGTGTGATCGAGGTCATGTCCATGTATCATACGATAACTCCATATATAGACATGATGATGTTGATAATTATGTTATTGTACGATAAGTCGTTAACATAATTATTGTGACTGGCTTAACTACAACATCACTGGAGTCTTTTTAAAGGGTATTGCTCATTCACATTTTTACATCACATTCCATGTCCTTTTTAAACTTACACATACATAATATATTGCTATAAATATATCTTTAAAAATTTGTTACAACACACAATTAAAACCTTCTTAGGTGTAACCTATTCTGTAAAAGCTTACTTCTATGTTTGACAGTCTTCAAAATGCATCTTTTGATCATAGCTTGGCTAAAACACTGCCAGTAATGGTATAACATTTTTGTTTTTCTGTCATCTACAGTAGTCATTCAATTTGATGAAATACAAGAAGGATCACATGCACAAACACCATTTTGAAGACTCTATGGACACCTGTCTACTTGACATCTCCCACAGTCAAATATCCATGTTTAGATTATCCGAGAACTTGTTTGTGTCAAGAAAAGCAGCCTCTTATATATTGTCAAATTCAGTGATTTGGGCTTAAGACGTGTGTGACTGTGGCTACATTTAAACTTTTTCCATATTGGATTTATCTTTAATGTCGTCTTTGTATCATTTGCTAATGTGTTGCTCATACATTTGAAAGCTTTGTTGACCATATCAGTCACAGAATGATTTTAATAGGACAAAAAGTTGCACATGGTTCCTGCTTCTTTTATGGCTAGAGGCGACATGGTAAAAGTTTCCAGGAATTATAAGAACTGGAAACACTTAAAATAAAACATTCTTATTTACTATGTTAAGCTGAAGCCCATGTGGTCCAAACATTTCCTGCTTTTGCCACTTCACATTAAAAACGTCTCACTGGTGTACCACTGTGCTGTTGGTACAGTTGGTCTACACAGCAAAATGTTTAGTGCTGTTTGGTCAGCAGATCAGAGTTTTATTATTGCAAAGGAGGATTGGTAAAATAAGGAACTGCCACAGAGAGCTGGCAGACAGATATCAGCAGGCAGCAGCTTTTACTGCAGTTTATGTGAACCGGTGCACCTCTAGTACGTCATTGAGGGTAAAAAAAAACGTATTTTGTTCAGTTGTCCTGTCTGAGGGAAAACCAATTAGCAATGTGCATCACAGATATAATTGCAGTATTTCACTATTCAACTTGGCTATTTCTGCCATTTAGAAGAAAGCCATTAGATTTTTGTAAACATAGAAGCACACAATCCCTACACACAATGAAAATAAGTAAAGGTCTTCAACAGTTAACAAGAAATAATTGCCATTTACAGAGCTGGTTCTGTACTAATTTACTGAAATTTAAAAGTGTGGTTTAAAAATGTACAATATTGCATAAAATACCATAATCTAATTTACAGATAAATGTCTGGTGCTGCAATCCAGTACACATCAACATACCATTACTGTATTTTATTTTACAGTGGTGAACAGCTACTAACTCTTTATACAGTGTCACTATATTACTGTGTTTCATTTTACAGTTATAATATTACTACTGTTATAATATTCTGACTATAAACACAGTGAACTTACTGTAATTTATTTTATTTATTCAATAAGGTTACTGTTTATATTTAGCTACTGTTAAAAAATCACAGCAAGTTTCTTACAGTGTAAGGTGGTTAGAATGAAAATTAATTGTAACCCAGGTTTTGGCCCTGGTCTGGTTTATTTGGTTTGTCCTTGGTTGATATGCGGCATTGCTATGGCTTGATTGTGGCCCAGATATGGCGAACGGGAGCGGACCGCCCAAGTGCCATCTTTACACGTGGTATGTAGGCCAGATAAAAGTGTCAGGTGTGGGCCAGATCTGGGCACCAGCAATTTTGCTATTTGGGCTATGATCCGGCTCCTTTTATTTTTTTGGAAATTAATACAACAATATATTATATGCGTTTCTTATGCAAACATAAGGTAAAATTATGCTATTCAGGAATTTATAAGGTTTAATATAGTTGCATTGAATATTGTAATTGATATATGTGCACAAATGCCAATCACAGGTCAAAACATTGCTAAATTTGGATGAATTATGCAGTGTATCAGTATCAGTAGTGGTACCAAATGATGAGCTGTTTGGGAGCCGAAAGAGACAGCTCTTATAGCTGAGCTGAGCCAAATGATCTGGCTCTCTAAAAAGAGCAGGAGTTCCCATCACTACTTCTTAAAGCACAGTAACATTAGTAACATTAGCGTCAGAGGAGTAACAGAGGAGTAACATTAGCGTCAGTCCGCAGCAGCAGCAGCAGCAGCAGGAGTCACCATCATCACTGGTATATGAGAGAATATTAAAACACTCAGTCTTGACTAACTCCAGACATTACACCTGCCTAGTTTTTTGTAGTTGAATTATTTACTCCGTCTCTGCCTGCTCAAAAGTGTTTTGTGCTAACATCATTTTGTTAGCTAGAAATATATAAGCTAAAAGAAACCCATAGTTAAAATGATGGTGCATTGTGTTGAAATAGCTTCATGTTAAAAATCTAACTTGTCAACATGCCTTAACATTACAGAGAGCTTTGTGTATTCTGTGTTCATAGTGCATATGAGAGCACTGTAATGCGTTTAGCCTCTGTCAACCCTTGGCTAACTCAGCAGTGTTATACCAGGTCATTATGAAAACATCACCCTTTTTTCATCTGAGTAACTTAATATTTAATTACTGTAACATTAGGTCGGATAGAGATGGCAAAATTAGGGAAGGAAGAACATAGTGTTCCACCAAACTGTGTGAAATGACTTTGTTCTGAGATGTCTTTGTTTTTATTCTTGTACTGAATCTTCTTTATCCATCTGTACTCAGCTGGATGCAGGGATTAAAGTTCTCCATCACTACGACAGATTTCCATCATTTGGAGTCCAGAGAGGTCATTGGTGAGATCAGTGTATATCTGAGGAGAAAAAAACAAAAAAGAGAGAGGGGAGTTGTTGAGAGATGAATAAATTCCAATTCATTCTTTATCTCGTTTGTGGATTTTGATGGTGTGAACCCCCCCCCCCCCCCCCCCCCCCAAAAAAAACAGTAAGAGCTGCATCCAACGCTGATTGTCACACTCATGAGCTAATAGGATTATTTACAGCATGTGTGCCTGCGACACAGACCGGCATGCAATATCTTAACACAGAAGATCCCTGAACTTTAGCTAATAGTGACGGAATTTGACGTTATGGAATAGCAACAGTAAGATTTGTCCTATTGTTGTTGAATGTTGAGTCTGTGAAAATGAGTGGACATAAACGATGGACTGATAGATAATGGTTTGCTGCGTTAGCTTACAGTAAATAACCTTTTTTTATTCAAAGAAAATAACATGCAGAGACGTTTCATTGTGTCCTATAGGCTGTAGGCCTGACTTACCTTAGTCCATACAATCGGCGGTTGTATGAAACAGTGAGATTCGAACAGGCTATCTCATCATTCTGCACTCCTTACTTCTTTGCACCACAGTTTCACCTATGTATATAGACATTTTGTGTATATATCTGAAGATAGTTGTGTTGCTATTCTGTGTAAGTACAATAAGAGCTAAATTCCTTGTCTGTCTATATTTGGCCAATAAAGAAGATTCTGCTTCATATGATAACATTACAGGTTATCTACTATTGAAGGGTAAAGCAATTTTGATTAAATGTTAATTGTTAGATCTGTCCAACACATCTAATCTGATCTAATCAATGTCCTCTAGTGAAACTAGACTTTATGCAGTGTTTAATAGTTTTTTGTTTGTTTAATACATTTTTGAGGCCAGTTATTGAATAGCAACATATAGGAGCTCTGTAATTTTGAATTAAGTCATTATATGTGTTATTTAATTTGATATTTTCTTTTAATGCCAAATGTAACCTACTCTTTTTATTTGTTTTTGTTTATTTCTATTATTATTTTTTTGGTCAAACATACGTAATGCTAAACGGTAGACTTTATACTTTACTTTATACACATGCACTGAAGTGCAACCTGTTCAGTTATACAGTAGTGACTGAAATGCATTACGCATTTTGTATTTTAGACTAAAATAAATGTATATAATTTGTAGCACAGTGTTCCAATGTAAATGTAAAACAGGTTACCCCAATCCGCCCACAATGGACTTTAGGCATCTGCAGTCCTGATCTACATGATGGAGTGATGCGTGTATTCACTGTAGCTAATGTTAGTCCAGCTGCAGGAAACAGCTGCTCAGCTACAACAGAAGCACAAATGTCGCTCCAACTTTGTCAGTCCATTTACCGTTCCCGCAAAAATGCATTTCTTCTCAGAGCAGGGGAGTGTTGCTTAAACAGATCATCACTTTTCTGTTGATTTTACTGGATGTAAGTGTAATTAGAGTCCTGCTGTCTGACACTCAGGTCTCAGCCTGCATTAACCAAGCAGCTTCTTCTGTTGAAGATGCTAGTTTAGCATTAGCATGAGCCTCAGATAGCCAAACTACACAGCTGCCAAACAATTATGTGCAAATTTCAAAACCTTCTACTCAGAGCTCAACCACACGACTGTCACAGTGAACAGATTGTGGTGGGGAGATTTGTTTGTTTTACAGTTTGTGCAGCACTTATGGGCAGTCACCAAACACAACTGTAACTTAATCTCATTAAAAAGCGGCCTCACCTAGTGGCACAATCACGTACTACAGCAAATCTAAAGGGCATTTTCCAACAATTAAAACATCTCACCTTCTGCATTATCGGTTGTTCTCAAGAAGTAGCTTTTTTTGGCTTAAAGCGCCACTAAACAACTTCCAGTGGCACTTGAGTTTTGTGCTGATGGGGGAACTGGGCAATCTGTCACGTCTCTTTCAAATGAATACTCCAATCAACTCAAGTGCTCTATTATCTATAAGGTGATTAGACAATGATGATGAACAAGAGGAAAGCAAAAGCAAAACAAAGTGGGAAGAAACTCAAGCAGAGGTTGAATATAACAACATTAGCATCTACTTGGAGTTGCATTTCTGGACACCTGATGAATGTAAGTTCATTATTCACCTTCCTTTCAGTTTAGTCTGCGCTTCACCAACTGCTGAGAAATATATCTGGCTCTTAGTTTGCTAATTGCTCCACTATACTCACCCGCTTGCTCCGCACTTGTCAGCTATTTGGTTCTGGACACATAGTGTACAGTAGATTTATCAGAGTTTTCATTGAAAACAGCCACCTGCTGGCCAACGTTTTATTGTGATTAAGTATTTTTAAATTGTGCTGTTGCTACCTTTAATTTAGTAAATGATCTGAATACGTCTTCTATTACAGATAAATATACTGTTCACAAAAAGGGAGAACATAAAGTCAAACCTTGAGTAAATCCAGCCATCACCATCTAGCCTCATCTTCAAAGGCTGACTGGTAACCAACCAAGGTTTATTTCTATCCCGGCATGCACTTGGGCAGCAGGCAAGAAAAAACCCTGAACAGGTCACTGCTCCAGCACAGAACTAACACAGATAAAGAGACATTTGAATTCATATTCAAATATGCAGACAGCTCAGATTCCTCCATCCACCTGACTTGAATTTTTAAAGGAGCAGAAGGAATGTGCACACGGCTCCAAACAGACAGCCGACAAGGTGTGGAACTAGACTAGCATTCGCCTCGCTGTTAAGAAACAGTGTGCCACTGAGGCTTTGTGCTGCCCAGTAATCATTACGCACAGCGAAATAATAACAACCTGAAAATGGTCTTGTGTCGACAAACAGCTGGTACACAGACTTCGGGCTGAGGTCTCGTCTCTGCGTGAGTGTGTGTAACCTCAGTGAGTGGCAGAGAGTACCGAGGCAGTCGCATTTACTCAGCACTGAGACAGATAGTCATTAGGGGAGGTAAACATTCACTTAAGCCTGAGCGTGCTCATTGATGCCACTCAAGGGTCTCTGTGAGGAGTGATCAGGGAACAGAGTGTAGCTGAGGTTTTAATTAGCCTGAAAACCTGACAGCCTTTGTCAGTGCTTTGTCACAGCAGTGTTGGCTTTACTTGTTTCGTCTTTGTGAGCTATACAGGACGGGAAATATTATGTGTTTGCTTGACACTTCCAGATGCTAGATGAAATACATGGTTTGCTTTACCCTGTGCAAATGTGTTTATCTCCATATATGAGCTTTGATGGATAAGCCTCTGCATCTTTTTTGTTTGGATAAGTAGCACTAAGTGATACAGGATGCCAGTTAACTGCCTCTGTGTCTCTACAAATTATAAATTACTACCAGTCCACTGTGAAAGAGAATCATCTTCACCTAATGTGTCCACAGTACATATGGGGTCAGAGGCATGCATAATGTGGTGATTAAAAGAACCAATAGCCTGACAAAGCTTTAATCAGAATCTGCATTATACTTATTGCTCATTTGGGGCACAAGACTCACCATTAATCAACTTGAGAAAATGCTGAGCCTCTTGTCCATTCTTCTGGCTGTATCACCATCATGCTTATTCTCTCTCTTGCATGTATTACATGTACAATGAGTATAATAAATACACAGTTTCTAATTAACTGCCTAGATAATTGTGAAGTCTTGTGTTCTTCTCTGAACACAAGAGACACTATTGTATTGTGTGCACATAGAGAAGAGTCAATATGAGATAACTGCAAGGCTATTTTAGAGCTTAACAGTAGGCCAACAGTGTACCGGCCATTGGGCATACCGAGAGAAATCCCGGCAGGCCACCACATCAGTGGGCCAGTGGACCATCAAAAAATCCATAACGTTTTTACCGGCCCTGTCTGTCTCTTTACCATTCAGGGTGCGCATGAGAGCGTGCTCCGGGACTGGGCTCACTATGCTATCAACCCTCACCGACCCAACCCATCCTTCAACACACCTGTCACACATTCATTCACATTTTTACAACTTTTTTTGGGGATTAAATGTGACACTTTTTTGTACCGCACCCAGGTCAAACAAAGCATGACCTCAAAGGATAAGTTCAGGTTTTTTCTCTCTTAATTCAGTCATAATTCATTACTGATGTGCCATCATGTATGTAGAAATGGGTATTGTTGTTCATACTGGTCCTGAAACTATTCCCCTTGGAACACAACTACACTATAAGAGATAAGGGACAAAAACCCACACTTCCTGTTTACAAAAATGCATTCCAGAGTTAGTTAAATGGAGTCGATATCTTCTTAAGTTACAGTCCATTTAGAACAAAATTCCTTCATTTAGTTTCTCTGTTGTTCCAATTTGCTGCGACAGGATACAAATTGATATATCTTTAGTCAAGAAAGTCATCAATTGTACTAATTTACACCTGTAATGTTCCTTATATTGCTGCTAAAGTAATCCCATCATATAAAGCTGTGGATAGATATCACTTTAACAATTAAAGGCCTTGTTAATAGTCAGATATTGGGAGAACGCTTTATTGGAAAGTTGGCATCTATGGCATTAATGGAGTTAAAATAAGAAATAACCGGTTATATAGATATAAGAAAATAATATGATACCATTACCATTGATCACAATATATTACTCAATAAAATGGAAAGGTATGGTATCAGATGGGTCGTGCTGAAGTGGTTGACATGCTATTTAGGAAACAGGCAACAATTTGAGCAGATACGTGACTACAAATCAACATGTTTGGTTATTACTTGTGGAGTCCCACAGTGGTCAGTATTAGGCCCTTAATTGTTTATTTTATATATATAAATGACATATGTAAGGTATGATGACTATTGATATTTGTTTTATTTGTGGAAGATACCAATATTTTCTGTTCTGGAGAAAATGTGCTGCAGTTTTTGGACGTGGTCACAACAGAAATAAGGAAATAAAAAATAAAAAATTATGATTAAATCTCAATATAATTAAAATTATATTGTTTGGAAATCGTAAAATAAACACAACGTTTCAAGTGATGATGGATAAGGTAATACAGAAAGAGTAAATGAAAAAAACATTTCTGGGTGTGATAATAGAGCACAACCTCATATAAGATATGTGAGCAATGTTGGCATGAAGAATTGTCGTTCTGTGGAAAACAAGGCACATCCTGGATCATAAAGCATTGCACACTCTGTATTGTTCACTTGTAGTACTGTATCTGGATTAATGTGTGGAGGTATGGGGCAATAAAAGCTCCATACAATCATTAAGCACACTACAAAAAAAGCGCCATAAGGATAGTAAACAATGTAGGATATCATGAAAACACTAACAAGCTGTTTTTGAAGTTGCATGCTTTGAACTTCGTGGATATGGTTGAATTGAAGCCTGCATAAACATTGTACAAAACAAGAAAATAATTCACTTTCTGGCAACAAAACAAAAATGTTCTTAGACATAGAGGGGGGTTATAACTTAAGAGGGAAATGTAATTTGAAACAACAAACCAAGTATGTGTACTTCAATTTGTGTAATGGGCCGGATGAAGAAATCAGAGTTAAAACAAATTAAAAAGATGTACAAAAATTTTTATGAGGCACAGAAGTGGAGTATAACTCTCTTTAATGGTAAGGACGCTGTTATTGGTATTCCTTTTTCTTTTTTTCACATTGATTTAGTAGTGTTTGATTATGGATGAAAAGGATGAACATAGAGGTTTAGTTGTGTATGAAGGACAATTGGACTATGGGGATCTTTAAATTGATTATTAGTATAGAATAGGGATAGGACTAGTCAAGCATGTTGCTTCTTCCTACTCCTTTTCAGACATGTTTATTGAGTCTGTTGCATGTGTTTATTGTTAACTGTATTGGTTATTTTTCTTTTAGACTTTATTCATTTCAAGTTCAATGCATTCTAGTAGTTGTGTATGGATTTGCTGCTGGAGCCAGCTTATTACTCCCATTAAAAACAGAGTGAACCACATATTATGCATTCTAAACATTGACTACCTTTTTCCAACTGTTTACTGTATTTACATTGTGATTAATAATACCACTGCAGAGTATATCGGGATGTGAGAATACTGTACCTTAGTACAGTATATAAATGTACAGTATATAATTTCTATCATTTCACTTTTACATGTTACAAGGTATTATGCGCAATTTGCATCCACTTATTTATGTATGATGCACTTTCAATAAAACATATTTCTGTTATTGCTATTATAGCATTTGTTTTATGTATGTACTAATTTTTTATTCTCATTTATTTAAATAAGGTTATTTTGTGTCACATGTTTGCTTTACAATTGCCATTGTGCATTCATGCAAAGAGGGAGCAAAAGAAAGAGAAAAAGAGAGAAATAGAGAGAGGGGGAGAGACATAATATAAATGTGTCCAATCTATCTACAGAGAAGCTGATACCTCTCCTTACAGCCTCCCCAGATGCTCACCGTCTCCCTGTTGCATCTCTTATTGAACGATTCTGACATTCACATACTCAGTCAAGAATGCAGCGACAGTCATTGTGTTAGTGTTCACAATAGTGTGGGTGCGTGACAGTGCATGTGTATTTGTATGAAACGATGAGGAGCCTGTGTAAAAATCTTTGCTGCTGTTAAGGCTGGTAGACTTTTCAACTCATCAGGGAGTTGAGTTCATTTGCAGAGGCAAAATTGTTATTTGCAGATGTGGCCACTCCAGTTGAAAAACCATTAACTTCAGAGATTGAAATATATACTGTGTTGCATAGTAAAGAGTAAACATTACTACATTTTTATTGAGTGGGGAAACATTGGGCTAATAAGCAGATGGCAAACTCCAGAATCTCTGGCTTTCAAGAGTTTGTGCATTTCTGGCTTGTTGATGATACTGGGTATAACAGAGAGTCATGTATGGACACAATCCTTGAAATGTGGCTTTCCCTAATAAGAATGTGTATGGGAAGTGTGTAAAAAGCTGGGATTACATATTGCTGATGCTGCTATCATTCAAAAAGCAACTCTTTGAATTAACTTAATTAAATCATCGAGACATTTCCATATGATTAGATCGTTTTCTTTCAACATTAAGCAATTATGTTGGTCAAAGTTAATTTGCTTGGATTGGGTCAATATAATTTATTAGGGTTGATTCAACTTTTTTAATGGGGTAGGGTCTGACTTAATTTTACAGGGTTGGTCTGACTAATTTTACAGTAGTAAAATTACACTAGTAAATTAAGTTGGTCCAACAGAATTGCTTAATGCTGAAAAAAAGTCCTTTAATTACATGGAAATGCTTTCCATGATTCAATTAAGTTCATTTAAATAACTTTGGAGTGTAAACAAACAGTAATTGAAATGTTTAAAGTGAGCAATAATTGTAACTTTTAATTTGAAAGTCAACAAATTCTGCAGCTTGCTTTGTGTCAATGACGGAGGCATAACACGAGAGAAATGGGAGATGTTGCTTGTTGGAAAATTGTGTTTCCCAAAATAGACAATGATAGTTCAACATGTTTTACACTAGCAGTTGCTGGCAAACAATAACAAATGATAAAATAACAGAGCACACTGCTTCCCTGCAATATCTGTGTGTGCATTAGAATGTGAACCCTTGGGATCCAACAGGTGCTGGAGTGTATGACTTCAACTAAACATTTCCTTGACTAATTTATTACTCTCTTTAATTTGCTTGGAGGGATTTTGGTTCATTTGTATCAACTCCCTCAATTTATTGATATTTTAGGGGTTCCTCGTGTAAAGTGCACATATCATTTGGGTCCCAATCAGGCGGGGAGTTCCGGTCCTCTGAAATGATGCCAACGCGGAAGTAACTAAAAACTGCATTCTATCTTTTACTGGGGCTAAACAAGTCCCTGCCTCGGGGTAGGTACTCCGTTCGGCCCCGAAAAACTCCTGGGTGGGGCTTCAGGTTGACTCAGTGCTGATTGGGTATACTCAAAGCGGGATGTGGCGGCCACAGAAAGCGCTCTAATAAGCGACATTTTTAAAACCCAGCAGAAGAAGAACAGTAGTAGAAAGCGTTTACACTGCCGGAAAAAAAGTTCATAGCGTCCACCGTCATGTACTCGAACACACAAACAAGAAACGTGGCAACCACCTCAGCTCCTTCATGTTTACCTCCTCGTCATTTTCTTTGTTATGCTTTCTGCACATCGCCTCAGTGACTCACGGTCAGAGTCCAGTGGGTCCTATCTGGGTCCTACTCTGCTATGGAGACACAACGGCCTAGAGGACCGAGTGAGACGAATTTCCTGTAAAGATAAACTTCATTAATGGAAATGGGGCTATTGGGAACCAAACAACATGCATCATGCTTGAAAATAAATATATCTTAAAGATATAATAAAGATAAATCCCTGTAATATGTGAAAAACAGACTATTCACACCCTTCCAAGCAACTATAAACTGAGTAGCCGCTACATTAGGAACACCTGCCAAGTCCATGAAAGACTGCGTGGGACAGGGACATCTTTGTAATACCTTTTTTTAAGCCTTTATAATAGTATACAGTGTGCATGCTTATTTTGCGCTTCAAAACTGCATTTTTGCACTACAAACAGTTGTTACCGTTTGTAAATTAAGATATTTCAGAGTGCTCTTTGATGCTAGATCTAGAGCAGTCTGATATTAGAATGGATTTTCAAGCATATTTCCTCACTAGAGGAAAGGCTGTTGCTCAAACATTCCCACCATTGAGGATCATTGTATCAGATGCCTGGACACCCTGGATAAGTGTAAGAATTGGTTTGTGTGTCTTGGGATGAACTGCCTCTTTACTGTGTACAATTTCATGCTGAAACAAGTGCACATCTTTTCTTTTCTTAACTTAAGTTACGTACTTCCAGCTATATCTATAAAAGTGTACATGAATTGGTGGTGGTATGTCCCTTTTCTTCAAAACATCAGTCAATTGCCAGGTTTTCAGTTAAGTTGAAAAAGATGGAAGTGGTAAAGGTTGAGCAATTAATCTGTCACTTTTCCATTGTTATCATACCTGGGTTATGACAGTTCAGTCTGTTTAAGGCTTGCAAATGCGTAATAAAGTGCATTATCTATTAGTTTCCTGCATACAAATGTCACTGTTTGTCAGACTGCCAAAAAGGGCTGCTGTCGCTGGCCTTCAGTAAATCCTATATATGCCTCAAACAGTGCAATCCGTAAGCCTGCTTTATACTATATTGTCCAATAAACATAAAATGGGGGTGTTTCTTCACACATTCATTTACTTAACATGCAGATAGAAGAGAGTCAACCACTTTTTCTATCAAAAATTGCTGTGATAAATTAATTGATTAACGCCCATGAAAGTGAGCAAGTAATCAGTGACAAGGAATTAAACTAAAATCAGCTATGGTGTCCAGGGGCCCAGAAAAAAAACTTTTGTGATTTTAGTATGCAAATCCAGCCTTTTGGGGTCTGTTGAAGTTACAATACAATGAGAAAGCAACGTCTGCATTTTAATTCTGTTGATCACAATGTCCTGAGTGCTGAATCTGTACTCAAATACTACTATACTAGTGCTATAATTACAACAATAAAGTATGTAATAAGAACGTATCAATATCAAAATAATGTTTGTAATTGCATTCAGTTGGTTTGACTATAGTGACAATCTGGATTTGCACAAGACAGAAAACTGGATGTTTAAATTGCACAGATATACACAGCTATTTAAAATTAAACTGCATAGTTACCTGCGTCTAAAGTGCACACAGGTTGGTAAATGCCAGTAAATAGTCAGTGCCATTGAGTGAGATGAACTCAATTAGCCGCCAGCTAGCGTTAATGCTACTTGAAGTAAGTAATTAAAAAAGCTCTAAAATGGTGGATTTAGTCTACAATTCACTCATTACAACAGAAACAAGGTGCCTGTCAAAACCTGCCTGGGATGAAAGTATCAGGAGAACGGTTGCAACGTGGACCCTTTCTCTTATAACACAAAAGTGACGCCATGAAGTCCATATGAGGTATAGCCCACCATTGAGTTTGCATTTGGAAAATCAACCTGATCCAATCTTTTTTTTAGAAAGACTGATTTTTCATTTGGTAAGTATTAGTAGTATTGAATTAAAATGCCTTTAATCAGTTTTAATTACTTGATTACCTTTGTGTCTATACAACAAGTTCTCTGGAATAACTTGCCTTGAGTGAAGACTTACTACTTTGATTGGATTGTCTTTGAATTGACTGTCCTTGCTGTTAATGAAAAAAGAGAGATTCATGCATAATTTAGAGATGGAGTGATGGATAAGGATTTGCAACAGTTTCAACATCTTAAATTCCAACTCAATGTTATTTGGAAGAGAAAACGATGAATATGTATTAAGATGAGTTTGAAGCATTGGACCAATTTCATGCTATTGTGTCATTTAAGATGATAAATTGATTTAAGAGTAACATGGTAATTTGCTTGGCGGACCAACTGAAGCATTAATGAGCGTTATATGTCAAAAAAATGAAGTATTTTCTTTTGTCCGGCGCCTGTTTCTTTTGTCCTGACAAATTGTAGCAAAAGAAACATTGCGCAACACAATTTCTGGCCTGATTGAATCTGACTCCAAAAAAAAAAGGTTGGTATTGGCAGAAAACATGTATGCTGTTTACAGTAAAATATGGTTACTTTTTTTTTTTAAAGAAAAAAAGGGAAATACAAAAGAGTTTTGTCCGTGACCTCACCTTCTTATTTCCTTTTGAAGCACAACTGTGTCGTTAACGTCTATTGTGTGAAGGGCAAAAAACACAAGCATGCTCACTTCGTCTTGTGAAACACACCCTACACAGCGCACATTATTCCGCTGCAAACACCACTTACTGGCAGTAAACCCTTTTTGGAGTGAAATCCTAATGACTATGTTATTCCTCCAAAGGACTTCTCCCCTGCTGTAATTAAAACTGCCAAGATGACAAAGAAGACGGGCGGCTTTTTAAGTCTGAATAAAAAAAACAACATTAAATAACCAACTATCGTGACCAAGTATTGCTGAAAATGATGGATTAACAGCTGATGACATTTATGCATATCATTTTGTTTGCATTTAGATGGCTGATAATGGATTCCTGCTCACCTTTTCCAGATGCGCACCAAGAGTCTATCTTCTTAAATGTCTAGCTTTTCTTCTTGCGATGTCCTCTCGTTATGACTGCCTTGGTTTCCCCAGTTATGTGTAGAGAGTAGATTGTCTCAGTTTATCTCCACGTTAATGAATCTAAGAAATGTCAAGTTGAAATGATTAAATCACATTCATCCTGGAAACATGAAACTATATCGTACAATTTACACGTTACTCGTTAGTAAATGAAACAGCTAGTTCTTCTTTTTTGAGTTTATGTGCAAGCAGGGCCATTATTATTAGAAAAAATATAATCAATTAAAAATATGCTTAAACTTAAAATCCTAAATCATTTAATAGAATGAGTCAACAAACGCATGCATATTTTATAAAGACTCACAGAGAGTGCAATGATGACTCATGCTGCTTTTCAGGAAGCAAGAAAAGTCTGAATTTTCTCCTTTACAGAGCTGTTATTATGCCATGGACTGCAGCATTAGTGAACTATGGCTCATTTCTTTATGCTGACTCATAAGGCAGTCTCAAGTAATCTTTTAGTCGTTAATTCCTCTGTATCGAATTGTTAATATTATTATTTTTGAATGTGTGAGACGCAGCACCGTCATTGACATTGTTTTTATTATTTATTTAAATGTTGTAAACAGTAATTTCACTAAGTGTTGATATAATTACTACCATGGGAATTGTCATTAAAATGAATTTCATCCAAGAAGGAAACAAAAAGGTATATTAGCTTACGGATTAATGTGAAGGCACTGTTACATGTCTCCCTAGGTGCGTTGGTTGAGTTTTACTTCCTCAAATTATTTCATTTTACCTTCATTAGGTGATGTTCACAGAGGTCTTTTACATAGGAACACATTATTTCATATTTCCTACATATTTCAGACATTATTAGTTCAGTCTAGTATCAGTTTAGATATTATTTCTGTCCTGTTTGTTACATGAAAAAGAAGAGCCTGGGCTTTGCTATATAAACTATAGGTAACTATAGAGTAACTGATCACAGCCCATTCATCATGATTAAAGGGGAAGATCAAAATATATGTAATACTTGTCTTAATTGTCTGGCCAAATATATGAATATGTCCCCTCTGTCTCTTTCCCAGTCATCTGTCTCACTATTTACTACTCATGTCTGCACAGTAGTTCAACTTCTGTTTGAGGAGCTCATTTCAGAAGAAGCTAGAGAGCTGGTTTACCTTGGCCAGTTGACTTCATGTTAAAGGTGACATATCATGCTTTTTGTTTGCAGAGTGACCTCCACTTCTTTCCGGTAATAACATTCTATTGTTAGTGTATGCCCACAAAGGCAAAGCAAGGCAAGGCAGCTTTATTTATATAGCGCATTTCATACACAATGGCAACTCAATGTGCTTTACATAAAACCAACATGTAATTTAAAAAAAAACATAAAAACATGCAATTTGAGAAATAAAAATAAGACCCAATAATAGTAAAAACATCGGCACACAAATGGCTGTAGGTTCCGTAGACTTTGTTGCTGAGGTTGTTTCACAGGTTTGTTCATGTTGTCCAGTTGTATATGTTGGATTGGCATCGGTCTCGAACATATGTGATCGAAAAATGTAGTAGAAGAAATGAAATCCTTCTGTTGTTGTTTGTTTAGTGCTGTAGGTAGCATCCCGAGCTGCTGAAAGTCAAGAAAGCAAACAATCAGAACAGAGTGGGCTCATCAGGTCAGGGCCTTATAGAGACAGGAGTGAAAATGGTCTGTTTCAGACAGACACTGGACTGAGGAGCTGCATAAAGATGCAATATAAGATAAATAAGGAGTTTTTTTAAACACTGTAAATCATGAAAACAATATTCAATTAGAGCTCCACAATATAAATATAGACCTTTTAAGTGGTTTGTTGAAATGTGGCTATATAAAACCCTGCTTTGTTACCTGAATTGCGATATTCCTCACAAACCATAGTCAGTCTCTAAACATTTGATCATAAATCATTCAGTAATTTGACAATAATCCCTTTATGGAGTGCCCATTTGAAAATCACCTAATTAACGGCCAATATACAATTGTTTACTGACTGAATTATTCCCTAAAGTAGTATATTCAAAACAAGATATATAAATAGTTTTCTCCCTGGCTAGCACAATAGCTCAGTTTTTGCGCTTACCAACCAGTTTCATTTTTGTCTAGCCAGGCTGAATGTAGTTTAAGGTCTCATAAAACATGGTAAGAATGCTTATCTGACCGAGCAGATTGCTTGGCTGGCACTACACGTTGTATAGACCTTGTTAGCATTATGTTTTCCTCCCTCTCCTGTTTTTACCTCTTCAGAGTTATGCCCCCTTGATGCTGGTCTGCATTTGGAAGAGTGTGGGGTGGAGGGGATTGAGGGCCCATTCCCTCTCTCTGGGGAAAGAAAAGCAGACAATTCACCAGTGATAGAGAGACTTTTTCCAGAATAAAACCCAGTGTTAGTAGGACATTGTCTGAGTTTATAGAGAACATAGGTCAAGGATAGCAAGCGCCTAGCCTCTGCTTGTGGCGACTGGCTGCTGATAAATGACCTTACCCAACAGCCCCCCGGTCTTGTGCAGTGTCCAGCTGAAATACCCTGAGAGCTGTGCTCCAATCCTCTCCATGCAGCACACATATTATATACAAGTCTGATTGGATTGCTATTTCTCACCCATTGTGCGTGTAACTGTCATCAGAGAATGCAAATAACCAAAATGGCTTAGTAGAATCAGTCTGTTTTTGACAATCGACACTACATATAAGAAATACTTTGTTCCAAATGTCCTATAAAAGGAATTACTACTCCCCAAATGGACTTTTTTTTCTGTATCTGTTTGCCAGCAGACTCATTAGTTGGTCTGAACATTGATAATGGTTGTATCGTAATATAACAGGCAGCATTTATCTGTTTGGACTTAAAGGACTTCAAATGATAGCTAATTACTCCATCAGCTCCTGTTGCATAAGGGAAAGTGATGAAAAACCAAACACCAGTGCGTCACTTTTAATTATTTTCTTCATTATTTCCGAAGGTTTTAGCACTTTGATTGATCATTTTGTCTAAAATATATCAGACTGCAGTGAGTAAAACCATTTCCCAGAGCCCAAGGTAATATGTTCAGGTTGCTTGTCTAGTCTGACCAGCAATCCAAAACCTTGAGAGTTAATGTACAATATGAATATAAAACTGGGAAAAGCAGCAAATCTTTACACTTGGGAAACTAGAACCAGTGGCTGTTTGGCTTTTTTGCTTGACAAATGACTTTAATGATGAATCACTATTAAATATGTTTTTCATTGAGTAACTGTGATTGATTACTTGTTCCAGCATCATTCCTACAATTACCATTTTTGAGAATATTAAAGGAATACTATGTATAATTTCCCTAAAAAGCAATGTATGAACTCATATGAAAATAATCCCTCTTAATCATCACCCATCATCATTATGATCCACTAGAAGTGTGTAGTGGTGAATGTATCTACAGGGACCCTGACCTCTGCCTGCAATTTATTATTTTCTTATTATTTTGCTGTGCTCGGGACGCTTCTGGGCGTCAACCTTTGGGCAGCGGGTGACTAACAGCGTGCAGGGTGTGAGGTCAGGCATGTGTTTGACCGAGAGCGGGGCTGAGCTACACACACACACACACACATACACACACACACACAGAGAGCTGAGAGGAAACAGCAGACAGGACGAAGCACGTGCTTTGGCTGCATTCAAATCTGGCAATGCAGGGTTGTGTGGAGGTGTGGACGTGTTTATTTGTGTTTAAGAAAGTAACCGCCACGAAACAATCAGAAAGTAACGTTCTATTTCTCTGATTCAGCACTTTGTTCTCACTACCGCCGCTCCTCACTCCATTAACTCTCTAGCTCGCTCGACCACTGATGCTCTCTCAGCTTACAAACAGCAACCAATAAATCCTAGGTATTATGCTTTCAAAGAGTGATAATTCATATATCTGTAGTCCAGTAGGTGTAAGTGGGTTTGAGAGAATAAACTACAGTGTCATTGTGTGTTCATGGTAAATAAGTTGTGGTTCGATGATGTGCAGCTCTGCGACACAGAGGAGTAAGAACTATCAGGCTGAGGATACACAGACAATATGAAGTCAATCCATTGTTGGGTTTTGGTGCTTTCATGGGATTTATTGACAACAGGGATATGCAGAGGATGTTAGGAAGGCCCAAATTTAGTTTTGCAACACTGTTAAAGGGGCTGAGGCTGGTGCAAACACTGCTGCATGACAGGCAGTTAATGAGACATGCAAAGAAATTAAACGTATTAAAGTAAATTCTCCTCACAATTAACCGGCTCAACTCCCACCTAGCCCTCTGACTGACATGCTCACTCGCAGAAGCTCGGCTTAATACCGCTGACAAAGATGCACTTCCTCTGGCTTCACAGCTGCTTCTCTCACCTCTGTATTTGTCACTTACCACCTCTAAATAGAAGGCGTAATTATCTCAGCAATAACTGGCAATAAGACGATGCTCTCATTGTATAGCCAAGATATTACTACTGTCTGCCAACAAATGAGTTTAATAAAATTCATACATCACATCATA
Organism: Scomber scombrus; assembly: GCF_963691925.1. Classification (NCBI taxonomy): domain Eukaryota; kingdom Metazoa; phylum Chordata; class Actinopteri; order Scombriformes; family Scombridae; genus Scomber; species Scomber scombrus. The sequence goes on along the minus strand of NC_084977.1, from coordinate 28,591,540 downwards.
ATAATGAGGCTTTCAACATATCATGCCTTAAAGCAACACATAAGCTTCAGATAAGTTGTATTAGACGCTGGTTTGTAAAAGATTTGAACAGTAAATATTCATTCAATCCTCTGTCAGCTATACTCTGAATCAAGATAAAGGTACTGAGTATATTGTTATGTCATTCTGGATGTAGCAGGAATAAGAGACTAAGATTAATTTATTAATTTAACTTCCCAGAAAAAAGGACACTTTCTCTCTAAGAGGACAAACGGGCGGGTGCTCAAGACCCTTTTGATGTTGATCTTTGCATGTACCTGATGAAAATGAAATAAAGGATATTAGTCAAAATGAGTGAGGAGTCAAATGAGGAGTTACTTTTGTCTCAGGATGTTATTTTATCTACCTGATAAGAATATTGTATTTACAGCTTTAACATTTTGGAAGAACAAGCTTATAAGAAGGGCATGAAGACAGCAGCAGGGCCTTGTGAGTATTGGGGAGTGAGGGGAATCTAGGAGATAATGAGGTAAATATTAGACTTTTGAATAGTTGGATTGTGCTGCACAAGATATTTGCAGTAATTTTATGGTCATTGTTTGCCCACATTAGATCTCAAATGACCTTCTTACAGGTCATCACTGTTTTGTGGGAGAAGCAGCACCAGCCAAAGCGTTATGTTATAATGACATGCAAACTTGTAGAGGAGAAAGATTTTTATTTTGTGTTCCTGTTGTTTTTTGATTTTTGTGTTTTTTTGGTGGGGTGGTGAGGGACTAACTTGAGCTTTGAATTTAACCTTCTCCTCTCTTCTCATACTAATTCCTGCCTGATAAATGAAAAAATAATTTTAACATTACCGAGACTATTACCTTAACAAATTGTAGGTATTGCTCAGCCATTTGCTGCAGGCTATATTTGAGATAATACAGTGGCTGAGGCTGGAAACGTATCAGAACCTTAACAGAATGGAGAGTAAGACTTATTGAGTGTGTTCTTGTAGCGCTACATCCTAAAGGTTTGACTATTGCAAATGTTTTATCATTTCTCATATATCCTGCCCCAAATTGTCAAATGCAGTGTTCATTATACCTTTATATGCCGTATATTTGTATATCTTGTTGTAAACATGTTTTGTACATCAATTTATAAAAGACAAGTTCCTCACAGGGTGATATTTATGAACTGATTTTCAATTCTGCCTCTTATATGGAACGACGTAATATCTTCATTTTTATCAGACACCATATGTCTTGCAATACTGAAATCACAAAGCAGTGAGATTATAAGCAGCACACAGCAGACTGCAGTGAAATTTAATGGAATGACTGCAGATGGACGAATGGTTAGAACTAATGCAGGAGTGAGACAGACTGAACTGGTTAAATATAGTATATTCAGCGAGTGTGTTTGGCAGTTTGTGTGACAGACTGTGTGTGTGTGTGTCTGAAAGAGTGTGTGTGTGTGTTTGGCTGTGAGGCATAGCCAGATGCTGTTTTGGGACATGCTCTCAGGAGAATAAAAGGCTTGGCTCTCTAAGACCTCATCAGCTGCCATCAACACAGGGACAGTGGAGAGAAAACGAAATTACATGTGATCACAAACACTTACAGAATAAATGGGATGTTGTGATCTGAGGGTGTTGCAGAAAAAAAATGACTGACACAGGGGAAGACTGCAAAGACCTGAGTTGTCATAACTCCAGGCCAGGGTGAAGAAGAAAAAAAGGAAATCATAAGAAGTGGAGAAAAGATGTTGAGAATAATATGTCTGGACCACAGACAGTGTGAAATAATGGAGTGTGAATGCACCTACAGTCATTTTGTTCAATATAATCTAATTTCAGGTTGATTTAAAGTGTACATCATTGAAAACGGAATCATATTGATGCATACTATAAGTGCAAATGGTATTTTAAGTGGAAAAGCAAAGGCTGTCCCATCGATTTCTTCCTTACTGGTGGTTGTTTACCTCATGATAATCACCGACTGAAGGTCATATTTTCCACACTTTTTTATTTCATGCTGCATCATTACCCACAGAGCACACACTGGCCGTATCCTTGCGCTGGGTGATTAGTCTTGTTGAAAAATGCATAAAAAATGTTAGTTAGTTTCTAACCACGCTCACATTCCCTGCATTAGACTTTACATGTCAGACCAGAGGCAGTCAGGTGAAGAAGAAATATTATAACTGGAGGCTAAAAGTCTCCAGATCTCTTAATTATTATATTTTATTATGATTAGTTTAATTTTTTTCCACTTTGGCTTTCATTAAAATGTCTGAAGCTCTGAACTTAAAAGTCCTGGTACATCCACATTTGTAGCCTAAAAGAGCAATTCAGGCGAGCATCAAGTGTCAGGATTTAAGCTATTTCCCCCAAGGATGTTTTGGATATGATGCTGCCAGATAACTTGATAAAGCATAGAACATTACAAAATGTCAGTCCACCAAGAGCCCATACTGTAACATTTTCCATGTTTTTTTGATTGTTAGTGGATGCGGCTCTGCAGTGCAGCGCGACCAGCAGATGTTTTGACACCCTTCCAGCTTCTTTCCCTGCCTTAATATTCTCACAAGGGTCCTCTCCTGGTTTTATTTTTAACTGGCATGAATAAATTAATTACTTGAGAAGGAGCAACGACTGAAGCTCCTCTGTGAAAATAATAGCATCACACACCATACAGCTTTGCCCCAGTGCAGCACTTTCAAGATCACACACACACACACACACACACACACACACACACACACACACACACACACACACACACACACACACACACACACACACACACACACACACACACACACACACACACACACACACACATATATACAAATATAAACACAAAAGACTGCACCTGCTCATAAATCTCTCGCCCAGAGGGATTCACTGTAGTTAATTGCGGTCATGTAACTTGTGTGTAGCTGCGTTGTTTAGCCTGAAAACGATCAGTGTGTGTAGCATGCAACAATGTCACTGACAGCAATTCAAGATTTATATCCAAAGGCATCAGTTACTTGAAAAACCTTACATGTTAGTTTAAGGACAAGAAGTATATGTATTGTAGGACTTTGTGTCAGTCTGAGACAATCTTATCAAGTCTGAATGCGATAAAGTATGAATTGGATGTTTTAGATGACTTTTTAAAGCATATATAAAGTGAGAGACATTGGCCCTAGTAGATATTGCTTACACTTCTCAGGATAATATATTCCTCCGTCAGCACCAACTTTGCTTTTACACTGCATAAACACTTCTAAAGCAGATTTGATTCAATCTGTGTTCCATTATTAACTAGTGCATTATGAATTCATCCTCTACCACTCACAGGCATTCAGTCACCCTTGACATAAAAATCTTCTAAGACACAGTCCATTCACTGAAGGATTGTTCAGTAAATTAACCAAATCCCCCCACTGCAGAAGTGTCAGGTAATGATTTCCCTAATTACACTTTAATTCAATTTTGTACTATATTGACACCCTTCAGTGCATCTCTGACTCTCAGCCTGTCTCCCGGCATTACTCTCTCCTCCCTAAAGAGGCAGGAAACAGCTCAGCACTGATGTCTTCCCTTCATGGTCGGTTTGTGGCTGCTGCAGTCTGAAGCAGACTCTCTGAGCTTCTGTTTTGAACCAGGTCTCCCTTAAAAAAGGAATAGACTCAGTTTGTGGAGGGTTGCTTGATTCTAAAAATGTGTTAACACTGACTTCAAAATGTCTCAGCCGGATTTGTCTCTTCAGTGCTCCTCCATAACACCATAAAACCTTTTATTGGTAAGACTTATGACTTTGGGTCATGCCAGTGGCTTTCTATGGCTTTTACAGCTTGTAAATGCTGAACTTTAAAAAAAATGAAACATCACATTTGTTGCCACTGATCCCAAACTTAATGCTAAACATCTACTGAAAGTGAGATTAGCATTAAGGGAGAAAAAAGAAGGCGTCTCACAGTTTTCAGTCAATGGTTTCATAGATGTGACTGAACATTTGAAAGCTTGTGAACATGCTGTCTGTCACAATGTCAGTTGTAAGCCTTCTAATGACAAACTAGCAGCTAATAACATGCTGTAACTTCAGTTTTCTTTAAGCGTTCTTTTTCATGATTTTTTTTTTGCAATAGTGATAGTTAAATGATCCCATGAAACTTCCCACAGAATACTCCTCTGAAACTTTTGTCAAATGTGGGAACTCACTGTGAGGTTGATATCTTCACTTAAGCTACTGGCTGCCGTCAAGGGGAACATGTGGATGCATCTCAACAACATGTCCTGTAGAGCATCAAGTCAGCTGGTTGGTTGATCAGGTTCCTTCTGTGAAACAAGTTCAACAACAACGGGTGTGAAAAAAAGAAGTGTTAAACATAATACTCAATATCTAATCTAAAAAAGAAATAACCATGAAAACATCACGGTTGTGTGTTAGCAATGGGATTTAATATTTTAATAAAATTATAGTGAGACAAGTATTTTAGAAAGCACTCAAAACCAATGATTGCAATGGTTTCAAAAGAACAATTAGCTGTGTTGGTTTGGCCATTAGTGCTACAGTTACAAGTGAAAAGATGAAAGGAAAGTTTGAGAAGTGCATCCTTGAGTTTCAAGACTTGTCAAGTACCAAAACACTCCACAGAGAGTGGAGAATTATTAAGACTATTTATCTGACAATACTCACTGTTTGCAAGGTGAAGCATTCTGTTGCAGAAAAGGTTGAGCAAGGTATTTTGTATATGAAGGCTAAAAGGAGTGTATTCAGAAACATTAGCACTGTGGCAAAGAACCAAACCTCTTCATTAACTGCAATGAGACCACTGAAATGACAAAACAGAGATACCGACATAAACAGTTCTGGCATAAATGCATGGTCATATACACAAGTGTATATGGTCATATACACAAGTGAAGTTCATTCACTCAATACTGAAACTATTTCAGACATGAAACAACATCCATCCTTATTGCACTGTGACATTTAGTAGTAAACAGTTTTCCATAACCTTCACTTTTTGTTGAAACAACAAAAGTGGTCTCACTAGTTTCAAACCTTTTATTAATTACGTACTTTGTTTGAATTTTATTGGTCTCATAATGAGGACCTGCACATTTGGTTGCATATAATTTAAGATTCCTTACAATTTAGCTTTAGAATTTATATTTTCTTCAGTCTCATAAAAGCATTTTCTTCAGTCTCATAAAAACTTGGTGTATTTCTTTAACCTGCATCCCTCCCTTCCCGTCTGCCAGTGTGTTGGCCTGCTTGCCCCCTGCAGTAGATCCTCGTCTTTATTCTAGCAAATCTCTGAAAAAGGGCCGCCGAGAGCTCCGTGTCTGGCACCGCAGGCAGTGTGGGCTTCCTGTTATGCTGCATCATATAAACTACAGCAAGCCCAAATTCAGCTGATCTTGGAGAAGCATGCAGAACACATTTTTATTCAGACGGGGTAGAAGAGGAAATACACTCTAACGTATGGATGCCCACACAAACATGTGTGTTGTGTACGCAAACACATCTTCTCCATAATAGGCAATATGCTTTCCTCAACCACACTATTGTGATGGCAATAATCACTTCTCGCACAGTAAGTTTCAGTGGATTTTCTCAGTCACACAGAGGCAGACAGAAGCAACAAAACACTATGGAAAATAAGGGAAAGAAAGGGAAAGTGCTGGGCTGAGACAGAAGGAACAGGTGCAAATATTGCACACAAAGAGGCCAAACAGAGAAGCCAGTGTCAAGCACATGGAGGCGTATACGCAAGAGCAGAAATATTTAGAAGGCTAAAAACAGTGGTGGCACTTAGACTCTACATCCATCACAGAGGAGACTGCTGTGTTTGTTCAAATGAGAGGGCTATGCGGGTGTGAGCAGACTGCTAAGATAGCTGGCTAGCTGGCTGGCCAGGAGACGAAAATCTTGTGGATTACAAACACACAGATGTACACACACACACACACACACACACACACACACACACCAGTCCAGTATTTTCAGCTTCCCAATATGGTGGATAAAACAGTTGGATACTAAGGCAGCCAAAAGTTACAGAATCCGTTGAGTGTTTTAGAAATGTTAATCAGTTTAGAACAAAATAAACAAAGCAGAGGAACAGTGGGCTGGTGGTTTGGTTGCTGGTGGTGTTTTGATGTATTTTTTATGATTTTGTTAAGGCAGGTCTTAGCTCCTGGTAGGGAGCGATTGTTGTCTTGGTTACATATTGGAAAAAGTCAGTTATCTCAAGGGGCAGGATGTGTTTATTTGTTGTTACATGTTTACTTTGGTTAATACCAAACAACAATCTCTGCCAAACCTTAATCTTTATAGTACTTTTTAGTCTGAATGTAGCCCCAACTCCACATATTGTATGCTATTATTTTTTGAGAAGGTTAATTAGGAGTAATGGACCTTTTGGCAAGATTATTCTGTCAAGATAAAAAAGGTTATTTTTCAGGCATCCTTTCCACTAGTCTGGTTGTTGCAATTAGCAGGATATAATTAATAAGGGTTTCTGGTGTGGACAAAGCCACCAGGTAGAAATTATTGAAAGACTTATGTATTGCTCACAGGTCCAGAACAGAGAGGTGGGTTATTTGGTGCAAGATAAATCTTACCATAGGCTGCACCCATTTCTGTTTGAATATGATTTCCACAATAAGTCTTTCAAAGTGGTTTTACCTTGCCCTCCAGAACAACACATTAGGAAAGTTTTTTTAATCTGGCATATCAGCAGGACAACATCATTTGTCTTTGCTTTTTAAAACTGTTACACATCATCATGTTGAAAATGAATCATGTTTTATGGTGTGACAACGCTGTGGTTAAAATCTGGTGAGGTGTAGGCAATAAAAAACCACTCAGTTAGGTTTAGGGAAAGATCATGCTTTTGGGTTAAAATGATCACTTTGTTAAGGTTAGAGAAACATATGGTGTGGGTTAAAATTTCTACTTCCTTAAAATTAACTGACATTCGTTGTCATGGCAACTGTAATAACCACAGGGTTGAGGTTAGGTTGTTTTTTTTTTTTTTTTTTTTTTTAAACTGCCCCGACTCACAGATGGAAATTTGAGTCTCCTGTTGCAAAGCCAACCATTTGCAAGTTTGGTTAAAGCCTAATCCACCACTTCTGAATAAGGAAATGTATCAATTTATATAGACGCGTATTGCGCCATTTTTCCGGATCATAACTACTATGGCTAGATGGCATCTGTAACTCATATGTAACTAACTTGTGTTGTTTTTCTCGGGACAACAGTGTCGATGTCTGGCATATTGAACTTTTTAAATCACACTTTTAAAAACTTTTTTAATTCTGAATATTAATGCAATAACTGAAGACACTGCACAATTGCAACTATGGTTAGATGATCAGTAAAAATATCTACTCCACATGATACTTTTGATTGAAACTGTCATGAATCTTTATGGTCTAATTGAGTCTGACTCAGCGTTGTACAGTTCAACCTTGAACAGAACTTGAACAGATTCCCTGGACAGGATTTTCTGTAAAGTGTATGGCCACAACCAGACAGTTACCATGGGTGTCTGTTACTATGTGTATGTTAATGCAGATCCAGATATACATTATATATTATTATATTATATATATATATATATTATAACATTATAATAATGATAATAAAAGAAAAGAACCAAAAAGGACCTTGGGGGATACAATATGTAGTCATTGAAAGCTTTTTAGTTCTATCATATACCCATCATAAGAAGTTGTAGTTTCTGTGTCAACATTGTTAAAGCTTCAGATCTATCAAATAAAGGTTGTCTTGTGGTTTTTTCCTGTTTTTTTAATGTCCATATTCAAGCTGTTTCTTCCGTCTCCAGAAGGCCTCTGAAATGTCACTGCCTTCGGTTCTGAATGTCTGAGCTCTAACTGGTGCCATTACAAGACCATTTGTTAGGCCACAGCAGCTCAGTGGCGGTAAAGGTTTCTGCATCTCTGGCTCTGTGCCAAAGTTGTCAGTGCTAACATATAAAGCCATAAAAGGTTTCCAACCTGCTGGTTGGGAGCCACATGAGAGTCTCACCCTGCAGGTTGGAAATGGAAGGACTGAAAGAACAGAGTGAGATTTAGCATTTCTTTTCTTTTTCCTTTTCCCCCATTTGCATCTGCTAGGAATGTCCTTCACAGACAATTCTACTGGCAAGAATGAATTACAAAGTTAATCTACATTTTAAAGCTGAGTTAAGTCTTGATCACACACATTTAGTGCACATCATGACACATAGTACCAAATTGATTCAAGTTGACATTGGAAAAAGGCAGCGTTGTACTTTTGTTTCTCCAAATGCTTAAGAACTGATTTTGCACATCAAATTCTGTTTACAGGTATTAATGAGCTCTAAAGCATTTGAGAAGAAAAGATACATAAGCCTTCTCTAGCTCCAGAGGGAACTGTGCAAAAGTCAGTTCAGGGTGAAGACTTCAAGTTGGAAAGAAATAAGGTTATCAAAGCTCGATGCACATCTCCGTGGCTCTGAGGCCAGCAGCTCCAGGCTACATTAGCTGCTACTAACATTACACACCTGAAACATCAGACCAAACTGTCAACTGTAATGTTCCACTTTGGGTTATATAGGCACCACGATTTGATGATTTGAAGTAAGAAGAATAACATAGGCCTAACTGCTGCAAAAAACTGTCATTGCCAGACCAAGTAATGTGTCCTACCAGTAAGGTAACAAGCTCTTCAAAATAGGAGAACAAACCTGAAACATTCTCTTATGGTATAATATTAAAACAACAACAACAAACGTAAGGTATGACAACTTATTGCCAAAAGTGTCTTGCTGTGTGTGTTGAAACCCAATAGGTCTAGTAACTTTTACTGATAGACCTATTAAAGTTTATATGATTCCTGTCAGCTTTATGTTTTGACTCAGGACCCTTTGGATCAATTCTATTGTGTCCCTTGTCATTGTTTGCACATCATTTTATTACTGAATATTGTTTTAGGCATTGTCGTAACAGTTTTGAAAAGGAACATTTCTTTCCAATCTTTCATATCATCCAATACCTGGCCCCCTAATTCATTTTTAATCCAGCTTTTCCTACATGGAGACATTTGCATCTGACTGTAATGTCATTACCTTCAAGTGTTATTTTGCTAAAACCATGGGAGATGGAATGAATCATTGTCACTGAGCTTTCTGGATCCCTTAAGGAAGGAGGGGAGACAATATCCCTCCTTGACATTCAGTGAATAATCTACTCTCCCTGAACAGGGAGTCCTTGCAAGATAACAAAATGCCACGCATGTCAAATTGGTGAGAAAATGACTGTCCAGCAGAGCACAACAGGCTAACAGCCAACACCACCACACGGTTTCTATCACCATTCCCATCAAACGACAGCTCCCTGCCTGGCTGAAGAGCTGTGTGCCAACACTTACGTTGCCTTCGAAGGCTCTTGGAGAGCGAGGAGGGAGTACAACATGTGCCTCTCATAGTGATGGACTGAGTTTAAGGCTCTGCATAATGCTCAAGTCATTTTCACAGCATATGTCGCAGAAAATTACAGCTGCCTGGTGGGAAGACGAGTGCTTTGTGGACCAGTAGATCTTATGCAAGACGGGTGGATGTGTGCATGTGTGTTTGTATGTGATGGGAAGATTAAACTCTTGGTTGGTTCTTTTTCACAACCGCCATCTTTTCCCTTTGCTCCCCAGCCTTTTTACTTTTACATTTCTACCTAGTCTTATAAAGAAAATATCAGAGACAGGCTTAGGGAGTAACATAATACGAAAAAGGTAATTGTTTTCTGTTAAAGTTGCCTTAAATCAAATTACAGATACATTTTATTGAAATGGGGATTATTAACTGGATTACAATCTTGAAAAAAACATTTTAAAATAAAGAATGATACTGCCATGCACTGTACATATATATACACAGTCCTGAACGTAAGCAGAGCAGGAATGAGCATGTAAAATAATTCACTGATCCCTGATGGTGTGAGGAGATGATAGAACCACATGTGCACATATTTACACACACACAAAGTTTGAGAAAACTCATAAGTATTACGCAGATAGAACTCAATAATAGGACACAGTGAAGCCCATGATGCCACTGCACATGTGTCCGCCACTGCCATTCCTCTGGGAAGAGCTGTGGAGGAGGACAAGGCTCTCATATAGTGGGCATGAATACCCGCGGGAGTCTTCCCCCGCTGTGACATATAGTACGCCTGTGTGAAAGCTTCACGCAGCCAGTGACTGTTTTGTCAGAGGCTTTCCCTGAGAACGCTCTTTATAATGCACATCATGTGTTGTGCACTTTCACTGTAAGTCTATAGGCTACTGCATATATTTGGTTACTGAAAAGCAGGTTTTTCCTTAAAAATACACTGAGCAAAGGACACATTTTTGGTGCAAAACTTCTTGGTATCGCCATTTTCTTCTCTTAAGTGAAAGTAATTTATTGGAATTTTTTCTTCTCTTGCCTTTACTTGCATATTAGTTATTGTATCATAATACATTTTTAAAGTAACCCTCCCCCCAACCCTGATCAGCAATTGGTTGATGCCCGGTGGTTGAGCTCAGTGCCATCTGCCACTTTCAGCTCTATACCAACGCTCTATCACCTTGGTTACACTGATAAGGCGAAAGAACAGCACCTTACAGTAACAGAGTGAGAAAAGAGACCTTTTCTGTGACAGTAAGTAAATAAATAGGCTCCATTTTTTTCACCCTGATAAGTTTTGCTCAGGTATTTTTACCATTAGTTTCAACACAGTACATCAGAGGAGCAAGCATTGAGAGAAGTGGCTTAATGAGCTCTTTGTCTTACTCAATTTTCAAGTCCTATATAATGCCTTCTTTTCCCTCCAAGTTTCTTATTCGTGTCTATGTAAAGTAGTCCTGTTTTTTGGCTTTATATTTCTACTCCTCTGCACAATCCCCTGAGGAAAATGAGCTGTGTTTGTCTTCTTAATTGAGCTTACTCATTATTTATTCTGTTATTTATTTGTTCTATGTTGTTATCACTTGATACCGGTGGTGTAGTGGTAAATAATTATGGGTAAAATATGATCATCACAGAACAAAACCACCACCAGAATAAGCAAAGATTAGCTTTTTCGTTTTCCCCAAAAAAACTTCTTCTTCTTCTTTTCTTACTTAAAGACCCACTTTTCATTTAACTTAAACAATAAATACATACTGTTAGTAAATTACAAAATAGGTTATTTGTGAGTGGCTTTTCTAAATGGCATTTTTTGTTGAATGAGATTACTCTGCCACCTCAATAATTAAGGTCTGGATTAAGTTTAGGCAATATAAACTACTCAGTAAAAGTTAAGAATGATTGTCTTCATGACTTAAATGAACCAATGTTAGCTGTTGGTTGAAGAAAGGTCGTGAACCATAGTTTCAAAGTTACACAATTTGATCATGTGGTGGTTCTGAGTAGGAGATGTGCAACAACAATATTTCACTTTTAAAGTAAATTTAGAATATTTAATGACTGCCCCACCATCACCAGGAGTTTCATTTAAAGGAAATACTTACAAACATTAACACAAATGAAATCAGTTCAGCCAAGTAAAGAAGAGCTATGCACAGTTTGGTTGTATGGTTGTATAATAAATTGCTATGCATCCACTAAGGATGCATAGCAATTTACTCCATAAAATAGATAAGCTACATTTCTAGTAATCTATTGTGTCTTTGGGGCTAGCAATTAGGGCAACATGTTGGAATATTGTATGAATGCTCTCCCAATTTGTACTAAAAGGGAGGTTTTTCCTGTTTTTGGATACAGCATTATTGGCTGGTCACAACAAAAAAGTAGCACAAAATAAAGTTGCAATTGCATTTCCTTGTGAATAGGTAGTTCTGGAAACTTGGTGATGTTAATGACTATATGCAGGTTGTCAGGTGGCTAATTGATTATGGCTAGATACTTTTGTGGTGATATGGATGAAAAGAGGAAAGTTCTATTGCTGAGTTGTTTCTCGTTTAGTAGAGCAGGTTTATATAAAGTTTACAGCTTCCTCCACTTTTAACTCTTTGGTGTCCTGTTCACTCAAAGGTCAGTGCTGTCTAGGCAGTTTGTAATTGATTAATGGGGCTAATTTGCATGTCAAAGTAGAACTCTACAAGAAAAGGGTTATGTGAATTTAATTGATTTCTGCATCAGAATGTGTGGGCACTGTGTGGGCAACGTGGGGGCACAGTGTGGGTGTTGATTGACAGTTATGATAGACAGGTTGCTTGCATGCTGCTCTTAACAGCTCCAGGATTCAAGTTGGACTTTGAGAGCTTCTGTTAAAAGAACAGGGATTTTTCTCCAGACAGGAAATTGATACTGTGTTTGTCATCAAGAAGTTACAATAATGAGACCCTCACAGGATGCATTCATGCAATATAAGTAATCATTTATTACAATTACAGTTTAGCCAAAGTAGCTAACATTAACCCAAGTATACAGTGGTCGGTGTAAGTAAGCTACTGTTCTCTTTGGTCTGAGATAGTGTTGAGTGTTTCCAGGATGTGAAAGGCAACACCCAACACTACATGTATTTGTAAGTTCCTACATCCAAATGGAAATTATAAGCAGCGGCTCTGGGTTTCAAGCCAGCTCCGATGCAAATCACGCCTCATTACATCCATCTTTATACAGTCTAAGGATGAAAACCCAAAACTGCATGAGGACTGCCCGCAGATTAAACTAAGAAAATCCTAAGACATGATGCATTGCAGTGCTGTTCCCACCATCAGCACACGAGATTCTCTAATACAAATGCTTTTGACCTTGTATCCTTCCACCCCACAGGCAAGATCCTGCCTAATGCATACCGCCTCTGACACACTATCCTCCAGTGGTTTGACATCTTCTTCACTAGACCTATATAAAACTGCAGAAATAGATGGGTCTGCAAACTTTGTCCTCCGCCTCGACACGCACCGCCTTCAACTCCTGCATGATATCTTGGTTTTATGAAATACAGATACTATGTTCCATTATAACATCTCATGAAATTCAGCTTGATGAAACAGTAATCTTTTTTTACTGAACATTCAATGAAATTATATGCTGTTGTAGATGGAGCACAGTAGTGGGTTTTTTTTCTTCCCCTCGTCTTTTTTATTGCATTGCTCTCTGCCGTCAAACAATACATTTTATTTGGCTTCCTCGAGTGTTTCCCTTTGCTGTCGTTGCTCTTCATATTAAATGAAATCAAGATGTCATGTCTTTTGCCGCAGTCATTACTTTGTAAACTTTTTGACTTCCAAAGTAAATAAAAAGTATCTCTCAGCAGCATTTATACCTCTCGTATTTTTTTTATTTTTCATTTTCACAAGCGTCTCTCTTGGATTCATGCCCTCGTGAAAAAATATTGCCTTTTCTCAGAGACAAATACTTTATTTCCCCTTTGTTTGTAAGAGCTAGTTTCAACATTTGAAGGTACATGTATTCAATAAGAGTGACTCGAGAAACTTACAGTTCGCATAAAGACAGAAAATCATTCGCTATAGAAATTCAAATCATGCTTCACAGAATGCACACTCTGCAGTGCTTAATGGAAAATTTCATGCTCAGGCACGTCTGCGGAAAATCTGTCAAAAGGGACAATAAGCCTTGACACTGAGGTGAGAAAGAGTTAGAACAGACAGAAGGTAATAAATGTTTCAATATAGGAGGTCAATTATGTTGTTCTCTATGAAAAACACTTTCTTCCTTTTGTGAACACACATCTTCCTGCATGGAAACTTGTAAATATGAGAAATAATTATTAAAGTGCTAAATCTGTAAATGCTGAATTACTGTGCAACAACACCCGTTATGACTTTTGTGTATTTGTGCTACGCTGTCACAATTCAGAGGTTTCAGAGCCGGTTGCGCCATGTCTTCATTCAGTGCAACATTATTGCTTTGGACATGTAAGCAACCAAACGGTCTTGCTCTATGCATCTGTTTTCCGACTTGAGCCTCGCAGAGATGTTTAAATGTTTCACTAGCCCCGCCTTGCCTGTTTCCAGCCAAATCCATTTCATCCTCTCTGTGAGCTCAGTTACAGACAGATAGATCCTTTCATCCCCCAAAGAGGTGCCCTGCGCTTCAGTGAAACAGCGTGACTGACAAAAGCTTGGGGGAATGCCCGTGGCCAGCCCACAGTCTCATCTCCTATCCATAATCTAGCCTGCCTCTGCCATTGCAGATTACCTCCATGGAAACCAGCGGTGTTTTGGCTGTGCTGGTGAGCTGCTGGCAGCGATGGCAGCGGCATATGTAATGACACTGTCTGGTCTCGTACTGACAGAAAAAGATAAACATTCCCTTCTTCTCAGACACATGCTCACATACCTGTATGTTACCCACGGCTTTTGTTACCAGGCGCTTTTGAGGGTGAGGGTGAAAGGTTATCGTGTTTTTGTGTGGATGAAGACTTTACTCTACTGTACGCGCACATAATCCGCAGTTCCAAAGAGAAAAGGATTACTGGAGATGAAAGGATTCTGAAAAATATATTTTAAAGGGGCTATTAATGCCACCATATGCACAGAAATTCAAAGAGGCACAGACTCATATGGGCACACAGTAAAAAAGGGGTTTGACTGATTCAGTCATGTTGCAATTACAGTATAAGGATGGATATTGGATTTGATTAAAAGTGTGATACCAGTCAGTGCTTTCCACTGGAAAGGATATAATTCTTGCTCTGCGCCCTACTCCTTTTTTCTTGTTCCCCTTAATTCATCTACTTCTCTTTTTTCTCATTCGTCTCCTCCTGCTTCTTTCTTTCTCCTCATCTTTCTCCTTTTCCCACCTACTCTTCCTTTCTTCTTTTCCTGCTCATTTTTTACTATATCGCCACTCCTCCTCTGAGTAGTTTTTTTCCCTTATTCTCTTTTATCTCCTTTTCCCTCTCTCTTACATTTGTGTTCTTTATGCTTTGTCTCTATATTGCCTTTTCTCTCATCTTTTCCTTTCCCCTTCTGTTTGTTTCATTTTATTTCTTCTCCTTCGCTTTCCCGTTTGCTCATCTCATTTCCCTTTGTGTTTTTCTTTGCCTGCTTCTTTTTACCTTTTCTGCATTTTCTTTGGTTACCTTTTCTCTTCTCCTCCCACACTTTTGTTTGTTTTCTTTTCTTTCATCTCCTTCTTCCTTTCAGTTTTTTTTCCCTGTTATTTTTGTTTGTTTCTTTTTATTTTCCTTATCTTTGTTTCCTTCACCTCCTCCACATTAATTTCCTTTGCTTTTCTTCTTTCCCCTTGTCCTTTTCTCCCCATTGTCTCCTTTTATTCGTATTATTTCTCATTCATGTCTTTTGTTTCTATTTATATCCTATTTCATATCATCTTTATCATCATTGATTAATTTTTCATCAAGTATTTTCTGTTTTACATCATCATGACGTTTCATACGCTTTTTTGCTCTACTAGGTATAACCCTGGTTTAAAAGCAAAAAATGTTTTTAAAAAAAAAGGAAAAATAAAATAAAAAAGAAAACAACATTTTTTGCATGTAAATTGCAAAGTTGAATAACAGCGGCAGACTGAATATTGGCTCAAAATATCATCCACCTCTATCCATGTCTCCATCCCTACCCCAACAATTAGATGTGACAATAGCATGTAATGAAAAGCCAGCAGCTTCTTAGTGTGTTTACTTCAAACGACATGAAAGTGCCAATCATATTTATACAGCAATAACGGAGCCGCTGATGAACAGTAAAAACCTGCAGTATTATAATACCGGCATGCTGATTAAATAACCAACGACACTTCCTACAGTCTGCTAGCTCATTTATTTTTAGAGGTCCCTGCAGTGTTGAACACACAGAAGCAATAATTCTGTGCAGAGCCTGTGCTTTATCCATCAGGGCACTGAAAAGCAGTAATAGATATTACAGTTCTTCATACGTGTGGCTGTGCGTGTATGCTTGAAATTAATACTTCACAAAATTAATATATGTTGTTGTTGTGTCTGTTTACTGTATACCCCTCAGTGGAGAGGATACATTTTGCAAGTGTGTTTCTATGATTCATCTACTGGTTGTGATTTCCACACAGGGTTGATTTAGTCAGGAGTTATGGGTCATCGAGGAGGGCAAGCACTGTACTAAGGTTTAGAATGATGGCATATGAGGAAAGCCTGGTGCAATAGGGCTGACAAACTACTTCCCAAACCCTGTTTGTTATTAATGAACAGCTAACAAGACAAATGCACACTGAGGGTGAAAACGTACACCTCAATAATCAGGACTTCACCACGCGTCTCCACACTCTCTAAATCTCCCCAGCATCAGTCATTCACCTGGTGGTTTATTGACAGTGGTAAATATTTATTCTGCATGCTGTAAACCTGGGCTGACTGTGGTAATGCACCATGCCTTATTGTGAAAAACATCCTGAGCAACACCAATCCTTCAGTAAGAGGGATCTCTGAAGGGCTTCAGAAAAAAAAAAAACCAGGAGCCTGAGAAATACAGAATCTGTTAGAAGAATCCTTCTGTTGGAAGAAAATAGAGCAACAATGTGAGGCGGTAAATGTGTGTGACCACCATAAAACATCTCTTGGCCATTTGCCCTTCATTAGTTGTGCATGTAACCAATTCTTTCTTTGAGAAAAGAACAGACATTTTCTCTCTGAGTCACAATGAAAGCCGTCTGACAAAATTTTCCATGACACATCCTATTATGGTTGGTACAACAGTTCAGGCTTCTGCATCAGGTAATGTTTAGTTCAAGTGTAGGCTGCGGAGCTGTTGTGAGCCCTAAAGCTATAAACAGGCTAGGCAGGTAGCTTAAAATACTCCTTAACTGCAGATCTTAAAAGCTCATAGGATGTAACAAACAGAAAGGTGAGAATTAAGTGAACAAACACTCAGCAAAATAGACACTGCAGAGTCAACAGCAAGCTAAACCCTGAATATATTCTGCACAAATTACTGATGAGATGCAGCTGGGCAGGCGGATGACTGGTAATCTATAGGACAGAGGAAATCCACTGAGGGTGACTAGTGGGGCTGAAAACAAAAACATGCTTCATGTGTTTCAGCTAGACACACAGACTGAGACAAAGTGTGACTTCACTTCATAAAGATTTGGGGGGAAAAAAAGACACATTGAATTATCTTAACAGCATTATTATAGAATACAAAAAAAATGTGAACACGGTTCTGTGATTCAACCAAAAGCAACAATGTAAGTCTAAGCTACCCACTAATGGTGGCCATTGATGGTTGAACTTTCGACTTTTGGAGCATTTCAGCCCCAAATATCTGAACATAGATTTATGCTGTTTACACATCATTAGCGGTCTGAGCTGTACTAGGTTGAACACACAGTCAGTGCAGAGAGTTCAGCTCAATGCTTATTTGTTATCATATACTATACTGGAAACAATGACTGATACATTCATCTTAATGAAATGCCAATAAATACTTGTTTATATCAGATGAATAGCAGAGCTCTAGAGGCCCCTAGACACATTCTCCATGTTTAAGATTCTTGAAGTTTAAATTTGAACAGTAAAATCTGAGCAGTATTTAACATCTGAGGTTTTGTATTATCACACTCGCTGTAGGAAAACAATGGTTTATGCAGGCGCAAAGTGATTCTGCTGGTGATCATGAATAGACAGCCTGAGGCCGTCTGTGTTTGTGTCCGTGGTTATACAGGAAGAAGAGGGAGAGCAGTGTCCCAATGGCACCAAGTTCACATGGTAGTAATATTATAACAGCTGCACAGATTATGAAGTCTTGTGTAAAATCAGGTTTCACTGCAGCACAATTAATTTTAACATTATTAAATTTAATCACAGACCAGACAAGGACATACACTGCAAAAAAAGTTTTTTCCAACAAATTCATACATGGCGTTTTCTCAGATGTTTCCGGAGCTGTCTCATTGTCATCAACAATTAGCCTTCATTTTTTCCAGCTGTGAGTAGCTCCTCAATTTTCATTGTGCATTGTATTGTCAGAGAGCAGAGTAGTGTAATATTTATACCAACATCATTGGGTATCCTTTCTTTTTCCAATGTACATACAATGCATTCAAATTAGCAGATCAGCATGCAGTGTGCAAACGTGACATACCTATTTATTTCAACCCTTGGGAGCCAATGGGATGCTTCCTAGGGCAGAAACAAGATTATGCTTCATTAACATGACTTACTCCCACTTGATTCTGAAGCTTTACAAATACATGTTTTTTTCACCTAGCACATATAGAATCCAACACGTACCCCCGGCAAAAAGTCTACCTACAAATTTCATTCACACCTGGCCATTATCTCATGTCCTGGAGGGATAAAGAGCTAATTAGAAAGAGTACAGGGGTCTTTATGAAGTCCAGAAAGGTTGCAGCAGTTTGCTTTGTAATCACCAAGATCCAGAGTGTACATGCTCTCAGGGATATGCTTTAATATCAAACCAATTTTGAAACGATTTACCTGCAAGGGAAGTAAACAATTTACCAGTGTCTTTTATTGACTGGGCTAAAATTGCTTATTGTGCAAGAAGGAATGTAACTTGAGTAAAATTCTATTAAAAAGAATGTGCATGAGGCCGTCCTCTACTTTTCCCTTCCCCTCTATTGCTCTCATTACTCCTCATTCTCCACATCCCTTGTGCTTGATATTAACAATAATAATTCAACCATACGTATACCATATTGGTGTGTAGATATTAAAAATCTGGACTACGTTGTAGCATTTTGCTGTATCTGTTTCTGAAATTAATCAACAGTAATAACAACAACAAGAAATATGGCGGCATTGTCTTTCTGACCCTCCCTGTCTCCGAAACACCTGCATACAAACTTATAGATCTCTCTGTTTTCTCAGCAGTGAATGGTGAAATTGCAATGGGAGAGAATGACCTTTTAATCCACAAGGCTCCTAGTTAAGTGTGACACCTGATTGCAGCAACAAACCTTTTTTTTCTCCACATAATCTAAGAGAAAACTTTGTAGCCATCTGGAATAACAAGCTCAACTTTCTTATATGAGTAAAATACCAACTTTACCTCACACAATGACTGTAAATTATGATTTTACAATTTCTTATTGTTCAGAATAAACACTGCAGTGAAAAGATGTCGGCATTTTTTTGTACTTTTGCCAAGTATGATTGATAAGGAATTCAAAAATCACTAAATATGAGGCGCATTTTACCTCCAGACCTCTGCTGAGGTATTGAAGTTTAGGGTGATAATCAATCAAGTAGACAACGTTCGCTATTGCAATCACACTGGTGTTGGTTTCCTTTTTGAAAAATGTAGAAAACTACAGGCTTTGGGCCGTAAAATGTATCAAAGTATAATAAGTAGGACAATTTTCAGAAGTGAAAATCAGCCTGTGTCCATTTATCAACAGACTGTCTATAATGACTATTTGCAAAAGACATGTTAACATACCTGTACATATAATGACAATGATCACTGAGTGGACGTTTCTTTAAGTGTTTCCTGTGATCCGGACGATCTTCAAGTAACCGGCACTTAAAACTAAAAAGGATTGTGCAAAATTGTTTTGCCATTATAATTTGTGCGCAGACTCATTCATAGACTATGACTTGTTCACCAGATAAGAACATAAGAATTGGCCGATTTTTTTTTTTTTTTCTTTTTTCTTACATCCAACACTAACATTGTGGAGAATCCTGAAACATTTTGACATACAGTAACAAATCCAGACTGGTTAAGGTTAGGGAATTACTAGGGTTATGTTTAAGGATACAAATTCCAGTCACCTGCATGAAAGTCATGCAACCTCTGCACACTCACATTATGCATGGTTAACATACATTAAGGGATGCACGACTTCCTGCACTGTCCATGTGAGATTGTTATTAGTCCCTTCAGGATTTTCGACTGTGTTGCAATTATTGAAACTTCTCCAAAAAATCTGGACACATTACAATTTCTCTGGCATTTTCTTTTAAAATGTAAAAAGAAAAAAAGAAAAGAAACTAATAATCTGAATATGTAAAATGTTCCACTGAGAGTGAACATAAGTGAAGGCATCTCTTATGTTCTCAGAAATGCCCTTTTATGTGAATTTTTATGTCATTTCTAGCTGGTGGTCTTATAGCTAATGGCAGCAGTAAATGATTGCATTCATACAGAGCTTTGATCTACAGCGCTTTACAATTTGCCTCTCATTGATATTTCAATCAGGAGAGAGAATATATTTTATTGTAATTATATGATGAACAAAATCTTAATAAATGACAAAGTCTTTGGTGCTTGAACTCCATGAGGAATCATCCCTGAACGGCTGCATATATATGTAGATCCCCCATGAAGTCCGGACACTGGTGGTGGTGATTGCTGATGAGTCTGAAGAGAAGATGGCAGATGGGAATAGACTGCAGATCCTGTAGAGAATGGCGGAGATGGGGAGGTGGTGGGGCGCACGAACAGCTGTATGACAGGACTGAAGCAAAGAGAGAGAGGCACATTTAAAAAAAACTACAAGATGATAGGCTAAGGCTGAAGTGTAGCATTTTGCTATTGGTTGCCTGGATAGACAGGTGACTGGCAACAATTGAGATAACGCCCTTAGACATAGAAAACTAGGTAATAGATGAGCATGCTTGAAGAAGGCAGGAAGTTACCAATTATGCCTGTATGTTTTAGTCTTCCTGACTGAACTTACGCTATGCTTCATATTCACACAAACCAATGGAAGTGAGCGGGTGCTGGCTTGACCATCAAGAAAAAAATTGGGATTCAGGGTCTTGCCCAAGAACACTTCAATATGTAGGGATGAGGAGTTGGGGACTGAGCCACCAACCTTGTGGTTTATTGGACCTGTGGCTTGACCTCCTGAGCCAGAGATTCCACTTCAGTTAATTAGTGTGTCAGCCATCCAGGAGGGCTGCCACGCTTTTGTAACATTTTCTTTAAACCCCTTAAGTGTCTAGTCTATAAAGTATTCTTTGTGCTTCCTGCTGTGTAGTGGTACCAGCAAACTGCATAAACCAAATGGTTAGTTTTATGAGATTAGAGATTCATTTTTAAATTGCGCAATTAGAGGAAGCTTGGTGGAAGTAATACATAGCCTGGGGGGGAAAGTGCTGGGGGTAAGATCTAAGGAGACAAGCTCCTTCCACTATATATACTGTAAAGAAATTGTCTTGAGTTTTTTTTTACTTGTCAAAGTGCCTCAGAATTGTATCATTTTTATGTTGAAACATAATGTGATTGGTTAAATTGGCAAGACTTCCTCTGATCATTTCTTGCAGACACACTGGTGTAACACATTTTACAAAAATCTATGGGGATTGGTCGAATTTGCATTAATATGATCATTACGATTTCCTTGTGGGCCTGTGGGACTCCATTACACTCACTGCTCCATTTTTGGAATTGCACATATCTAATCCATTATAATAAAAATACCATATGGTTTATATACAGAAACATGCATTTTGATGGCTTGTACCCAAAGTATTTATATGTAATACCTGTTTTGTCAATGACATTTTCTCAACCTGACTTGTCGCTTGCAGGAAGGTAGTCACATGGTAAAAAAAAAACATGTTTTGTTTCCTCAGTTATATTGATTGTTTGTCCCCAAAGCTTCAGCAAAGAGGACACAGGCATTGATTTAAAAATTATTTGAATTAAAACTTTGGCCATTACTGTCCTGCAAGCCAATCAGAGAGAGTCACACAGCTGAACAATGTGGACACACCCTGAAATTGCTCAATTTAGAAATGGGAGTGCGACTCAATGCAAAAATCGACCAACACCTTTATTGTATTCAAGCTGCATCCTCAGAAACGGTTGCCTTTCGCAGATGGGGCCAGACAATAACTCATCACACATAAACAGTATTTGCACACAGTCAAAATAAGGGAGCCAGAGCATCCTATATGCATTCAACAATATGCAAATAATGTTCCTATTTAAATTCATGTTTGTTTTATGACTCACAGGGACATATATATATAACTGCCAGTTCCCAACTGGCTGTGCATTTTTTACAACATCCACAGGCACAGTTATGGCTATCACACCTAATCATGATTCACTGTGTCCTTGTGACTCACTATGAAAGGCTAGTGATGACATCCCAGTCCTCTGGAAGTAATAAACGTGTGAATCTAGTGACCCATACAAGGCTTAGAGCCATGTTCACATGTTGAAGACCTGGTAGGGTTCCTCCTGAATTAGCTCATAGCCAACACAGATAAAGCCCTGTATGTAGAGCTAATGTTCCGGATTGTCAGCCAAGTTACACTATCTCCGAACTGCATAACGATGTGTGAGGATCTTGGGCTCTCTGCCGGATCTTTATGCTGAAGAATAGAGATTCGCACAGCACTAAAGAAAGTAATAAATTACTCTGGCGTAGATTTGAGTTCTGCATAAGTCAGGAGGGGCCACCACGGGGGAAACAGATTGTAGATTGTTTTGTGTGCAGAGAGGGAATGGGGGAGGTTGGTTGTGGCGTTTAGATTAATGTAGCTGCCTCCTTTACAAAATGCCTTTGAATCTGCAACTGCAATGTAAGCTATAACATCAATGTGAGATACATTGTATTCAATGCCTTGTGTGTGACTTTTGGATTAAGCAGTGATTTACCTATTTTGTCAGTGGGTGGAAATATTACTTACGATATGATATTTAGGGAGAACAGCGGTAACCTCTTTGACACTCGTTCACAAGTAGCACATGCAGATGGCTATTTATGATTAATGTCATTACCCTTCGCACTGGTGGAGGATGCACCCTGTGGCTCCAAACAGCAGCAATGAAACAGAAAGAACATGCCATTTGGAAGAAGATTTAGTAACTAAATACACATGTGACCCACCATTAAAAAATACAAAAGGTATTCTTAAAAATCTAAATAAACATTTTATAACAACAACACATCAATATGCACAAATGTGAATATAATAATTAAGTATTAGATAGAGGCAAAATGATGAATTCTGAATTAATTTAAAACCTTCATTACAATTGCTCAACAGTAAGAAACTGCATGTCAAAATGCTACAGCCTGAATATTGACTATTAATATTAATCAACTTGGACCATTTTGCTTTAACTACTTAAATTCAACAACTGTATTTGACATCTGGCAAGTGTATTTACTTTGCTTTGTTGTCAAGGAGACCATCAAATCAAAAATACATTAAGAGATTTTTTCTTGTAGTGGTTTACTAGCTGCAAAAAAGACTACAGTTTCTGAATGGCATTATTTTACTGAGCGATCTCACTGCCTGAAAAACGTTATTCTTTCAAAAAATATTAAGTGAACCTGCCATCGTTTCACAGTGTACTGCACCACATTATATTATATGGTGTTTTTATTTCTGCTCTACCTGAAGTGAACCCAAATCCTTGCAATGCCTCTGGTAAGACATTCAAAAATGTTAACTGCTTCAGTATAGTTGACCTTTTAATCTTGTTATTCAGAATTTAAAATGGAGGGTGGAGGTGAAGCTGCACAGTTTCCGAAGAGCAAAAGGACTGTGTATGCAGATCTAAACCTGAGAATATAATGATTGTGGACCATTCACAGCCATTGAGGGTAAAAAGTAATTGACTTTGGCTTAGCCTGTGAGGTCTCTGAAGGCTTCACACATTCAGACCAGGTGGTGCAAGTAAGCGTCTGGCAACACCAGCCCCACTTCAGTAGATATCTTCAATAGATTGTCTTTGCATACCTTTATGTCCCAGACAAGCGATAGATCTGATATGAAAGGGAATCAAATGAAAAGAAGAGTCCTGCTTGCGCTGGCCATTTTAAATATATATGAAGTTGAGACTACCAATTACCAGGTGAAAGTTGCCTGTCAAAAAAGGTATAGTATATTTAGTATACAGAAAAGAGACAAACATAACATGTAGGGAGACAGGGTGGAAGTATGCATTTTAGCCCTGATAGATCGCCATAACGCCCTACATAAAACCACATCACATGATCTCCATCAGTGGAAGGAGTTTGCACAGTTGTGGTAGAACCGTCAATGTTTTTCTTATTCTGAGCACCTAAAAACGAGGAAAACTCCATCTGCAGATCAGGACCATATGATAAGATCAAAAGCTCCAATAGACACGAGTAAGTGGACCTTCAGACTGTGCTCAGACCATGTGATTTTCATAAGCTGTATAACAAACGAGAAAGTGGATCTTAAGTTAGACTTATTGTGTCAACCAGAGACTTCTTGTTTGGCTCTTTTGCTGTACAATATCTCTTGAAATGCTTTGTTAAACATGTTTTTTTTAGTCACTCGAGCTACAGCGTGATAGAAGATCAACAGCAGATACAGTTAATGTGACATTTATTCTTTGTGTTTCATTGCCTGATGCAATGATGAGTAAATATTGCTAAGATTAAACTGTAATGTCCCCACAGGTTTTCTGAACATTTTCTTCTAGCTGTATACATTCTTCAGAAAGGAATGCAAATTATACATTCCAGCTAAGTAGCCTACAGGCATGATTGATACATCATTTGGCATTCAATATTACTTATCATCAAAGCTGCGACCTGAGTTCACCTCAGGTCTATGTTTTCCGTGCAGAAGCTCTCAAATGAAATGTGGGCCTAATTACATTTTATCTGATGCCCTGAAGCAGGCCCTGCCCTCTGAGAAATTAATATCTGAGTGTCCACTGCACCCAGTCTCAATTACATTTCTTTTCAAATGCATCAGCTGCCATCCTTCTTGTTAATGTGCAATAAGGTAATCAAAGAGTATACAGTTCTGAATTGTCCGTCATGCCGCAAAGACCCAACGGGGGCTCGGTTGCACAAAATGTATGATCACATTTTATGTAATTTTGTTCATGTTTTAATTTAAGAATGTTATTTCTGTGAGAGGGATATTTTAATATGAGCCATAATAGTCAATGATTGCCTCTTGGTAAAACTACAAAGCTTCTTTATGACACACTTTGGGCATTTTATTGTAGGCAGCAGCAGACAGTGGCTGGCTTTTCTTCTCCTGTGCACTCTCTTTGCAAGAGAACTTTCGTTGCTTTCTCATTAGGAGCAAAGTTGCGCCGGAGAGAAGCACCTGTCACCTGTCTTATTCTTTCTCCTGTTTTCAGCATGTTGCTAAACATTGCAGTGCATGCATATGGTCTTGCGAACAGGTAGAGAAAATACAGTTTTCATTTGTATTACGTGTGACCCAACATGGCACTGGCTGTAAACTTTTCATTGAAATTAAAACTAGGATCCAAGTATGTTCCAGTTCTTGGCTCTTTCACGCTTCATTTTAGGTAAGATAGTATTTTTCTTGGTATAACAGCTTGTTCTAAATAAATATATTATTAGCTTTCAGTTTGATGTATGCATTCTTTAATATTACAAGCACTTTGAAAAGTTAGACAGTGCAAGTATTCAGCTCATCCATTAAAGTTTTCTATTTTTTTTCTTTTCTTTGTATGCACGCATGATGACCTAGAAACTATGTTTAATGTTAAGTAATGTTTTCTTTTAGGTAGTTGTGAACTAAATGGAAACACCAGCTCAGTTAATGGACAGAATGAGGATTCATTAATGCAGTCACACATTGCCTGAACTCAAGATTCTTTTTTAATGGTGAATGGAGAAATGGGAAATGTGAGTTTCATTTGAAAGGAAAAGATATTGTAACTAGCTTATATATTCTGTTTTATTTTGATATTATGTATCTTTATTATGATGGAATAATATTAGAAAACAAAAAACAAAATACACAAAGGTATTTTGTGTATCGTCTTTGTTTATGTGTTACCTATGCATTTCAAAAAGCAGCAACAAAACTTTCTTGCTAACTTGCCAACTATGAGTTGCCTAAGGTTTTTTACTTTAATTAATTCCATCTTAAACCTTCGGTGCAGATCTGTTGTTTATGAGAATGGCATTTAGAGAACAAGCTGTCACAGTGTTTGAAGCCACCCGTTATTTACTTGCTGTGTCCTGTTGTGAGGGGTTGAATTGAAGTTTGTCAGTGCAGCCAGATTTCTGAAATGAGAAGTGCCACGCTGAGTTTTTTTTTGGACACCTGCTGCGAGCATGTTGCACATGTGCTTCGCTGCCTTCACTCCTCCAGCTCAAATCCAGGACTGTTCACCAGTCTAGGATGTCTGTGGTGTTCTTGTAACATACAGTAACTACACAACATAACTGCTGTTAGTAAGGAGGGGGGGATGTTTTGCCCTAAGATTAGTCACGGACCTGTCAATGATGAACCTGGGTCACACCCATGGAGATTAGTGTTTGGATAATGAGAATTACATCCCCATGGTGACCTGCAATAATGTTTGTGCAAATATTAAGACTAGCTGTTTATGTTTGTAGAGCTGAGTGAAGCATTGGGACTAATACACAGCAAAGGAAATTAGAAATGTATGATATGCATGTGTATGACTTTTCCACCTCCATATTTCTGTGACTGTGGGTATGTGCTATAATAGAATGTAATGAATAAGAAGCAGCGGCTCACTCTGCTCAGCTTTAGGAGGAAAAATAATCTCATATTACGAAGCAGATGTTTCAAAAAGTTACAGATACTGTGGAAGACTGATGAAGACCAAGTGCTTCATTGATCAATACTGCTGGATTTTAAAGGTCTGTGAACCATGACCATGCATATATTATTCCACAATGATCATTTGAAACTATTTGAAACAATATGAAATAAAATGACAATGATAAAAATCTGGAAAGTTTTGGCTCTTTAACTACCAATTGTGGCTGTTTTTGGATATAATGTTCCATTATCACACAACAATAATGTAACTGTATAATGTATAATATCAGTGCAGACTTGATTGGTTGCAAAACTCATGCAACTTTCCAGACTCACATAATCGACTTTGACACAATACAAAAATAATTGGAAGCCCATGGCTGCCCATGAAACTTTAGGTAAGGTACATCCAAAAATCTCAATCATGCCAGCATGGTTTTGCAAAACAGTGATCTAATGTGGAATTTCTTGTTTGTTCTTTCAAAGACGACCAAATCCATCAAATGTACGGGGAGCTGCTGACGTAAATAACACTCTTTGATGTGAAGAAGGTAATTTTTTAAAAAGGATTAATGAGGTTGCACCCACACACTGTTGGTCAGCGGGACTGTCTGGCAACTTTCACTTTACGAAACCACATCTCAGTGCTGCCAGCCTCCGCATCAACAACACCCTCATCTATGACATTGCTGTTGTCCCCGTGGTTGTGATAACTTGCCAACAAATGAAACAGAATTGCCAGATTGGCTGCTGCAACGGTGTACTCTTCTTACATGTAGATAAGTTTGGACTGTATTTTCAACTAGAGAATATATTGAACACATCTACAGAACATTACACATTAGAAAATGAATGGTTTGAAATTTAGAAAGGTGATATTTTGGTTTCTAAAAGTATAGATAGATAGACCAGTGCTGATAGTTATAATTTTCAGAGAAAATGGCCTAGTTCAGCTGACAGCAAGAAATGATTAGGGATTTGCAGTATCCCAGCATAAGCGGATAGGCTTTTGGCACTGACAGCGCATGTTTTATCCTAGAAAAAATAAATACGTAAATAAATAATAAGCGAAAAATGGTATGGAAAGTTAAGCTCTTCAGAAACGCATCAGAAATACATCATTTACTTCAACATTTATATGTTTATTGTCAAAGAATCCAATAACCTTGGATGTTTCCATTTTCTGTTTTGTTTACTTTTTTTAAATTGTGAATTACCTCTGATACCCAAGTACAATTCAAAATTTGATGACCCTGAGGCAATATCCAATATTCTTTTCCTAATATTATTTCTAAACAGATTTATGGAGCCTTTTCTGAAACAGATACCTGCAAAACAGACACCATAAAAATCACTATATGACTGTAAATAGTGAATTCCTGATTCCAGCAGTATGTGTATGACATGTGTGAATTATGACTCTTTAGAAAAAGGTTTACAATGTCTAACATATAATAAAAAACTTATATTCATTGCTGTATAAAAGGCCAAAATATTCCTATCTCACATGCACATATGCAGCTGTATTGAAGAGTAGTAGCATCTTGCACAACAACAACACAAAGGTGTGTGTCTTAAAAATTATACTATGAACCAACTTAATGTTGCCTGACATGTTTGGTCATGTCTGCTGCTGTGAAAAAACAAAAAAAACAAACAACACAGAAAAGTGTGTGGTCCAAACAGCTTGTGGTCATGTTTACATGGCGGTGAAGGACAGTGACACTATAGCACCACTGCAAGGATTTAAAAAATAACCCGTACAATCTTTGGGCCATGGCTTAATCCGCTCAAGTAAATACCTGACACTCAATTTCCAGCAAGGCCGTCCATAGACGTTGTGACGGCTGTTGTCAGTACTGGAGGTTAACTCCATCAGCTGAAGGACACATGAGGGTGATGAGGTGGCCGTGGCCTCTTCAGTGTCCCTCACCTCTGCACCAGAGCCTGAGACCGCTCACAGAATGCTGCAGATTTAAGACAAAGGCTTTACATTGTTTTGATCCATGATGCAATATTACAATGAATGCAACATTCCATAGTGCATCATTTACCTTAATTAACTTTCTTAAACTATGAAGTTACTCATAAACATAATGAAATAAGTTTGCATTAGTAGTTGCTGAATATAAACTGGTTGTTTCAGAATATTTTGTGCTTGAATTTGTTTATTTGTAGTATTTTACATTCAGTTTCTGCTGTGACACAGTTGCCTTTAATTACTTGTCAAAGCACGAGGCACCGCAAATGTTCCTCCGTCTCCTTTATTACGCAGCAATCAGAACTTCATACTCCCTCTGTGCTATTTCAAAGCACAATTCACATGAATTCAGATTTGAAAAAAAGAAAGAATCTAAAAGGGTAGAAAATATCTTGAGTGGAAGCTTATAGCATGACATAAAAAACACTTCTTACTCACCCACTGTGCTTCTCCAGAGACTTTTAAATCCTGCATTCAAACAGAGAAGCATAGCCACGAGCTTGCGGGGAGAGAGAGCTTTATAAACTCAGGGTGCAAGAGCAATGCAGGCTCGTATTAGTCTTCACAGTTGCTGCATTTATCCCCTAATTCCTGATTATTCTGCAGTGAGCTGCAAGGTGTGCTCAATTTACAACAGAATAGAAGACAAATTTCATCCCTGGGGGCGCAGCGGTTGAATGCATTTCTTCTTCTCCCTCTTCTTTTCAATTTTTTTTAATTAGAGCTTAAAAGTTTAACGGTAACAGCTCAACCATTTAGAGCTTCGGTGGTGATTATCATGGGCAAAGTATTTTAATAACAGATCATTTAGCATTTTTAGTTGCAGGATTCTAGTAAGGAGGGTTCTTCAGCACTGGCCCTTTAGGCGGTGGAAATATTTGCATGTTTTGTTGAGGTGGCTATTTTAACTGTAACGTAATTATTCAGGTGCCTTTTACAGTCTCAAGTGGTTAAACTTAATAAATGTTGCATGTTTCCTCTCTTGTTTGTGGGGTTTAGATTGAAAGTTTTCAGACTATCTTACAATTTTGATAGGCTTTGTCTTTGCAGTGAATATTGGCTAATTACAAGGCTAATGTCCAGTTAATGTGATGTGTGTGGCTGGCATATTCATGTTGCACTTATGTTATGATTGACCACTTAATTAGTCCATTATCTTGCATAGATTTGAGATATTATGTGATTCTGAGAAAATGCTACGTCAGGTTAGCACAATGAGTCCCTCTGACTGTGACCCTTAGAGAATAAAGCATAGAAACTTTCCTTTTAAAACAGTTTTACCTCAAATACTTTCTCTAAGGACTACCAGGCACTAAGTTATACATAGAACCATCCTCAATACAGATGAAGCTTTCACTAAAGTACATTTTACCTTAGGGAAGTCGTATTTCTTTCGTCTAAGGAGTTTTATCTCCTAGCTGCACAAAGCAGCTTGCTCTTAAACTCTCATTAGAACAGCATGTGGCTTTTGGCCAGATAAACGGTAAAGAAGAGCGATGGATGGAGGGGTGGACCGGTGGGTTGGGAACCAATGGCAAAGACAATAAGATATGTTTTATTGGCAAGGACTAATTCGTCATTCCTCTAATCGAAGAGGTAAGGGTTGATCAATAAGCTTCACCGGGCCACCCTGTTCTGGTATGCACTGACGTTATAGCAAAGACCAGGCAGCGCAAATAGATCCTTTATCAGCGACAGGGCTTAGTGTGTTTACAACACATCCCTTATCTTTTAAACTCCCATCTGTCCTGGTGCAGGAATCCAATTATGTTCCCAATATTAACCCCTTTAGAGAATTAACCCCACACAACACTACTCTTTGAACAAATAAAAATGGGTGAGGAACCTGCTGCCAGTGTTAAATGAGGAAATAAATAATGGATGCCGGCGTTGCCTCACTCCCTCTGTGCGCCACTGATCCTACCCACCTGGAGGGCTTCTAAATAAGATCCTACACTGGCTGAGCACAACACAGCAGTTCATTGATCCCCACCCTGTGGTAAGGCCTCTTCCCTCAGGTGGGCATATGAAGGTTGGAGAGAAAGTGCATAAAAACTACACAGGAGCCAGACACAGAAATACACATACATACAGACAGTGGATGGCTGAATGACTCATCTGCCCTCCAGGAGGAGAGATCAAAAGAGTCAGCAGCTTGCATGTACATATATGTATGTATGTGTGTGTGTGTGTGTTTGTCTGGTGGTATTCTCTAGAGAAAATCAAATGTGGCATGTTCTCAAGAGCTATCAAATTGCTGTTAAATCTATGTTGTTAATACGGTGTGTTTGTCTAACAAATCCACAGCAGGACAAGCAGCTTGTGAGTCACAGTGGAAGAGGGCTGCCTTTGTTGAATCGGAAACACACAGCCAAATAAAACCTCATATACAGTAGACGGTATGCAGTCAATCATATGACATAATTGACTATTTCCAGACCAGGATATATTCTGTGGTGGAAAATGAAGGTGTAAAAATGCATGTTTAACCTTAAATGAAACAAACACACCAAATCATGTGCAGCAACAGCAGGGATCACTGCATGTAACGAGGAAAAACCTGGAGATGATACACAGAAAAAAAAACACCAGGAAAAGACAACATCACCTCTCTGTAAACTCCAGACTGACACTGTTATAGCATCAAATGGTAAGAGGTCAAAGTCATCCATCATGAGTAAGTGGACCATGAGTTTTAGTCAAACAATGGTTTTAGAAGGTCAGGAATGAACTTTCAGTCTCATAACAAATTCTGTTTACATAGAGAATGCTGTGTGCTGTGTCCCCAAACACTTTATTCGGGACACCTGTGCAATCTAATGCAATCCAATACAACAGCCCTGCTATAAACTCTACTTTTACAAAGCTTATATATTTTTGTCATTGTTGACACTGTCAGAAAGGTGATAATTTCACTCTGTTTGTGTTCCTCTCTGGTATAATGCATGTCAGTACACCACCACACCCACTACAACCTCAGAAATAAACATAAAGGAGAATTATTACCTTTCTGACAATGTCAACAAAAACTGAAAATGCATGAGCTTTGTAAAAGTAGCATTTATGGCAGAGCTTTTGTGTTGGATTGAACAGATGTTCCTAGTAAATTGTCTGGTATATATACATTCCCTGGGCACATAAGGTCAGTATTGTTCACCTTTTATTCATGTGGCAGAGTAAATCTCAGGGTCAGTGTTGTGCAATTCATGTTTTCTTTGTGTACCAGAACAAATGTTATAAGTATATGTGCTGGAAATGCTTTGAAAACCTTTTAGTGTAGATTCGACCACTGTCTCCAGTGGCTTTATGGCATGAAAAATTCAACCACAATGCCAGCTCACAAACTCTGCAATACTACACACTCCCACTGTGCTGATAATATGGACACGTGAAGTATTGTTCGAAATATGACCCATTTCTTTACTAGTACTTCAAATAAAACTCAGATTCTGTATATGGGATGATATATGCAGTATGTGATTCTTCCCTATTGATAAATGAGGGATGAAAGACATCTCTATCAGTTATGTATAGTCCTATATATCCTGCAGGATATTTTGACTCATGCCAGACCTGCTACTAAGTCCAAACTAGAGCAAAAATCTTGAAGTCAGTAAGATCCAAACTCAGAGCAGCACACAGATACCCTTCACAGACTAGTCAGCCTCCATACAGTAGGTTATCAGCCACCATCAACATAAAGGAAAAAAAACAGTTGTGGAGGTGGGTGTGCATTGGGCAGTCAGCTGTAGGAGAGAGAGGCAGGACAGAGCTGGCTCAGCAGGAGCAGAGCCAGGTGTGTTGATTAGCTCAGCTGGGGTGAGTTGACTAATCAGCCTCTCTTTGTCTCTGCAGTGGTGCCTGGATTGGAACGAGCACCACATGGGAAGTGCAGCCAAAGAGAAGTTCTCCAAGTTTAAGTTTGTTTTTTGGTGTTATATGTTTGTGTCGTCAGTGGAGGTGGGACTGGGCACTCGGCAGTCGCACACAAGAGCTCCATGACAGTTTCAGTTCTTGAATAAAAAGGTCCAAATGTCACCTGCCTGTCTGTGGTCTCTGATGGGAAAACCCCTCTGTGGCAGCGAATCTGCTACAACAGTATAGTTTCATTAAATCATCATTAACCAAGCAATAAACCAGCAAAGTTAATCAATCACTACTGACTTTGTCTTGATGTTAGAATAACATAACATAAAGTAAATTCACAAAGTTCTCCAAATCTTTGCCACCTGGCTGAACTTGACAAAACTGTCCCCAACATGTTTAATCTTTATATTCTGCCCTTGATTCAAATAACTATCAAAAAGATAGTTAAGTCTACAGCCATATTAGCAGCTCTGTGAGGCTATGGGTACAATAATGCTTTGAGCTACATGCTAACAGTAGCATGCAAACGTGTGCAGTTTGAACGCTGATTTTAAGTAGGACCAAAATAATATTTAGCATGTTAACTGATCTTAATCTAATGTATTAGCATGCAAACATTTGGTAATCAGCACTTAACACAAAGCACAGTGAAGACTAATGGGAATTATTGGTTTTACTGGTATTTGGTCAAAAGTAAAGTGAAACAAGTAATGAACAAATTCAAATGTTGACGTGATAATGGAAGTCAGAAGATTAGACAATTATTACTAATTATCCTTAAAACCATGAATGTCTGAGCCACATTTCATGGCAATCCCTCTAATAGAGGTTGTTTGTTTCACTCAAATCAAACTGTACTAAATGTCAGTGGTGGCATTAGATGAACATTCAAAGGATTACCTAAATTATTCAGGAACCAAGAAACTATGTACAAATGTTGGCATTTAAAAGATGTTGAGATATTTCACTGTATAAGTGAGAAGGTATGACCTGCTGGTGGTACTACATAATAAGTCAAAGTCATCCTCATGGCTCTAAGGATATTTGTAATATATTTCATGGCAATCCACCCAATAGAGATATTTCTGGAACAAACATAAGAAGATCACCAAGGTCAGTTGGCTTTATTTGCTTTATATCATTAATATCTGAATTCAATTGTATGAAAATCCATCCAGCTGTTATTGAAATATATCTAAAATCTTGAAAGCTTGAAACAGATGGCTGCAACAAAAACTGCATTGGAATTGCAAGAAATTACCCGTAGTAACCTGAATAACACATTTCTACTGCTTACCCTCCTGTTTACCCGCTACTGTTTAGCCCCATGCATTTTTTAAATCCAGTGCTGTAAAGGACTAAATAGGCTGACTGTACAATGCACTCCAGTATGACCCTGTTGGTTCTTTTGGATTGGCTGCAAAAAATCAGCAGGGAGTTGGGACACAAGGATTCTGCTGCAGTGCAATCAATGTGTGACGGATGAAGAAAATTAGCAGTTTATATTTTAATGTTATTCATTCATTCATTCATTCATTCATTATTATATTAATAATGCAACACAAGTACTAAATTGACACACAACCAGAATCCACAGTGTGCTCATAAACATTTGTCCAGGACATTGGATAATAGTTAAGTCGGGAAAACTTTGTTTTGTTTGTGTGTTCAACTTGTAACTTTGTTTATTTACTAAAAGTGCTGACTATTTTGTTAGATAATTGTTTCCAATGTATTTCTCACAGTTGGTTCTCTTGACAGCAAACTTTTCCAGTTGAATTGTTATTTTGCTTTTTTGTTTGTTTTGTTTTTTTACCCCAACAGGCACCGACATGCAGCATAATGCTCATTTATTCCTTTTGCTCACATGCACAGTACAGTCATTGTCAGTTATGTATATAAAACAAACCCAGAATGTACTGCCTAATGATGAATCAAACAGAAAGAATCTGAATGTTTTTTTACCTTATCACTGATTCTAGTCTCACTGTCAGCTCTCACAGGTTGACTGTCCCACTGGGAAAACTCCAGTTACTCCAGATGGCAAGTCCACCCCCGACTGTCTCCATTTTCTTTGACAGGTGGAAAGTATAACAGCACATCTACGAGAAATAAAAAAATAAAAATAAAATGCACAGCTGAAGTTAGAGCTGACTCACATTTGATTAATGGAACTGTTTTTGCTATAAAAAAAACAAAAAAACAACAAAACAAAAAAACTGGTAGGCACATTGGCATTCAGAGTTTATAGAGAATAGATCTGGCAGCTTTGCACAATCTCTAAAAATCCTTCGGAATTGCTGGAAATCCGCAGACTTTTGTACTCCCACATGATCAGAACCTTAAAGAATCTTTAATCTGTGTTTCCAGTCGCACGTCTGTCCTTTAAGGGAGAATACAATTACAGGTTTCTTGACAGACCTTTATACCACAGGCACAAAGATGAAAGTGCAGGCCTTTGTTTTGTGGCGGAGAGTCAATGACGGTGAGTTGGCAGTGTTCTCAAGCACATTCAGGCCTACAGCCACAGTTGGAGAGAGACGTACATTCTTCAAAAAACACCCACACACACACACACACACATTCACTTACTCACACACACCATTACCTCTATACCCTCCAAGCAATGACTGGGTTGCATAGGCTTGGACTCTAATTTAATGTAATTTCATTTGTCACTCTGAATTAGATTTCATGTTGCTACTTAATAATTTAAATCCCCTGGAAAGCACTCCCGGCTTTCATCTCAGTTTCAAGGAACGCTGGGAGAGAAGATGACCGGTGGCAACTGTAATGGCAACTAGAGGGACCATGATTTACTTTGCTGTAATGTGCAAGCAAAATATGGAAGCAAGAGAATTTGTGTACCTTATAAATTTCATAGTGCAGGATGGCGGAGTTGCTGAGTGTCCAATCACGTCTGCCAAACCTAAGTGCAGTTTGAGCTTATTCCTCAGATACTGAGATGGTTCTGGGTGGGGTTCAGAACTAAGCAACAAATCTGGACTCTGTTGTAACCAAGGAAAGCCAGGACTCATTATATAAACAGCTATCACTTTAAATTAATGAAAAGTTGTATCATTTTTGTGTGTCAAATAACAGACATTAGACGCTTATTTCGTTATCACAACAGACTCTTTGCCAGTCTCAGATAAGTGAAATATTGACCCTATGGGTTGTAACCACTACTAAATGTCAGACAGTGAGTGTGGTCATACTGCATCTTTACAGAAATGTATCTTTAGGAAGAAAAGTGATGTTACCATGATTTAAAGTTAAAGTTACAAATCAGATGCAGTGACTGTCATGTCAATGCAAAACTATAAATGGACAAATTGCCAAAAGGAAACTCTGACTTGAACTTGTGGCCTCATAAACGATGATATAAAGTTAATGACATTTAAATGAAACAACCAAGAGAGTTATCTTGTGATTCAGATGTCAGTTGTTTTTTTTTTCTCTGTAAGACTAGTTAGTTAGCACATCTGTCAACACATTTCCATTTGTGTCTCTTCAGTCACTTAAACAAGCCTCTGCAATAGGTCTGCTGTTACTGCATTGTCATTTCTTCATTTTGCGTGATGAATGATAAGCTTAAAGTAAACAAAATACAAGAGGCCTGAAGCTATTTTAATATAATGATGCATATAGATAAAAGTGTTTCATACATGCAATAATACTTTTATATGAACATACATTTTTTAGATCTGTCAATGTTTATGGTGTTCAGTCTTTTTAAGATTCAGTATTGATCTGTACCTGTATCAGAGTATCATCTTTTTAGTACTATTTGGTTTGTAAAGGTACACCAGCTAGTGAGTTCATGGATATACATACATATATACTTACCATGTGGTGCTTAAATATTAAGCACAGAAACCCCTCAGTCATACTCAGATGAGTGCTTTAAAATAATAAATTACAAAATGCAAATAAGGAGAAGATTAGTCTGTGTTTATGGGTGGCATTTAATTTTAATTGGTTCATTATTTCCGGAAATTACATTTATAAACTCTCCTGACTGCCACAGCTGTGCTTGGTGCTCCGTCGAGGAGAATGAATACTACAGGTCGAGAGCCTCCTTCTAAGCAAACCAAACTGCTGTGTACAAAGTGTCACTCATTGTGGATTTAGCCTCAAGGTGTTAGTACGGTGGCCGACCGGGGCCAACCGCTTCATTTGGGGGAGAACAGCTGCAAGTACAGAAACGATGCAAATTCCAAAACACAAACAAAAGTCAATACAAATACAACTATAAAATTGCACCGCAAATAAAAAACACGCTGCAAGAAACAAAAACAAATGCATAAACGTCAAACACGCTGCAAATAAGGAAATGATGCGAAGCCAGAAATGATGCAAATCAAGAAAACACCCTAGCTATGTGGTTACAGCTATTTTCACTGGTAAATGGCATCCAAAGCATTTTTCAATGTGCCTCTTATTCACCCATTCACACAAAAAAGAGAGGAAAAAGGACAAAAAATGGGCAAGAGGACATGAACTGTTACTTTGTTGCAGGTCATGGAATATTTTTCTCCTTCACACCACTTAACACCTATCTCCAATGACACTTTTTGAATGGCTCTCACCCTAGAGTCGCCCTTCTGCTCAGCCAATGGTTGACTATTATGCATCTCTCTAAATGTATGCTCTCAATGTCGTTTATGGATGATACATTTCAAGTCAGGATGGTGTTGTTGGAGTCTGCACATAGGAGACATCTGAATAAGACACATTTTTTGGATTCTTATATTGCTGCTTGCACTACACCGTATGGTGTTGCCAACATTTAAAAGCCACAACTAAAAATATAACTTGTTACGCCCACAGAAAATGTTATGCCACAACAACAAAAATCACTGAAGAGACAATTTCAAGCAATTTGGATTGAGGGAGAAAACATGGACCGCTGTATATACAAACACAAATCTGTGCACTTCATAGAAAGCTTTAAGTGAAACCAGAACTTCTAGGTTTTGATCCAGAAATAGAAAACCTCATTTAAAATCCCATTGCCATGTGAGATAACAAAAATAACTAAGCCTTGGAACTGAGACCTTCGCAACAGTATGTCCTGTTGTTGAGATAAGGACAGGAATAAAAAAACAAAATAATAAAAAAAAGCAAGCTGATATTGTATTTTTTCTGTTATTAGCGACCTTTAACAAAACAAATTTTCTGGGTTAAACAACTCGACACCACGACTCAACACAAGAGTCGATCCCATGGGTGAGTCAAGGAGCTGTAGTTAGTTCAGAGACGTGTCTATAATGACAAAAGGTAGAAAGATAGAGAGGACTGAATGGTGTAGACATTTTTAGACCGCGGAGATTACAACTAAAGAGTTGGAAAATTGACTTTAGACGAGTGTTTGTGAATAGTATGGATATGTACAAAACCAAGTTATGATGACTCTTGCTGTGCCGATGAATTCTGATGGGAGCTGTAGGGTTTTGTATGCCGTATGTTTGTATTTTTGTTTTCAAAAAGAAATTTAATTGATTACAGAAGCAAGTGGAACAGACGTGTGCCCAGATGTTATTTCAGGACTTCAGGTCTCTATTTAATGTGAACATAGTCTGATTTTGCTAATTTAAGGAATATACTGGAAGTTTAGGAAAAAAATCCTTTCTTGCAAATGAATTAAAAGGCCTCAAAAACTAATTAAACTCATCAGAAACATTTTGCTTAATGGAAAAAGAAAGAGTTGGGCCACGATGAAACAACTAAAACTTAAACATAAAAATGCAACACCGAAAACAGATAATGCTAAACACTGCTCCCTGGCTGAAGATAACCTTTGCAGGACGATTAAATGTCTGGCAATAAAAGATAAAATAAAAGATTTTCACCAAGAAAAAATTGGACGGTTGTCTCACACAGATGTCGTGCTCTGTATTTCAGATTCAAACCTGGTGTGTGACCTTTGTTCCTTCTAATCCCTGTCCTTCTTTGACTTCTTTATCTTCAGTCTAGGGGTATGATACAGAAATGCCACAGAATATATATCAAAATATATGAAATGCAGGTAAAGCTGTGCAATGAAATCAAGCTTAAGCAGAGCAACCTTTGTTTTACTTATATGACATTTCAGCTTTATTAGGAGATACGACATACTGACTCGACAACAACAAGGGTCAGAAGAAGGTTTAGTGACACAGCACAGTTGGCTTCAAAAGAGCACATTTCCTTAAATTTAATAACCTCAAGTGCAGAATATATGCTGAAAATGAAATGAAAAATAAATAAATAAAACATCACACGTTGTTTGAGGATATGCATTTATTAACCCTCCTTGGATCATTTTCCATCATGAGCAACAAGGGCAAAATGAACCTTGGAGCCCGTTGTAAAATGTCAGTATGACTGTATACTGTAGATGACTGGTTTTCATCAGGATAAGACTTGATCCTCAGATAAAGTGCCCCTCCTTATCGGCCATGACAGTTCTCACTTGTTCTATCACAGACAAAGTGGAGGCGCACGTCGCGCCGTTCACAGGACTCCCCGCTGGCATCAATAGCAGCCAGATTTTCAAACGGGATTTCACTGGTCTCAGGCATGTGAGCAGCGATCCCTGATGCAAAGCTGTCTTATCTGACAAGTGTGTGAGAGTGTGTATGTGGGTGTATTTTTCACTGGGTGTGTTTCGGCGTATGTATTTGTGTGTGTGTGTGTGTGTGTGTGTGTGTGTGTGTGTGTGTGTGTGTGTGTGTGTGTGTGTGTGTGTGTGCGTGTGTGCGTGTGTATAGTGTGTGTTCATCACTCTGGATGACTACACAGACACTAGTTATCTCAAATCAAGAGGAGCATAAGGGCTTTATACTACCCTCCACTCCTCCATCTCCCCCCTCTGTCCCCTCTCCCTTCTATCCATCCATCCACCGCTAGCAGTCCATCACCCCCCCTCCTCTTCCTCTCCCCTTATCCTTCATCCACAGCATAGAGCTCAGACTCCTGGGGAGATTATGTCTGCCTGTCAGCTTCTCTGTTCTGATAGGTTAGAGCAGAGTTTTTATTTTTTATCCCCCCTGCACATGTGAAAGCCGACATGATTGGCACTCATCTCAAGTTCTGATTGTTGTGCTGTGTGCAGATTTTGTGGGGGAGTCACTTCTTAGATTTTGATACAGAGGCAAAGCTTTGCTGACAGTCTGCATGACAAAGGTGCGGCAAGCAGTCAACGCCTCTTTATCGGTAAATGCAGGCATTCTCTTGTCTCCAAAATGTCTCCTCCTGGGACACGTCTCGTGTTGCTGAGTCATAATGGAGGAACGGTTCAATGCTGCCACATCTGAGCTGAAAGGAAATCTCACAAAGGGAGTCTGTTCCTCTAGGAATGGTAAGAAAACATCTGTTTTAATTTGATTGATTTAGTTGTTATTGACTTAATTTGCTCTAGAAGATTCATGTAATGACTGTCCGAGCCAATAGTTGAACCCAGGCCAAAGGTGGGCATGAGTAATTGCCCGAGTGAAAATTTCAACCATTACTGCATTACACTTTACAATCCAGGGGCATCTCTTTCTTCATTACTGTGCTGCTGCGGGGCTTAAAAATGAGCCCATTACTTTTTTTTCTCCTTTTTTTTCCCCTGATGGCCAACTTCCATTTTAATTTTTAGCCAAACATACTGACTTCATTACTGCGGTCTAATGTATAAAGTCAATGCAATTCTCATTTTATAAAATTCCTGTAAAGTTAAATTTAAGATCATTTGCAAGTTGTGTTGTTTACTATTAAGTTGTGATAGGCATGCACGAAACTTTTGCAAAAATACACTTTTTAACAACAGCCTCAGGTTGATTTTTCAGGTAATTTTCAAATAATGAACAAAACAGGAGAGAATGTTTTGCTCCATTACTTACTAAAACCATATTCATGCATGCCACTATACTATACATTTTCTTCTGCTGCACTCAGTTGGCTATTACGAAAAAACACACAAAAAAAACCAACAACATAGAGCTGTTTTTGCAACCAAGCCCCATTAGTGAGAATCCTACAACTTTAGTTTGACACCTTTGTCCTAACGTTCAACATTTTGACTTTCATTCTTTTCTTCCTAGAGAACCAGGAAGCTGTGTAGTCAGTCAAAAGAGACAGATGTCAGAACAGTGGGTGCTACAATCAAGGAGGTTACTTTGTTCCAAAACGGTGCCACTCACTTTTTAGTCATTCTCTGCAGCAAAGCCGGGCTTATACACAGCTGTCACAACTGTCTTTTTTTTCTTATTTCTGTCATGCTCACATTAAACAACCTTTTCTCCTGTGGGGCTTTTGTCCAGCCAACATAGCGGTGGGCAGAGTAAATGATGTGGCACAGACAAGGACTCACACATTAAAAGGTTTTTTTTTGTTTTTTGGATTCACCCATGAGGGATTTCGCAGCACAAATATGAAACATACTTTGTTTTTCACTCTTTTTGTGCTAAAGTAGAACTTGAAAAGGAAGAGCAGCTTGTCACACTTATTGTGTGTGCGCACCGATTTGTGCAGCAGGAGACAACATTGATGTTGGAAAAGAGGAAGTTTGGAGAGATGCGAGACAGCGTGGGCGTAACCAAACAATGACTGCAATCTTAAAACATTAACTACACATAACCAGTGTTTGAGGTTAATGAGATGTAGGGTCACTGACTATTGTTTCACATCCTTATCAAAAAATATTATATGTGTTTCGCAGCAAATGGGAAGTATAAATTTGTGCTAACAAAATCAGCCATGTTTTAAAATCTCCAGACGTCTGGAGAAATGCCTCTCTGACCCCCCGCTGGATTAAAACAAGCATTAATTACAGATTTGTGCAATTACACAGAAAACTTTATTTCAAAACACAATTTTAAAAACATGTCTTGGATGTCTAAAAGTATTGTGCTGTATTAAATCCTCAACAAATTATCTCGTCAATACTCTTAAAAGGTCAAAAAGTTAAAAAAGAAAAAAAGAAGTAAAAACCATTCTGCCCTCATGGTGTCTGACCCTTCAGATAGTTTGATATGCACTTTATAAGCACATTTTATGAGATATCTACTTATGTAACTTCTCCCATAACCCCAATGTAAGAAAATGAATGAAAGTAGACAGACTGCATTGTTCAGAGTTTTCACAGAGACTATTTCTCTGGTAGAGAGGAGTTTCAACCTAAATGATCTGCATGGCTAGCTATAGGGGGAAAAAACAAACAAAAAACTTTGTAATTTGGATGAACTGAAAGTCTGCCGCGATAATTGCAGTGTATCACTAATGAAGAGAAACCAGGAAACTGATGAATTATATCCAGCAGCAAACTTCATACTTTGCAGAGTCTTTCTTGGCCGAGCCTCTGATCCACACTAGCTAATTGGTACTTATGTGCTATTGGGCAATACTTCCTCATTGATCATCGTCCGATGTTTTAACATAACAGATGACATTATTCAAAACATGTCAGAAGTTCGCCGAGTTCACTGGCTCATTATATTGGTGCTGGTGTGGAAAGTAGCTTCATTTTTCTGGTCTAAACAAAACCATTTAGGCTTAGAGAACATGAAATAATAATATGGCTGCCAACAGTGCTGCCAGAGGACCATGAAGAACTTCATGAGCTATACATCTTACTTTGTTCAGAAGTGGAACAAATGAGATACAAAGCAGGATCGCTACTTCTATTTATGTCCTTAAATTATGCTCTTTTTGCACATTTATTTTATTATTTTTTTATAACTTACCATTCTAACCCTCACCTCAGCGCATCCACACTGTCATTGCGAGTCTTACGGATCAAAATGACTGTAATTTGTACCATTAGGTGTTCTTTCCCACAAGCAGCCTGATGTCTCTCTGAATTCCTGACTGTTGTAAATACCTGCAGGCTCAGCGTGAGTCTATAAGTCACTGCCATCTTCTCAGGGAACGGAGACAAGTATGGAAATGACTATCTCAAGCTCTCCAAGAGGATCCCAAACTGCCAGAATATTTAGGAAATGTTGAAGAAAATGACACAAATTGTGGTCTCACATGAAGAACACATGACTGTAAACTTGAGCAAGGCTAGACAAATACTGTATGTGGCAGCAGCTGTGTGTGTCGCCATGTGTCAGAGTTTGCACAATCTCTGCCTCGGTGGGAAACAACGAATCAAGGCAATCCTCAGTAAGTTCATAGGAGGAGACAGACAGACAGACAGGGGAACAAAACGAAACGGTGCAAGGAGCTTACTGGCAGTGATGGCAGTGCCAGATGGGAGAGGGAAGAGTTGCCCATGAGAGGCGCCAGTAAGCAGAGACAAGTGATGCCAGCCCAACTGTGTCTAAGAGGAGGTCCAGCTATTTAATCAAACCCAACACTGA
Source organism: Scomber scombrus (assembly GCF_963691925.1). Classification (NCBI taxonomy): domain Eukaryota; kingdom Metazoa; phylum Chordata; class Actinopteri; order Scombriformes; family Scombridae; genus Scomber; species Scomber scombrus. The sequence continues at coordinate 28,548,924 of NC_084977.1, read as the reverse complement.
AACCGCACCAGTGCCAGATGCAGTTCAAATCCTTATATTATCCAAATGCCAATTAGTTTTATATAGATTTCCCACCACACCCAGTGATGTTAGAATAGCTGCTGCTTATTATCATTTGTGAAATAAACCTGATTTTCATAGGAAGGAGACATGAAAGATGTGATGGATTTCAGAATTAGAAGATGCTGGGTGATAGGGATCAAGGCAAGGAGGGCGATCGAAGATTCAAACATGGACATGTAAATTTGCTCTTTCGACAGTGTTTTATTTACACAGCAGGAACTTGTTACATTACGTAAGAAGTTTCAACATTTGTCCTTCACTTAATCCAAAACTGGCTTGCCGCTGGTTGTGTCCACTGCCAGGGATTCAAACATCCTGTCATTTATGTGACTGAGCTGCTAATACTGTTCCGCCTACATACACACGCACACAGTGAAGAAGAACTAATGCTAACTAATAACAAGACTATCACTCAAAATGTCAAGGTATTCCTTTGAGGTGGCTGATGAAATCATCTTGTGCTGCTCTGTGGGGGATGAAGGGACAACAGAAGGGGGCAGCTAGTTTGAGCAAGAAATAACTGGAAATACCTTGATTAAATTCAGAGGTGTGAGATTTTCATCAGCGTGATATGGCTCAGTGGGGGTGTCGGGGTAATAGTAGAGGCCGGGAGTATCTCCTGTTGACAGAAAGGACACACGGCTTGTCAGCAAAGTCATCTTTTCTGCGTGCAACATCTGCACTGATTTCACGTGCACTGTAAGCAGGCCATTAATCTAAACCGGGACTACTCCTTATCGTGAGGAGAACGACAGGCACCCTCAGTGTGTAGAGAGAATGAAAAATAGATATCAGATATTTTTTTCTCCTTCACAGCATTTGTCTGTGTCTGTCTCTTTGTGTACCATACTCTTATCAACTCATCCTTTCTGCCTCTATGAGGTCATTTGAATTTGACATGGTTTTGTGTCCAGCTCTCTTAAGCAGTGCACCACAGAAATACCTCATCCCAAAATAGCACTGTGCCTCTTGGCCCCTTTTTTTTTTTTTTGGAGTACTGCAGCCACGGAGTTGGATCGATGCACAGTGGCGCTGACGCTGTGGCATTTCCACAAGGAGATGGATGTTGTGGGGTCTTTAAGGCAACATAGTGACATTTACATAAGGAAGAATAGACACTGTTGGGCCAAGGAGGAAAGAAAAGTGGTGCGAGAGGTGCACCGGCACAGCGTTTATCACCCCATCCTCACTGATGCTCCCTGACAGGCATTTTGCCCCTCCTGCTGTGGTGCAGAGATGGTACAGGAAATATTTTCTTTACACCATCTGCAATTTCAGACGGCAAAGGAACTGAGGTGATGACATATGTCAGCACACTGCATCCAATATTGGAGGGAGGTTAATGAATAGATTTAAATAAAGATTTTTTTTTTTCCTGTTGATCAGAGCAGCGAGATGATTCAGACCTAAGCCTGCCTGCCTGCCTGCCTGCCGTGTTGAGCACACTGGGTATTTATAAAGGAGGACAGGATGTGCAGAGGGACTCTGAGTGCAGCACAACTCAAAGCTAAGCCGGGGAATCTTGAAGTTATTCAATCAAAAATGAGTACATTTCATATTATGAGTACCATATTGAGTTTGGGCCAAGGTGTGCCGCCGACAGAAAATGTTTCAAAGCCGAGAAAATGATTACTAAAATATACTGTTATATGTCAGGCTGACATGCAGCAGGCTGCTCCAGAGAGGAGCTTCTTCCTGACAACGAAGGTTTTGCTTTAAGTAAAGGAAGAAAAAAAAAAGTACAAGCTTGCAGTTTGTCTTAAGGAGTTATCATCTCAATGGTTAAAATTCCTCTAAATGAAATTTAAATTCATAAATTACAAAGTGAGATTTGGATTGCACAGCTAAGTGTTTCATGGTTAATGTGCTCAGTTAAAAAACTTTTCTCATAAAAAAGTACTAAGACTTAATAGCAATGTGAATTTATGGGATTATAATGGATTTGGTACATTCCACGCCCAAGAACTTTTTCCAAATCGCACCATAAAAACCAGCTGAAAAATTAGTGCAATATATTGGAGCATCTGTCTTATTGACTGATCTCAGATATCCTATTCTGTGATGAGGGAGTTTATTAAAAGGAGTGACTACTGTGAAATCACTCATACTGCTTTTCTTTGAGGATTATATTGGATATAAATGGATCGAAATGAAGCGTCAGGTGAGTTATTGACTGACAGGAGTTTTTTATCAGATATTGGTATTGAATTAATCTCTGTTTTGATGCTTATAGTGGAATGAAAGTGGGATTTAAGAACTTCAGATAACTGAAAAGATCAACAAGATATATCTAATCAAGTATGTCATGCTTGATTTGTACCAGATTTTACTGTTTGTGGAGACTTTTTGCGCTATCAGTTTCTGATTCTAGCAATTATAACACTCTCATAATAGGTTAATAATTCCTTATGAGCACTGCATCCACCAAGAGAAGCTATATCTCACCAATAAAGCCGCCTGTGCAATCTACCATTCAATTCTAATTAGTTCATAGGCTTATAATGTACTTGTCTTTCTGGCAGAAGGTTGAGCACATCACTGAGTCCAGTCAGTTGCTTTTTTTAATATCACTGAATGGTCTCATCAACTCAATATCCCACTAAGCTTCTGAAGCAGCACTGCAGGGAGATTTCTTTTTTCTTTTTTTCAAATTGAAAAAGCCTAATCTGTGCCAGAGAGAATTTCCATATCTGCTGCTGTTGATTCAGAAACTGCTTGCCCTGTCTCTGAACTGGCTATAATGTGCGTAGGATTGTAACACAGAGCTTCAGTTCAGGCAGGTGCCTGGCTGTGATGAGGCACTTCTGTCAGGCCAACATCTGCAGCGTTTGTGCATTAGTGGTGCCGATGTTTGCTCTCTCCAACTTTTTGAAGCCCATCTGTGGCATGCTTTAAGAAACCATTTGTGTCTACCATTGAAACATTTTGTTTGGTTAAACAAGAAAACACTAACATCAATACAAAATAAATGATTAAAGAGATTGCGTTCCTGGTTTGAGCATTTTTCTTCTCACAGATGCCACCATAAAACATTTAAAAAAAATAATTTCTACAGTTTTATCCAATGCTGGAAAAAATAAAAAATAAAAAAAATAAAAAGTTTTCTTTTTAGTCCTATGACAGGAAGTCACACGTGTTGTGACAGAAGTTAACATCTGAAATGCACAGTTCTTATCATTGCCTCCATGCTCCATAAATCACAGACCTGGTGTAACAATGCGCAAGTCTCCAGTATCTATGACCAAAGCACCTCATTGTGCTCAATCTGAACATCTGGATCTAGAAGCCAGAAGTCTCTGCTGCTCCTAGAAAAACAAACTTATCACACCTTTACAACAGTGCTGAGGCTGCAGTGAGAGGTCTATTGAAAAGCTGTTTCTCTGCGCCGTGTGACACGTAACATCTGCAAGTCATCCGACACATTGCAGAATTATATCGCTCTCTCTCCAGAGATGAGTTGTGCCCTGAAGACAAACTGCAGTGATGAATCTCCATAATTGTCTGCCTCCTTCACAGTTGCTGCGAAAGTGTTCTCAAGGCGAGTAAAAGTAGCCGCATCTGTTTGGATGAATCGAGCAGTGATTTTCAAACTCGGAGCACGTGGATCACTTCTTATACTGCATAAAAATAAATAAATAAAAGACTTTTGTCATGAACAGCATTTATTTTTCCTCCACAGCATATTCGGTAAACTATTTCGCAGTATACTGATGTAATTTTGCAGCGCCTGCAGGATGAACCTGGATAATGAAGCAGACTAGATAATGAAGAAAACAATGTGATGACTTTCAAATTTTATATTGTTTCCACTTTCAACAAATGTCCCAAAAAAATGAATTAACATTCTTCGAAAGCAATTTCAAGTTCACATATTAATAGGTTACAATACTAATTTAAAAGGATATCTTTATCATGGATAGGCAATTTTAAAGCTATGTGATTGAGTTGCGTTACACAACAATTGTGCTGCATTGAAGTTGATATTAATGTAGAGTCCCTATCAAGGCATCAAATCAAAATCAGAATCAATAATGTCTTCTGTGCATAAGTAGGCACACTGACCTGGCAATCAGTCAAAATAACACATGCCAAAGTGTTAACGTGGTGGTTATTATCTATGCAGGACACGCAAATCATACAGATTTTCCTGATTCTCTCTTTGTGTGTGGAGGGTCCTCTGTATCACTCCAGAGCTGCTCTATCAGCAGCCATCAGGCCACTGTGATGAGGTCCTGGCGCGTGAGGATAATGTGTTCTGTGGTGCCAATGTCCTTTCATTCCTCATTTCACTTTAAAGCTTTCTACATGTTGGCTCAGTGTGATGAAGTTTGGATCTCATTTCTCACTCTGACCCACTCCAATCTGTCTCATTCAAGGAGATCCACATGTCCTGGCTGTTAGATTTTTGAATACAACATCCATATTGCATTTTTATTGATCAATTTTAGTTTATAACAACAAGCCACACTTCAAGTGTATTGTATTGTAAACCCCATGTATAAGTAGATTCAATGTGCAAATAGCCTATTTGGACGAGCCATCAATATTACATCTCTTGCAACACTTCAGATAACAAATAAATCATAAAACATGTCATGAAATCATAAAATAATGTTGTTGTCTGAGTGATCGATACTTATAAATCATGATACACATGAATAGTTCTGGTTGTTTATCATGATTGGATATTCTTGAAGCACAAACTCTTGCTCCTCTTCATGATTTGCTGTGGTTAAAGATGCATTGTGTGGACTGATGATTTTGTTTTCCACTTTGTTAACTCTGCTGAGACAGCTTTCTTTGCCAACTCCCAAAGCTTGTCCTTTCAAATACCCAAACATAAACACACATTTCCAAACTAGTAATATCAATGTATACACTTTGTCAAAAAACTGTTCAGTAATGTGGAATAATATGTAGTTCTGTCTGTTTGTACCTTTCAGCAGCTAGTAGTCCCCAACCCAAAAGCAGCTTAATTCCAGGGTAAATGACCCTACAAGTTACTGAGTGGTTTGGAGAATAAACTATGACCAAAGACAGCAACTTTCATCCAAACTAACAAATACAGTGTTTACACAGAAAGCATTTTTGTCACATTTTTCAGTCATCCATGTCACATGTGTGGGGATTCAGGCTGGTTGCTACAGGGGCACTGGCCACGCCCCGGCCCCCAACTACAACCGATACATGCTTTCATGCACTGGGCCCTATTTTAACCACGCAAGTGCAATGACAAGTGCAAGGTGGTAGGTTTTAGGAGCATGAACTGTATCCTTCTCCATGCGCTCCTGCTGTTTTGGTTCAAGGACTGGGTGAAAGTGAAGATAGATCAGCAGGTGTGGTGATTATTAGATACTCTGTCGACCAATCACTACACTGCCCTCATAGCTCTGAAACAGTTGTGTCAATCACAATTAAATGTGATGACAGCTCAACAAACACAGAGGTTTTCTCAAATGTATGAAGGGTTCAGAGCGTTGCCACATGAGCATACATCACCACAAATCTGCAGCCAAAGACAGACAGAAGTGTTCTTTTTTTTTCTCATCAGATACTTACTATAATAACAAAAATTGATTTGGTAACACCATTTCTTAGACTGACACTACTTCAGCAATCATTTTAATGTATTTCTCCTTGTGGTTATTCACATTTTAGTAATTAATCTTACACAACAACAGCGTCTGCACTGCAATGTGTTTCAAGGATAAAACATGAGATCACTTTTGTTGGAAAAGAGGCTGATGAGCTGCTAACTCGATGTCTCCTTCATTAAAAAAAAGTAGAATATCAAGTTAAAACCGACCAGTCTAATGTGTGTAGAGGTGTGTGTGGTTATACTGTAGCAGCTTGGTGTCATCAGATGATTTAATGAAGGTAAGCACAATGAATGGACGTTGCATAACAGCACTGCAGAAAAAGTTTTAAATACAGTACAAAGCAGCTGCGGACAGAAGATACTGTTAGAATCGACTGATTTTCTGATTTAACCAAATTAAACATGATTTTCTGTGTGGATTTTGGTTGGAGATTGTATAATTGAAGTACATTATTTATTTTTTAAGCATTAATCCATTGTTGCAGCATGTCTGCAGGGAGTATTTAGTTTGATCCTGTGGATAAAATCACCAAATTAGTAGCAGATTGAGGTTATGCCACATATGGACGTTGTTCTGAGACAGCTGTTGTTAGGATGACATCCATAACCAAAATACAACTGTCTGTGCGCCGCTGCTTCATTTGAATGAACCTCCCACCTGTGCGGCACTTTGTGCTGGTCAACGAAATACAGCTCAAAGTTGCTTAGCCAATGTGATGAAAGGTCATGTCCATGTATCATATGATATGTCGACATAGACATGATGATGTCAATAAGTACGTTATTGTACGATAAGACGGTAATGTAATTATTGTTGCAGGCCTACACACACAAGCAAAGTGAGTTTCAAACAGTCGCATCGCTTTTTGTGCTGGTCCACCAAAATGCAGCCTATTGTGTTAAAGTGTGTTCAGCAAAAAGAAACCAAAACTATCTGCAGAGGTTGATATGACTAAAGATGAAGTGGAGGTCATGTTTTTTGAACCACAATAAACATGGACCGTATGGCTAGACCTTATAGCCAACCATTATATGTGCACCTAGCTCTCCGAATGACCTTCATGTTGGCACCAGCTGTTACTGGCAGATTGCGAGGCCTCCATAGCAATGTACTATTTAACCAACTTTGTAAGATAAGGTTTTCTAAGAAGGCAAACACAAGCGTACCCATTCCCACATAGATTTGGTTTCAGCTGGGAAATGTGATTGCCGGTGACAACTGCTGTGACGTGGCGGCCTACTAGCAGGTGCTTCGGGCTCCTTGCCCACTCTCTGAACTAGCCACAGAGGAATATCTGTCAGGCCTGGTTACTGCCGTTGCTATCTAGCCCCAGCACTCTCAGTGTATTTGGGAGCTCTGCAGAGGGAGAGTGTTTGTTTGTATGCATGTGTGTGTTAGAGAGAGAGAGTGAGAGAGAGAAAGAGAGAGAGAGATCTGAGTTTTAGGGAGTGGGGGCTACAGACAATGCAACAGGAAAAACATCTAGTCACCAGGGGAGGACCACCTTCTCAGAGCTTCTGCTGTGCAGGTGTGTATTGCAAATTATAGACTTGAATTGGTTCCTATATCAAGAGAAACTGCACATGTCTCCTGCTCCTTTATACCCTCACGGCTTGAGTTTATGCAGAAAAGCCGCAATGTTGTTGATTTCTCACTGAAGAGGAGCCGCTACTTGGCATAATGCTTTTAAAATTGCTTAAGTGCTGTGTTGAGTATTCACACAGGAATATCCTGGCACTGCAGATATGTGTACGGAGTACTTGAATACAGTTTTGCCTGGATAAACAAAGCTTTGCTGCAAAATGTTTAAAAAAAAAAGTGTCATATGAAACTGTCTATGGAATTAATGTGTTGTTTTTTTGTGATTATCACAGTGTTTTGAGCTTGTTACGTTGACTGTGCATAAAAACCAGGCCTGTCAGCCAAGGTATTGCCTAAAAAACAATCTTGTGAAGCAATTATAGGACTGGCATTTCTTCCAATATTATTTTATAAGCGACTTGTTAAAAGTACAACCTTGGAATAATCTAATAGGAATAAACAGTTGCCTGTGCTTTGCTTACCCATGATCCCAGAATCCTCACTCAAGACCAAGCATATGAAAACATCCTTTTTTTATGACAACTGAGCAATTTTCATCCACTGACAACTTTGTATTTTTATGTATTTCAGTGCCTTTTAAGTGCATAATATAATAAATGCACATTTGCACAGCTAATATGCCCTACTACTTTAATCATGTCTAATAATGTTGTTCAATTTGACAGCAAATGTCTGGTCTGTAAGAAGTCTGGTAATAACAAATATGGTATAAAAGACAGGTTCACAATCCTAATAGTTGGTGCCTAAATAAACACTGAAATCAGTTTTTCGTGCCATAATTATTTCTCCTGCGGCCATTAGAATATCCCTTCATAATGCATTTACAATGTAAGTGATGGGGGACAAAATCCACAGTCCAAAAATGTATTTAATAGTTTATTAATAGCTAATATGAAGCTTCAGCCGTCCAAATGAGTCAAATCAAGTAGACATCTTTCAACGTTACAGTATTTTTAGTGCCAAAATCCCTCTTTTTGGTTCATATTCTTCCCCTGCAGCTCAACAAGGAAACACAAACAGGGACTTTGATGCTTAAAATACTGTAAATGTGGCAGATATCCACTTGATATGAGTAACTCAGGCTGTTGAAGACTCAGATTAGATTCACATCAACTTTTAAAGGCATTTAATGTACTAAACGACTGTGTGGACACACTGTGGGTTTTGGCACTGATCACTTAAATTGAAAGCAAGTTTGAAGGGGATCTTTTAATAGCCAGTCTGAACAGGAGGAATGATTACAGCGACGTCACTGTTCATATCGACGCCTGACTCCTTTTTTAAGATGGACTTGAACATTTTTGAACCACTTTGGCATTCAGCTTTTGAGTGCAACATGCTTAGACTTCTGACCTGATGCCATTTTCAGAGCGTAATCATTGTAAAAATGTATTTTGAATGGATTTCTATTATGAATATAAATGCTTCTCCTTTTTTGCTCACTTTCAGATGGTTTAATAAGGACCAAGGCCGTAGATAGGATTTTTCAAATACCGAGGTCAAAACTAAGACCACAACTTATATAAGTGTGCTGTAATCCATGATGTATTTATAACGCTTTCTTGCTGTGCATTTCCCAGTCATGGTCACTTTTGTGGTCCAGTTTTTTCTCATCACTTCCAATTTTGCAACTTAAATCAACTCCTATTTCAGTATTCTACAACTTCCATGGTTGTATATTTAAAAATTATAAGTACATTATATTATTTTCTTTGTTTGTTCTTAAAATGTGGAATGGAGCACGGCCTGCTGGGAAAGGGAGAAAAGGGCTCATCCAATGAATGAACAGTTTGCAAAATCGGGTCAAGTCCAATTCACAAAAGTAGACAACATATATCTGGTGATTTTCAAGTGGCAGTTCACATATACTGCAGCGAATATTTTTTCTGGAAGTGAGCACTATATAACAGCGACTTAAAAATCTCTAGTAATATGCTGTGTTTATTTGTGAATTTGTGAAGAATCTGCTGACGGAAGCGCAACACAGCTGGAGCTGTTCGGTAAGGAAAACAGTTAAATTGGAAACAAGTTGGGACATCACTCCACCGCTGGCTATAGCCGACTACTTTCGTTTTTACATGGCAGCGGTATCTGCAAGTACGTGTCACGTGACGGTCCGTTGATGCAAGGATAATTGTCTCGTCGGCTATTTTCACTTCACAATGAAACAAAACTTCAAGAAAAAAATACTGAGGACATGACCTCGGTGTCCTCAATGGTAGCTACGGCCATGATAAGGACTCGGCTGTTGCGGATGAGAATTAAAGTTGGATAACATAGAGGAACACCTGAATTGATGGAGGTTGTAAAGTCTGGTTGGATGAATCAATGATTTTTTAAATCAATAAAATACCTATAGATGTACAGGGTATCTCACTCCTGGAACTGTAAAAGAATAAAGCCTCTGTAATAAAAGTTATCTCCTTTATTTAAAAGGAATCTGACTTTTTACATTCAGTCAGGCAGCTACACTGTACTGCATTTTTCTCGTCATGCAGTGATGATCTCTCCAGAATGGCAATCCAGCAGTAGGCTTTCCAATATGGAGTGATGAGTGATGTGTCATGTGTAAATTGTCCCACATTGGATCAGACTTATTGATTTCTGAGTGTTGGTGCTTGGATCTTTTGAGCCTTGCGCTTCTGCGGTGGAATGATTACTTTTTCATCATCTCATTGATATTTCATCATTATTGTACTTCTCCTTCCTTCCTTCCAAACTACTACTGCCAACTGGCCTTCTGAAAAGCAATTATGCTATGGATGCCTATCATTTCCCTCTTATGAAACTGTCCATGTGCCAGCGCTCCTTTAGATAACAGATGTTATATTCATACTGTAGGGAGAAGTTTCACCTTTCCACTTGGAAATGTTCCTGTGTTTTCTTAGTGTTGTTTTTGAGGTTTTATGCTTCGCCCATTCACCATGCAGTGACACTTCTCACTTGTTTGTGCTGCACCCTCCTTGCCCGCTGATGTGCTTGCTGCCATAAGATCCTGCATGCAGAGAATAATGATAATGTTTGTCACACCTTGCTGAGGTAAACACAAAGATGCATCACCGTCAGTATTTAAATGCAAATTATGGGTTGGAAAGGCAAATCTACATTTACAAAAAAATAAAAAAAACACCTATATTGAGCTCTGCCTGTGGATTTATCAAGGCAACACAGCTCCTACAATATGCATTATTATGATACCAATTACAGGATATACACTTTTTAAAAATTGAAAGGGAAAAACATCAGAATAGTATTGATGCAAAATGAAAAGAGAGACAAAGAAAGGAAAGAGTGCAGTATATAAAAACAGCTTGTACTCCTCAGTCTCCAGAGTGAAGCTAGTAGTTGATCGTCCCATCTGGAGGTGTGGTAAGAGGCGTGTTGACTTGACAAGAGCGTTTGATATGTTAGTGGGGGGAAGGGAGGCTGCTGATCTGCACTGCAGTATCATGTCACATAATGACATCTGATAAAATGAGAGGAGATTGTTGAGTCAAAAACAATAACGCTGAACAAGGCAGGGATTTGTATGTGAAAAACTGCATCTATTTTAATGAATTAGGATGCTACAGAGAAGAATATCCAGTTCAGTTGGGAGTTTGAGACCTCTTGAACCTGTTTGCTCAGATAAAATTCTGGTGTTGAGTGTGATATCTGAAGAGCAAAATCACACATTTTCACTTCAACAACAGCAAGCACAGATAATATCTATAGAAAGCTGAACTCATAAATGACAGCTCATTGGCCTAGAAGAGAAGCATACAGAAGCACCCTAATGGTAGTAGCTTAGGGGGTAGAGTTGGTGGTCCATTGATAGTTTTATCTTCTTTCTGGCCACATGCTGAAATGTCCTTGAGCGCAACTCAAATTGCCTCAAATTGCTTCCCTTTGCCTCTGTCTACACACATACTTTGTCCTGCTAAAAGGTGCTATATAAGTGCAGTCCATTTACAGAGAGAATGTTTATGCTAGCAACACTACAATGTAAGCCCAATTTATTCAGACTACAAACAACAAGCCTGACGTAACAGATGGTTTGTGGCACTTTCAAAAAAAATACTTGGCATGTGACTGGATAAACCATTTGTCTGTCACCATTTATCACTGTCTTACCTTGCGAGGGAGCTAGATTTGCATGAATACAAGATTGTGTGAGAATCCTCGTAGGATGCTGATTGGTCTGAACCATGGGTGGTTTGGACAAGCGTTTAATTTAAAGCCTGACGAGATATAAAATGGAGAAACTTGAGGTACATGAAAGGAAAACAGGCGATGCTCATCAAGCAAACAGGTTATTCAAATATGAAACCAGTAAATTACAACAAAGCCAGTATTGCTCTGGGCTTCGCTCCTGATATAATGGAAAATCATTGATAAATGGTGAGAGGAAACCTGCTGTTCACGGTCTTGAGATTGTGTTAAAAATAAATAAATAAATGTATATATACATACATACATAATAATTGTTTTATTTCTAATTTCCCGAAAAAATTGATAATGGTTTACAAACAATTTACAGGGAGTGGAGGCATGACAGGAAAAATTAAGAACTAAAATTGTTTCAGCATAAATTAGCATGCAGTGTTAAGAAATTCTGTCAATTCAAGTACTCTAAATTAAAACAGTCTCCTCTTGCTGCCATGTGTGAAATTAGCTTGTACAGCATTAATCAAAATGTATGGGCTTCTATGCAGTTGCACACACGCATGCAGATGCAAGCGTTTAAACTCAATCTTACATATGCATTAAGGTGCTAAAATGTGCATACACCATGCATAAATAAACGGACCTCCATCATGTGCTTTCCAATCATGCAATAACAGCAGTCCAGCTCAATGTACAACAAGGGAATGCTGTGAGTGAGTTTGTTTCATCTTCACATAGCAAGACCCCTGACATCCCTATTTGTCTGTCTACCTGAATAAGCTCAGGACTCTCATGCTGTCCTAACAGCATCCGGTCTAAATGAGGTGAGCAGAGTGGCCACTATGCCAAATGGACACATAAAAAGGAGACATTAATGGACTGAAGGGCAGCATAAATCTACCAGCTGAGCCTTCTACTCTGTTGCAAGCAGGCAGATGTAGAAGGAGAGGACCAAGACGCCCCGGGTGAGGCATATATCTCCAGCATCTAATTATGCTGACTATAAGTGCCAATGACATCATACATTCCACATGGAAAAAAGAGAAAATACAATTATTTCCCCATTTATACGAAGACAGCTGCAAAAAAGTGTGCTCCGTATGTTTTTTTATATTTGCCATGACATTTCTGCATTATTAAATAGTCATAGCCTGCACCTTAACGTAAGCCTTGCTCTGATTTCGTTCCATTCTCAGTATTGTGATGCAGTGTTTCCGCTACGTTCATTCAATAGTGGCAGGCCGACGCTGCTGATTTCTCACCGCCGCTGTTTCCGAATTTTAAGAAATGTGATGTGAACAATTACACGACTTTGCAAATGACTTTTATTTAGAAAAGTGTGGACACAGGAACTGGAGACGAGTGGAAGCGAGGCATGCCAAAGCTTCGTGTATGCAACATTAGTGAGCACCGGCGACAAAATCAGTTTTATTGCTTTGTTTTCTACTCAAGTGGCCACGAGAGACGCAGCGCTGCTTTGAGATGAACTTCTGTCAGCCACCCTGTTTCTATCTGCCTCCTGTAGCTCGCATTGAAAGTGTGTCACGGAGGAGAAACAGTTGAGTTATCGACGCCTTGTCATTTCACTCCAAAAATGTGAATGAGGTAGAAGCTGGTTGGAGATAAATCTCCAGGGGGCTTAAAGTTTCTGGTTAAGACACTGTTGGCTATATTATCATTTCCAGTAAATAAACAAAAGTAAAACATTTGAATATCACAATATAAGACCTGTTTTTGTGTTAATATAGTACAGAAAAAGTAACAAGTAATCACTCATCTTTTACATGAGTGGTTACATCTCCAATCGGACTTTCAATGCACAGCTGATAGGTACGTGGTGACAGTTAACAAATATTTTGCAATGTGTTATTTTTACAATAAAAAAATGACCATTAATGTTAAGAATTATACAATTTCAGCCTACAAAGTAATTTTAGTTAATTTTATACTCTAATATTACAATGTAAAAATAAATGTGAATAAATATGTTGTGTAAGAAAGTGCACTTTATTTCTTATTTTTAAAATTACACATTGTTGTTTACTCCGACCGCTGGCATACTGCACCACCAAGGTAAAAAAAAAACTCATATCCTCTGATGCTGAAACAAAACCCCTAGATCAAGCACTAGTGATGGATAAAACAATTTTTCAGGTACATTGGGGATTTCTTCATAATCTTTATTTTGCAAATTTCATTGAAAATGCTAATGTGTGCTCCAAGTGGTGCATCTTGTGTTCTCACCTCCCTCAATAAACAGGAGAAAAGGATAAAAGTCTTCAAAAATCTGCATCCTAAGAGGCTCTACAGTATGTGCCTACAATGTGAATGATAGCAAACAATCTTGGTAAAAGCTATGGGACGTTATCATTCCAGGCACCGTTAAAGAAAGTATTAATGTCTACTCACCCACACAGAAAAATGCCCAACAGGTGTTCAATAGGCCCATTTTATATTGCAGAAAGATACCTATTGAGGAGGTGCTTGACATCAAATCACCACATGTGTTGCACAGTGCAGTAGATACCATTTATTTGAATTCAAAATAAGAGCCATAATTTTGAAAGTGAATCATTCAAGCTCTTACTGTACATGACTGATGACACACTTTATGAACAAATTATGGCATTTCTTTAAAAAACTGCAGGCACGTACATTGTTTACAAAATGAATACAGACTGGATCTACAGGAGATATTTACCAGCTAAAGTCTACATCAACTCCACATAAATTAATGACTATTTTCTTGCTCTCCATTAGTGATTGTTATAGCACTGTGGGGGCCAATCATGTGCTGTGGACCGAGAGGGTTTACTTCCAAACAATCATGACACCAGGTGATTTCACTGATTAGTTTCTCCTTCATTCCTTGAAAATGCAGTAAGTCTATCCGTAAAAAAAAGAACAATTGATGTGTTTGGTTAGAGGAGAAACCTTCACAGTTTTGGCCAACCAATGCACATAAAGAAAAAGAAAAAGAAATCTGAACACAGCTTGTACTATGCAAAGCATCAGAAAATGTCAAATAATAAATAAATTGCCCTAATTTAGTCTGCGTCTTCAGATAGATGACAGCACACTAAAGCAGCAGGGCCAGGTAAACCTTATACTGTAAAATGAAATGTGTGAAGCACATGAAGCGTTAGGTGTAACATTTAATCTCTATCAGCTGATGATCGATCAGCAGAATGTATAGTGTGACAGATGCTGCTGTAAAGCTTCTCGTTGAGGATGAAGAAATGGAAGATAAGTTGTAAGCTACAGTGTACTCTTGGGGAAAAAGCCGGTCTCTTGGTGAAATCACTGGGGTATTAATTACATATTCCAACTATTTGGTTTATCCCAACTACTCTGCAAAGCAGGTGTTTTTTGTTGGGTTTTTTTCCACAGGTATAAAGGCTGTTCAATTACAAAGAGTCAAGAAACAATTACTGGTGGAATTTGGTGTGATAAAGTGTCCTAGCTGACTTTCCTCTGTTGCAGAACAGTTGGACTAGACTGCTGCATGGTTTGTACCATTTTACTTCTTAATTTCTATATTATCCTTAAAAAAATATAGAAATTCAGAAACAAATAGCAATTGCATATAAAGTACATGATGTGTGGCCAGTGCCAAAGCGCAAAACATCCATTGAGTACATACAGAGTCCACTACAGAGCTGGCCCTTAACTACATTCTTGTTTCAGTTGGATCAAATTGGGACAATATTTATTGAGTTTAGCAGGAGAAAAAGACATGTGTAAGCCCATTGCAAGATTGGCGGTAGGTCAGGATCCCCCAGTGTCTAGACGCTGGTGGTAAAGTTAAGTCAGCAGGTGGTTGATGGAAATGTTGAAATTCTCTAAGCATCCTGGAAGCCATGATGGTGATAGGGAGGTGCTGGGTTGTGCAGAATGTCTGAATAACCGTTTCGAGCAATATAGGCAGATTGTGAGAGAATAAATCCTTCCTTAATAAACTTTTGCTTAAGCTTTTTTTTTAAATGTCTGTCATGGTGTATTCCTAAACTGATGGGAGGCTGAATAGGCCCATTTTTTCCCCCCAGTATTTGGTGAATAGGTTCAAGTGATTTAAACCCCATTCAGATGGGATTAACATTACAGGGGGTGGTGGATGATAAAATACTGTGTTTTAATCATTACTAAATTATAAGATGTGGTGAGTAATGCACAGAATGTTCAGCAGGACTAGCCAGATGAGAAGATCTTACAGAGTCTTGCTGGCTTTTTTCAGCCATTGTATTGTTTCCTTATTAGGCGTAAACATCGATGTTAATATGTTTCTGTCTATGACCATTTATAACTTGATGCATTTTAACCCACATGTCAGATTTCACACTGAGCTGTTGAAATGCAGTAGTAGGAGAAGCAGCACTTACTACTGAAAAACCTCAGACATGCAATATAAAATACAATATAAAAATGACTGCTTTATTCAAGTGTTCAAGCCATGAATGTAAGGGTGAAGAGCATGCACCATAGTCTGACCCTTGAAAGCAAAGCTGCTAAATCCAATTCAGAAGATAATACATTTTTATATTTACACCAGTACTTTTCAGTCAGAACTTCCTGGCAGTTTGTTTAGTCCTTGGGTAGATACGCGAGTCTGTGTGAGCTGTAATTAAAATAGTCTTGCTCGCAAGTTTCAGTGAACCTATTTTTCTTCTACTGTTGTGTCTTCTCTCTCACAAGGCCAACTTCTATCCAATGAAGCACAGCATTTGTTCAGGCAGAACACTAAAGCTGTGCCTGTCAGCTGTGAGGCCGGGAACATCCAATCATATTCATGCAGGTGACATTATAACCTAACACTCTCACTGTTTACTCTGTTGATTACATTCATGCCAATGCCGTTTGCTGCAGCAGCTCCGTCTATCATCTTAACCTCCTCCATAAGTGGTATTTTTTATTGTTGATTTAGCTAAGATTAATGTTCATATAAGTTTATTAAGGGGATCATTTCGCTCAGCAGAATCCTCGTTGATAGTCACATTCTTTTAGAGCCTCCCCCTAACAGCAGAGCATTTTCTACTAAATCTAAATGTTTAACCATTTGCTATTAATGATCAGTTCTTTTTTTTCTTTTAAGATATTTCTTTCGACATAGATACCTTTATTTAGCAGTAGACAGACAGGAAACACAGGAGAGAGGGGTATGTGACATGCAGCAAAGGACCTCCGGCCAGGATTCGAACCGGGGTCGGCTACGTATATATATTGGTCATTTCTTAACATAAATGTCTAATTGACCACTAACAGCTTTCATGTCTAAAGGTCAATGCTGTCACACATAATTATCGGTTAATATAACAAGGCCTTGAATAAAAAGCTACTTCAAGCTAAATTTGAGCAACAGCGAGTACATGGTGCAAAAAGATTTAAACAAGCCCGACTGTAAGAGCATGAGTAAGGTAACAGCCAAAATACAAGGGTCTCAGAGCGCTTCCATTATAATGAACTGAAGCTGCTACACTGAACACAGAGGCTGTACGCATATGTGCAGGCATCGGTTGGGTTTTGGTTGGGTTTTTTTTACATTGCACATAAAATTAACAATCAAATCAATGTGTATCCATGATCCTGTATTAAAACAATCCAGTTAATCTCTTTAGTACCAGTTAATAAAGCCTACATCTCCAAACCCTGTATAACTAACTGCATTATTACTTAGCAAAACTCAACATGCATGCAGTGATAGAGAAAGGGGCTGTGCAGCAGGTAGAAAAACCTGCTCCTCCCCGACGTGACACATCACATCCATGCCTGGTGTATTTCAGCTGTAATGCACCTTCTTGTCAGAGAGGACAGACAGTAATCTGACTGAGCTCTGCAAGTTGCACAGCCATTAATATCGACGTGCCAAATGTTGGAACAAGAAAGAAAACAACACATCGGCTTCACATTACCATGTTTGCATCAGAGACATGAGCTGCACCTGCTGCTACAGGTGCAAAGAGAAAGCACAGTGATGAGCTCCTGTGTGAGTTAAGCAGCGGTCGCACCACAGCCACACTTACTTGTAAACAAGAATAGAGACTTAGTTATGTAGTCGTGACTTTTGAACTGCTGAGTTTCTTTCTACAGTTCTGTTTACTTCTACGTGGCATTTGTTCATTGTTGCACACCACCATCAATAACAGTAACTGAAGAAGGGAAATAAAGGTTGTCGATGCTGTTAGTGCTGCGAAGTTCAGGCCTGTTTGTCGTCTGGAGTCCGGACTTCTGAATTAATAAAGTATTACTTGTTTTCCACTATGGATGTATACATATCTCTTTAATACAGCACACTCTAACCAGATGTGTGTGTATAAAATGTAAATACATTTACGCTCCCAAAATATTATGTTGCATGCTAAATTAAGCTTAAAACGTATAAAATGGAGTTACTGTGATAACTGTTAATGTTATATGTGTATGTTTTTTACAGTAAATAAAGAAATGACCTGGAGAAAATAAAGACATTTCAATCATAATGCAAAACAATGATTAACAGACACTAAAGTAGTCTAACTATCATATCAACAAAACTTCCGCTAGCAGTGCTAACAAGCACTGAGTCTACTGTCAACAGGCTAACAAGCTAACAGGCTAACAAACACTGTCTGACCATGGTTGCTGAATAAATGTGTTGAGCCCTGAGCAGTCTCTCCGGTATTCTTCGGTATACAAGCAACAGTTTGGACAGTCTTTTCATTCAAAACCCTAACCCAAACTGCACACCACCTATCCAGTCAACCAGTGCTGCCACCCAGTGGACATACAGGAGACCAGCATGTACGTGATGTGTCGATAGCAGCGAGTCTGTACGAGAGCTACTATCATTATCAGTCAAGTCCAGTCTAGTATAGATATTTTTTAGTACTGAAAGGTCTCAACACAAGCAGTGAAGCGAGCACATAAATCTACGGTAATACCCAACTGACAAACGTGACAGTCAGTCACTGCCTGCACTGCTTAAATCTGTGTTTCTCAATCCTGGTCCTGGGATCCTCTGGCCCTGCATGTTTTCTGCAGAGCCTGTTGATGAGCTGGTCTTTTGCATCAGGTGTGTTGGAGCAGGGAAACATCCTAAACATGCAGGACAAGGGGTTGTAAAGACCAGGACTGAGAAAAAGATGGCTTAAGGCAAGCTAAACCTTATCACACAGCACTCAAGTAAGCTTTTAATAGTTCAAGGTCGTAAGGCATCCATTTTTATTGCTATGTATGTGAGAGAAAGTTAAGGCTTTTGTTATTGTCAGACTTAATAAAGTATATAGCTACTTCCCCAAGGAAATACATACCAGTTCAGACCCGTATTTTAATCAATCCTATAATAAAATGTGCACCAAATGTGTTTAACGAATGGTATCAACCCAAAAATTAGGTTTGTTAAAGATTAATGATGAGAAAAAATTTTACGGTGTTGAGTTTCCGAGCTTTCAAATGATGTATACCACTTCTAAGTGGCATTTTAGGTTATTGTTATTCGGTGAGCACACACACATATTGTTACTATTTTGAAGAGAGGACAGCTATAAGGACACACTCACTAACGGTTGGTAAAACTCAATAACAGGTGCAAGCTAACCCACATTGCCATGAGCTACAATTAGCAAAATAGCAGAACAAAACATGATGTGCTTTCAGGTCTGTTTTCACAACAGAGAAAACGTTAGCTCATACTGGGAAACGTGTCACACTGAGCGTGTGATGGAAAAACAAGTTGAAGTCACCAACAGATCACTGAGACCAGCTGCCAACATGTCAAGCCAAACTGCTGAGTCGGTAGCAATCTAAATGTAATGTTAGTGTAGCCAATCTACCCTATATTTAAATGTAGATGGGGCCCTGAATTCTTTATTCCTATCAACTTTAATATGGCATGTCTGATTAGCTAGATGCTATTGTTGTATCACTCTAAAAATATTTAATCTGCTGGATATAATTTAATATTATGAGAACTCAATGTAACAATAATTGAGCGTAATTACCTTTTAACACGATAAAATAGTAAGCTACCACATATTACATATATGTAACCTATAAACACACAGGAACAGTTTAGAAATAGTTTTAAAATAGTAACTTCTTACAAGGCAAAATAATTAATAATATTAACTTAAATCTCAAGCGTGTTCATTGCTTTTGTGTCACAGTACGTGTTTCAATTTACACCACACTATTTTCTTTTTTGTTTTTTTGGTTTGTTACTACAAATAAAATATATTGCCTGACATTTTCCTCTGAATATAATAATGTATATAATGGGCCTATTGGTGACCAAACACAAACACGGCACACGCCAATAATCAACAATCATCAATAATATAATGAACTTAATAAAAATCATTGCATTCTTGATTTGATGCCTGTGATTGGGACCAAAAACGTAGTGGTCACTTCATTTAAACAAGCGCAAAAACAAATAAAGCAGGTCAGTACCTTTTTATGGAGGTATGTGGTCCTCCGGAGACAGATAAGCTAACAGTCCATTAGCCTCCGGCCATGAGCTGGATGGCAGCACTTGGTCATATTCACAGACTTTGGTGCTAATTCAGCGTTGCCAGAGGACCTCTGAGCTTTCCCGGGTGGCTCGTAGTGCTGTCTGGTTGTTGTCTCTTGTTTCCAGGTCAGAAGCAGCCCAGACAAAGCTACTGTGGGTTACCTACTCACCTGCTTGCCTACAGCAGCAAACTTCCGGGAGAAGTTATCTGTAAATCGCATAACCTGTCCTCTTTCAGGTTATCTAGCAAGCTGACAGTTAAAGAGTACTACTATCCTGGCTGGAGCTGTACTGTTTGCCATTTGGGGTGCCTGACCCAGTGGCCAAAGGTTTCAGGAGTTCACCCCAGCTCTGTGGAGACAATGTGAAAGAAGGTGGAGGATTTGGATCTCCTTATCCAGGCCAAAAAAACGGTACCAGCCCGGTGCATACAGGATCCAAAGAGCGCCGGGAAAACACAACAGCAAGTTCATATTCAGCCAAAATACCATGGGGATAAGACCCAAGAGATGGTGCCAGACAGGATGTAATTTTCACCCCCAGACCGCTGCGTTTACCCCAGCATCTATAACACCTCCTGTGGGGTGGTGGAACAGGAGCACATCGGAGGCAAGCAGGTATGGGAAAAGGAATGGGGGAAAGAGAAGTTTCTCTCCACCCGGTTTGTACGACACTTGTAACACATTTTTCGGTAGTAATTTGAATGTTTGAGGGTGCTTGGTGATCATAAACAACAAGTGCAAAGTTGGCATTTTTTGTAACAAATGACAAAACAACACAAACAGTGTTGACAGCAGCAGATGGCAGTCTACACACACTGGTGCTACCCCACCCAGTAACACGAAAGTCAGATGTGTGTGTATATGTGTGAAGGGGGGTTGGACACATGAAAGGCCTGTATCTTTAAGTACATGGTGTTAGATGCTTTAGTGTGTTTCAGATTGTTGAGACATCTACACAAGATACTTTAATAGTCCTCTCATTGATTTTTATATCACAGCCCACAAATATTTGGCCACAATCTCTCAATTTTGGAGCCATGTAAGATTTCAATTTCTGATTTTTAATTTGCAAATGTCTACACTCTAGACGATACCAGTAGTGTAAGAGAAACCTGAGGTAATTGAAATTCAGTGTGAAGTTAGAAATAATGTCAATAATGACTTGAATGCAACCTTGTGTATATGGGCTTGTGCATTTACAAACACGTCACGTATAAAAAACTGTTTTAAAACTGCATAAAAAATTGTCTAAACTGATATTGTGTAGTAAAATTAGACTACAGAATTCCCATGTGAAACTCTTCAGGGAGACTGCGGGTCCCTTGACACAACATTCATATCTACTGATCCCTATCTAATAAAAGATGTATTTACCATTCAAAAGAAAAACAAGTTTCATATCTGTGAGTTTCATATCGGTCCTCTGTGATTTGAAGACACCTGGATGTTAAGTTTCCTGTCATGATTCTGTCTACCTGATACTGCTTTTGTTAAATTTCTTTTATTTGGTGCAAATACACACGACAGTGCTGTAAGAGAACATGCAGACATTCATGGTTTGACCTCCTATGCCACAATTTCAATACTTTCAAACATATTTACCTTTTTAACTTTCCATTTCATGGACATTCAACAATGTGCTGAAACATCCTTGTGCGCTGAAAAATTCCTAAATAAGCCAGTATTTGTACTGTATAGGAGGACTATGGGAATCATGACATAACAAAAATCTGCTAATAGATATTTTCCACTGTTTGCTTACAGTTTAATCATTAAGATGTTATTATGCGTTCCCATTTTGTTTCTGAAAAATAATTCATCAGCAAAATTTTACGTCCGTAGCACAACACTGTTAGAATGAAATGAGGCATCTTAAACATATGGGAGACAACATAATTTTGTGGTGGAGTACACAAATCACTAATTTATGAGGAGTTATCAGAAGCACTTAATGCAACAGTGACAGCTGACAGAGACTTTGACAAATTCAGAGAGCGATGAGACTGGCAGTATTTGGTGAGCTGTAGTTTTGAGTCAGTCCTTGTAAGCGACTCGACACTTCTACTCAGTGATTTATTCTGTCTCAAATGATGCAGAAAATTACTTCATCAGAGTCCCTGTGTTAAATGCTTGTTTTTTGAAAAGTGCTGCTGTTTTGAATTGCAGTCATCAGGAGAAGTTTGTGGTACCAGGTAAGTATATATAATAAAGTTTTAATCACTTGTATACTTCCTATCCAGATGTGTACTCTCTGAACTGACACTTAGTACAGTTCTATATCACAGTGTTATCTCTCTCTGAACTTACATGTGCCTTTTCTTTTTTTTTAATTTAAATAAAGAGGACTATTTCTCATTTGTTCATGCCATGCTGTCTCTAACATGAAACTAACCACCTAGCAGCTAAAAGTGCATTTTACTGCACATTCTGCCACATTAACATTAGAGAGTTTGTATATTTTAAAGATTCTTCATGAAAATCAACTTTATATGGCAGAAAAAGGTTGGAAAGACAGATATTTCTCTCTCAGCTTGTACAACCAGTGACCCTGGATTCAAATCCTAGTAAGCTTCCTGGCTTTGTCTGGCAATTTTGCATTTGAATTTTATCTTAAAGCTCCTTTTCAAAGTTCATGTTTTGTCCTTTCCAGCTGTGAGTCATTTATTTTACTCCATTTAGAAGATGAAAATTATACTGCATATGTATGCTTTGGATAAGTATTGTAAATGCAATTCATCTAGAAAGGACAGATGTCTCCCAGTGTAGATTTGTTTGATTGTGTTCCTAGTGCTCACTAGTCTGAGCTCATTGTTTAAATTTAGGTGCACACAGAGTGTAACATTGATTTTGTTTGACTTGGCTGAAGCATTTTCTAGTAATGAAGATGCTGTTTGGTGCAGACAGCATGATCTCTGTCTCTTCCACCCTTTTACTTTATGCTTTTGAGACCCATAAATGCCCTGACAATTTTCTGTGTCAGTGTCATAGTGGAGGCAGGAGCCAGAGTCGATTCTCCATAGAGGATGCTCCGGCAATTTGCCAGCATGAGCCTCTCCCAGCATGCATCGAGTGAGTGAAATGCCTAGATACGGTGGACAAGTCACCAGAACCACTAAATTGAACCCAGGCTCCATGTGTGAAGAAGGACCTGCTATCTCTCTCCCTTTGCCCTTTATGTAGTGAACTGATTGCCTGAACTCGAGGTGACCTCTGATCGTAACTCACCATTGTTATCTGAGGTTCTACCAAAACCCTTCATTCAGACTCCTTTCAGCTGCCAGTCAATCCAGCCTTTTCTTTTTTGGAAAGATGAGACACATTTGTACCATTGTACACAATTGTATGTACAGACTTACAAGTTTTCTTTCACTCGACACTTTGATAAACTCCCATAGCCATAAGCCTCTTCTGTGAAAAGAAACAAAAATGTTTGTGTGGTGCAGTGTGCATAGTGTACGTGAAGGCTTGTTTGCATTGTTCACTCCTGTTTGTTTGCTCTGAGGCTGTATAAGGTGTTTATCTTCAAGTATGATAATGAATGTACAAGAATGATTAATTTAACTGGGAGAATTATGAACGCTTTCTGACTTCATTGTAATTAAACAAAACCCATCACAGACACGGGGAAATATATTCCTACAATTACATAAATAAATTCCTATAATTATTATTGGAAGGCTGAAACATTGTTGCTGTATTTTATTTCTGATTATTTTAAACCGTTTTTGAACATTTTGAGAACATTTCAGGAAATACTGGATCCATGATATGCCTGTGGACTTTTTCTGTCATTCTAGATAGAATTAAAAATATTTCTGGCCAAAGGCAGCACTCATTGGAATTGCAAATCAGTTTGAGTTAGCCTCCCTACTGGGTGCCAGCAATATTGACACCACAGATGGCTTTAACTTTTTGGTATTTTAATGGGCATGATATGAAAAATTAGGATGGCAGTTTTCCCATTTGAAAAACGTCCTTAGCAAACTCCCTCCTCTTAGTTCAAAGATGGCCGCTGATGTGAACCCCTGTATTCAAGCGCCAACACCATTAGCCTGCCAAGTGCTGCCTAAACAGATCTGCAATAGAACAGTACATAGCTGGAGAGCCACAGGCCGTATCCTTTTTTGAGAAGAACAAGAATTGGTCACCTGCACTACTGAATCAGGTGATTATTCTTTGATGTAGGGGGCCCCAATCTGGAAAGCAGGACAACCCGTCAGAAGATCTTTCCGGAGGCTAAAACATGAAGGGTTTAGAGTTTTAGCGACCGTGCAGAGTCTGCTGCTGACACAGTTCTGTCTGGTCAAAGCAGGAACCAAAAAAATAAGCCCTCCAGATAGCCACTCTAAACTGTCACCAACACTGTGTGAGACATAATTAGAATTTCAGTGACTCAGCCTTTTCGTTAAAATCAGACTGGAGTGAATGTGACTGTAAAATGTGGTGAGAATGTTACTCTAGAGGTCTTCATGTAGCGTTTATAAGCAGTATGCAAACACATAATGCAGATATGAGGACATATTCAAGTGTTTACAAATGTGCAATATGTGTCAGCAGTTAAAATGTCTCCTTTTAAGTCATATTTCATATTATTACAACTGTGTTTTATTTTATTGTTGCTCATTATGCATTTATACACCAGCCAACACGAGGAGTTACAGCTGTTGACAAATACATTAAAAAGCTTGTTTTAAATAAACTTCATCAAATATTATTATACATGTTTGTATGCTTATAAATGCAAAATATGGGTGATTTGCTGTGTCTGAAAATTAAACTGGAAAAATCTAAATGAGAAAAAAATCAAATCAAAACAACTTTCCATTGAAAATATTCACAAATATTCATATAAGCTCAACTCAAAGCTACCCTAAACACCCTATAAAATAGTGGCATGACAGATTTCCATCTTTTGTTTATTGTATTTTTCTCCTTCTTGTGGGTAACTTGACAAAATAGTCCGCTATATGCATTGTCAAATTGCACAAAAGATCTTTTTAGGGAAGCTAAAATGGAGATTGACAGCAGAAATTGATAGAAATGTTTTTTGACCTTTCTTCAATATTAACAATGACTGGATGCCATACAGTGGAATCACAAACAGAGAATCAATAAAGATTTATCTCCACCACCAGAAGCCTAAACATGACTTTAAACTTTTTTTTTTTAATAATCTGACTGTTACAGACATCTGTAATCATACGTTTTGTGGCGTATAATAACATTTTTTAAGTGTACAGCTTTTCTCATTTTCGCTCTGTACTACAGGTAATGACATTTTTAACAGCCCCAAGAAAAACGCCCTTCCAGGATGAAAACAGTAAAATAGAATCCATTTCAGTATGAAACTTATTGAATATTCCATTATGTGACATGTTCATCAATCTTAACCTATAATTCATCATTGTCAACTGAACAATGTGTGCATTAATTTAGGGAATATATTCCTTGAACCCTCAGGTAATAATTTTAACAAATGTCAGCAAGTTCTCAGATGCTGTAAGTATAGCTCAGATCAATCCCCTTTTGTAGGAGGAAGCTATTCACATTTAACACTGGTACATAGTTGAACAGCTTGTATCACATATATTCTCATCCTCATGTGAGATGGCGTGGGATTTATTGAAACTCGTTCTTCCACATTGTGGAAATGGAGTAACACATATAATTACAAACTATCAGGGGAACAATGCACAATTTCTACCACCATAACCTTGATTAAAAACTATAATAAGAGTAGCTTTGCTATTAAAAAACATATTTGTTGTTAAGTGGGTTTTTTTTATATTCATGGCCTTAAAGGAGAATATGTACCATGCACATTTCCTGGTCTTTATTTTGATTCTAGGGCTAAAAACCTTATTTATCTTCTACTGATTTTTTTTATGCAGCCCTTCAGTTTATCGTCTGTCTGAAACAGGCCATTTTAGCAACCCTTTAAGGCCCCTCACCTGATGCAATAAGATCTGGCTGTACCCTGTGGCACCTCATGCCATGCCCCCCTCACACCGCTCCCATCACCTCACACTGTGCCACTTTTGGCTTGCAGTTTTTCTTCTCTCCTCTTGGTCTTACTATTAAGCTCAGCTTGCCAGTAAACCAGCAGCCTCTGCCTTTTTCCAGGCATAACTTTTATTGTATTTGAATAAATAAATTATGACTTCAGAAAGCGTAATATTAATCCTTGTTTTTCTAGGAGCATCTTTCCTGTAAAACATCCTCTCTTGGAAAAAAAATCCTTTGTTGATGTAATACAATTATACTAGTTACCAGTGGCAACACAATTTGCTTATTGGATATATTAAATTAACTGTTTCCTTGAAGCATGTTTTATATGACATAATATATGACATAATATGTCATAGCTTGTGAATGTGTGTTTGCAA
The DNA here is from genome assembly GCF_963691925.1 of Scomber scombrus. Classification (NCBI taxonomy): domain Eukaryota; kingdom Metazoa; phylum Chordata; class Actinopteri; order Scombriformes; family Scombridae; genus Scomber; species Scomber scombrus. The sequence continues at coordinate 28,522,640 of NC_084977.1, read as the reverse complement.
TGTTTGCATTTGTCTGCTCTCCAACATTGTTGCAGCAGATCCTGCCACTTTAGATGCAGGCAGATACTTTTAAAGTTACAAACTGACCACCAGCAAACCAAACTTTTGGATGACTCAGTGTTTCTTGTGTCATTGAAGTTGTCTTTTAGGTAGCAAGTGACACAGCATTGAGATGAAATAGCCAGGCTTGGTGACATTTCCCATTTAACTATACATTGACTGGTATTGATTAAAAGGCTGGTTCCAAAAGAACAGCTCAACTGCATTAGACCTTCGAAATTGTTTTAGAAGTTCAAAGCTTGTACTTCGGCCCAGAGTGTTGTAATTGCAAAATAGCCATTTAACATTTTATTAAAATTATGATTTTTTTTTTTTAACATCATGCATCATCATCATCACATAATCAGCATTGGTGGCTCAGTAGTTAGAGCAGTCATTGGGTCATTTGAAGGCTCCTGATTTGATTCCAGCTCCTCTCGGCAGCTGCTGTTTTTAATGTTCAGCTATGGCAACAACAATTACCAAAAATCTAACAGGACATTCATATAGCACACACATAAAAACACACATATTGTATGCCTCTCAAATTGAAAACTAAACCCACTCATGTTTCCATTACTTTCCCTGTGCAATAACACTGAAACATTGTACTCCAGCCATAAAGATGTCAGCATTTGCATTATTACTGTACCTGCTTGCGAGGTCCAATGCAAATATTTCCTTAAGTTTTTTTTTTTTTCAGAAACATGAATACAATAAGTAGTTGTGTGATGAAGAAAAAAACCTTTTGCTTTACTTCTATATGATTTACAACATGGCTAAGCATTACTTCCACACAAACACACATCTTCATATAACAGATATTAAGGGAAATGTATGTTTATGATACTCTCTAGGGCTAAAGTTTTTAAACAACGTTACACAAAACACTGTCATGCTTAATGGGGGGTGGATGTTTCACATTATGCAGGATACTCAACCTGTATTTGAATGTATGAATTATGAAAGGGAGGCTTTTCTATAATACCACAACATAATGGTGCACAGTGCAGCTGCATAGCCAATCAAAGTTGCTTAACTGTATGATTATGTTTAAACTTTTTACCAAAAAGTGCAGAGGAATTCCCCACCAACAGACTAAAACTGGAGGCATAACCCTGAATACTGATTCAGCCTGTGCATCACTACCAATAACACTATAATCAAAGAATATAACACACAAGTTGAAATATACCCAAGTAAATATCATAGGGTGCATCCAGGACCACATACTGCACATACTATGGCAAAATCATTGTATGGTTGCCTTGAATCCTGCATACAGTATGAACAGAGGGGTAATAATCATAGTGATAATGTCCACTTGTGAAACATCCTGTGTTGTTATATATATATATATCAGAAAACCTGTAAAACACAAAAAGATCTCATTCAATATACAACAGCTAATCTATAAACACATGGGATATTTACATTTAAAATTGATCTTCACAGTGTGCTGAATGAAATGTTTTGCATTGTGATTCAATAAAGCAAAGTCATGAGGCCTTACCAAACACATTTTTTCATTTTTTTTCAGTCCACTGGTTATTTGAGAACCAAAACATAATATTTTCTTAGATTGCACTGTAGGTTTTGCATGCAAGACAACCATATGTTTTATTAGCACAATTACCTGCATGTTTAACTACATTGCTCTGGTGGCCCTGTAAATGAAGAGCCATCTCTCTGCTTCCAGCAAAGAGCACACTGGTACACATTTTGTAATTTGCATATTAATTCTAGCTCCAAATTATTAAGTAATACAGAGATATGAGGCTGAGTAGAAAAAGTGAGAAAAAAGCTCATCCACAAACCACAATTTTGGTAGAAAATATTTTTGCTTTCAAATGTAGATAACTCACTAAGGACCACACTAACTCAAATAACATTAAGCAGTATGTAGCTGTTGTCTCATACACACACAACACAACACAACACACCATCATGCTGGCTCTTGTCGCTATAGCTAGTAAAATAAATCCTAAACAAAAAATCCAGTGCAACTTTTACTATTTGTACATTATCATATATAGTCTTCTCTCTCTCACTCTCTCACACACACACACACACACACACACACACACACACACACACACACACACACACACACACACACACACACACACACACACACACACAGTATGCAAGCAGCAGATTGAATGTTAGCTTTCATTTGTTGCTAGCATTGACGCTACATCTAACGTATAACGTTAAACAGCTGCAACGCTAGCCTAACTTTTCTTTTTTTTTTAAATTATTTTAATTTTACTTAGTTGTGCAATTACATCATATGTTCAACTTTAGAGTTGTGATCGTCAGTGGCTTGCTCCTTCTTTTTCTTCATCATTTCTAATGGTTAAATTAAGGTTAGGATCACTCCACAACAAGCTGACAGACACACAATTCTGACATTTCATCATTATCATTATCAAATAATTCCTTATACATCCAGTAGACAAAGAGCTACATTATCATGACTTTGAAGTTGTGTTTTCTGTCCCTCTTTTAGCTCTGGTTTGGTCTCCAGATACTTACTAACTTTGTCATTTGGTGCAGGACATGTTGTGTGGATGTTCATGTCACAGTGAGTGAAGAGCCATCATTCTTGGGGTGAAAATATGAATCAAATGATTATTTCATGTTTCCCTGTGGAGTGTCTATAACTTGCTATTAATGGTTGCTGCATTGTGCCTATAAGGGGGATGGGGAAATCATTTATGTGCCTGCTCTGTTTGTGTTGGTGTGTGCATGCTCATGTGCATGTCAGCACATTTGTCTGCGTGTTACAAAGCAAATGTATGATGCATATGGCCAAAAGCTGCAATCCATATTTCAAATCCTGCTCAGCGCTCTGGTGTCACTTCACCCTATGACTGCTTGAAAGAGGCAAATAATGGGGAGTAAAGAAGATCAGCTCCCTGTTTTGAAAAGGAATCACCTTTTTAATTTACCATAAGATGTCTCTCAGCACAAAGAGAGATTTCCTCCAACATTTTTCTGCTTCATTTGCACTCGGCTCCTTTTTTTGTCAAGCTCATCAGTTTTTTGCCCATGTCAAAAGCTCTTCCTTTCTAATGGATTTTCTGGTAACAGATTTTCTATTTACGATAAGAGGATGCTCTTAGTTTTTAACAGCTCAATTGAATGTTGATGGGGCCAACTGTATTCCAAACATGTTTAACAGAGTATTTTTGCATCATCGTTGCCATGATTTTCATTTATGAATAATTTACTTTAAGCCTCTTTTTATCAGTCGAATGATACAAGAAATATGTGAAAATAAAAAAATGGATACAGACTTTTATGGACTTCACCAAACAGAAGAATAAAGGAACTAAGTCGGGTGTTGAGCATCTGGTAACATACTGTAAATCAGTGTTGTAAAATGTAAAACTGTTTTATATGCAGCCCAACAGTGTGAATGATTCGGACTTCATTTCCTACTCTGGCATTTCTGCAATAGACTTAAGGACATATATCAGAGCAGCTATATGAGGTGTCACCTTGTGATTATGGTTTTATATGTTGCTCAATGTTGTGTATCCTTCACACAAAATACTAGGAGACTATAAGGCTACTGCTCAGTGCTGTTGCAGCAAAATGATTTGCCAGTGGGCTGATTTAAAGTATTTCATACTGTGATATTGATACAGGGATTGTGCTGATCTTTGGGAAACATCTGATTCAATTATACCTTTGTCTTTTATTTGCTGTTGAAACACCACTCTACCTTCTCTTCAATTCACTGTCTTTAATTTTTTGTACACTTGTTATATCTTTTGTGATAGTTTTACTGGAGGTAAAAGTAATTTTTTGGTATGGAGAATGTCAGGTGACTTCACAGGGATGGGTGGGCATGATAACTGTATTAAACAGTGTACTCTCTACATTAAACAGCAGTCTGGTAGTAGAGATACATTCAATTTCAAATTATTAGTTTTTTGTTCCCAACTTCAGCAAAAAAATGTTTTTATTTTGCTACCGCTCTGACTTGTTCTGGTTTATTCTCCATAGCAAAAGTGACCTTATTTGTGACCGCATTTTGAGCTGTCCAACACACCATGCTGTCTGACAGTGGCATAATTTATATAATTTCAATAACAACATAATTTCTGGATGGGATTATACTTTTTTTTGCCAAAACATAAACCCATAGGATTGCCATTTTTTTTTCTGTGAGACTCCTGGTTCTAGCAATGACAACATTAATGTGCTGATGTTTAGCAGGTATAATGTGTGCCATGTTCACTATCTTAGTTTTGCATGCTGTCATTTGTGCTACCATTTTCTGATTAGCACTAAACACAAAGTACAGCTGAGACTGATATTAGTTTTGCAGGTAAATTTGAAAAATGTCAAGATCAACAGTCAGGAGATCACAACAATATTTGTGCCAATCCCTCAATCAAATGTAGAGATATTGAACAGCTTGTGAGTGACCGTAGAGGAAGAGTCAATCAATCACTCAATACTTTAGGCTTCATCTAGGGATCAAGAAGTTATGTAAAAAATCTCATGGCACGTCCGTTTAATAGTTGTGATATTTCAGTCTGAACCAAAGCGGTGGACAGACCGACCCACAGTGTTGTCACTAGAGCTTTTCTGCAAGCACAGCTAAGAAGTTTGAAATGGGAAATAAGAGAAGGTTACAACTCTTGGAACCATCGGCTACCTCCAGAGTGCAACTATCCCTCTTTCTTAACTACTTTTTCCCCTGGCTATGTACAGTATGTGGGATTTTATTTTCATATCACATCATGTTTTCTCCACATCCAAAATGGACTATTAAAATGAGTTTGAAGCAACCCATTAATAAGAGGGTGGACTGCTGCAGTCACTGTATTTGAGTCAAATATGAGAGCAATCAAAAAGAACTACCTCCTCATCAATAAACCACAGCAATCCCATCCATCTCTCCAGAGCTAAGATGGATGGACATGGACCAGTCTAATTAAAGGATGAATTATGGAATGGATTCAATTCATCACTATTCTGTCATTGCTATTAAATTCACAGTCAGTCCCATGTTTCCGTATCTGGGTTGCGCTGCTTTTCTGCATCTATCAATCATAAATCAAGGAAAAATTAATCCCAGCAGTGGATCTTATGTAGTTTATATGGGCCACACTTATGGTCCAACAATTCTCTGCTGAAGGTAGTTGCGTAGTAGCAGGCCTCATGCTTGATGATCCCCAGTGTACACACTGCCGAACCTGCTCTACTGCATAAGGCAGCCCATATGGCCTAAGAACAAACATTGCGGGAGAGACTATTGAAAGCTCTCACATTAAATCCCCTGTACACACACACACAAATGGGAATGCACTTACACACATTTTGGCACAAAGACGTGCGAAAATGCATTCATGCCCACAAACAAACACATAGGACCCCGGATGAGGAGTGGAGCCAGTCCAATGGCTAGGACATTATTGATTTGGTTACTGTGTTGCACACAAACACCGCTCATCACATAAAGCAGAGGCAATAAGGTAGATTTTAAATGAGCGCCTCTTAGCAAGGACTTGTTTGTGTGCATGAAGGATTTGTGAACACTCCAATGGAGGTCAATAAATATTTTCTGTTCAAAGAAAGAGAACGTGAAAGAGGGCACATGAAGGTGACAGCTCCCAGCGATGACTGTAACGCATTCAAGGCCTGAGGTATTGACAAGCACTTTGGTGTCACTCTCTTCAGAGGACATAGCGATAGAGATGTGGGGGACATAATGAGCACCTGTCAAAGCACTCAAACAAAGAAGCCAATCAGATTGCAGTCACTGAATACAAAACAACCCACTGTGGTTGCTGTCTGTATATCCGCAGCAGTATATCTCAACATGTTTAAATAATTTTTGTGTAAACGTGTATTTGGTTGTGTTTCTGTGACTGTGTGTTCATCTACATTTAAAGTGGGAAATCTATTATACAGCTGAACAAGGTCTCATTCTGCACACGAGAAAGAGAGAAAGAGAGAGAGTGAGAGAGAATGGGATAAGACTGCCTAAGGCTCCACGCAGTTCTATTAGCAAGGCTGTTGAAAGAGTGGAGTGCAGTAGAATGGACCACTGCAATCTTTTTCCTCTCAAAATTATGCAGAGTCCAAAATGACTTGAATTTCGATGTTTTGCTATTTACTAACAGCATGAATTTTAAAGCAGCTCTTCAGCACCTTGAAAACTGGAAGATGTGCTAAATGACAGCACACATTTTTGAATTGCAATTTTCAATATTAGATTTGGGATTTCTTACATATTTTTTTGGGAAAGCCCTATTTTTCAACATGTAATGGTCTCAATAATATTACATTTTTATCTTCATTGTAGCTACAGTGATGAATTGTAATGAGTGAAGTATGACCTACTGTCAGTACACACCATTAAGTAAACAACCACAAATAGAAACACAAATCAATTATGCATCCTGAAAGGCATTAATTATTACCAGTGTTTTCTTATGAAGAGTTTATCCTGTATCGGGAAGGGACATGATGCATCAACAATGTATCTCTTGACGTTTAATCAGAGCCTAAAAGAAAAGGTTAAATCCATCCGAGCAAATGAGAGGAAGAAATTAAAGTTAGTTTGGTTGGCCAAGGCTGCACTACTGCTGATTGCAGCAAACATTACACATAATTACACATAATCTGCACATGGCAAAAACCGCCACTGTTAAATCAGCATCCATCTGTGGGCAAAGTCTCGTAGAAAGAAAAATAACTTTGTAGATATTGTAATGTGTGTACAATGAATTGTCTGACCTCAATGAGTCATGATGTAAGAAAAAACAACTTCTGTTCCAGTTACTTACATGAGCACTCATGTTTTCACTATTTATTGTTCTCAGTGGTTCCTAACCTGAAGTCAGGATCCCTAAGGGGTTGCAAAATGATTAAGAGGATAGGAAACAAGGACAAAAACCCTGCCCTCTCTAACACAAAATAATGCTGGCATTAAAAAGTTTGATACTAAAAAGGTTGGGAACCAGACTGTATATAAATATGGATGTAAAGGGGTGTGGTGTCGCACATTGGCCAGTGGGCAGACTTGCTGCTTATGGCTGGCACCATCTTCTTCTGTTTGCAGCCAGGACCTTCCAAATTAGGAGTGCAGTGTTGCCTTTCACGCTCTGTAACGAGCCCCCACTAGCTAGCTTACAAGGAACATCAAGTAGTGCACACCTGGGCTAATTTTAGTTCCTTTAAATCTTGCTAACAGGCCAGTTTTGTGTAAGTAACATTAAAATTACTGAAATATTGTGACAACGGTCCGACTCAGTGTAAGTCTCGGAGCCGTGGAGAGCAGCAGATTAGCCAACTGTTAATAACAGCTGTCAATCAAAGCACACATGGCAGAGATGAAAGCCTACTATAAGTCAATAATATCTAAGACCATAATATCTTGTTGATGCTTTTTTAATGGGAGTCAATTGAAGGCAACATCTAGCGGCTGTCGGTGGGCTTCCACATGGGATTCGGTGGAAAGCCATGGTAGCCGGCACTTGGCTCTAACTTGATGGAAAGGAATGCTTTTCTGTGTTGGATAAGTAGGGGAGGAAATCAGAAATATCAGAATACTCAGTCTCACCAGAATGAGTTTGAATAGTATTTTGTGAACATTAGCATTGTGTAACTGCTTGTATCTTCTTCTCTATGTGCACCTCATATCAGAGCTTTGACTATGTCATCAGAAGCAATTCCTACCTCAATTTAAGGGTAAGGGGTGAATGTAGAGGGAGATGAGAAAAACAACATATTGGAAGTTCACAGTAAATAAATAAAATAAAATAAATAAAAAGAAGTAGGTATTTATGGATGGGCTGAGTGGTGGTAATAAAAAAGGAAATTGGAAAAGTGAAATTATTCAGATTTTTTTTAAAAAACACTAATTTGAGGTTATTTGTCCTTAACCCTGAATGCATAATGGTGAGATGTGTCAGGGATCAATGCAAAACACATGCTGGATGATGGAAATGACAGCAATGAGATGGAAATCTATTAAAATATAAAAAAAATCGCATTGCTATGTATGTCGGTGCAAATTCAGACATGCACAAAGGCACACAAATACCTAATTAACTTCATGAATAAACTCCTGCATAAACCAGAACTTTTCTGTGTAGTTCAGCAGTTCATGCATATACTGTAGCATCAGTAAAACTCTCACGGGACCCATCTGCAGGCTTTATGCTGTGATATTTAGCCTTTAAGGATGCACGGTGCTGCGGATAAGGTGCTGGATCATTTGAGTGTAACAGAAAAGAACAGTATTTGCAATAGATTTGCTGAGGTGAGTCAGAGGTCACACCACATGTGGGTCCATTGTGCTCATCAGTGAGTCTAACCTTTGCTGTTCTCCATCAGCAGCAGAGACCTTCTCTTGGGGATGGAACAGGGTGAAAGAAAATGAACAGCTGGACTGATTTTCTCTCTCTTTGCTGTTTGATGCTACGGGGCAAATTTACAGATTTACACACGGTGGGTAGATTTGTTTGCCAAAATTACCCACCTTGTTGCCATATTTCTATTTCACATCCCTCTGATATGTACCCATGACTGCACATATGCACCTTTTTTTTTATATGTCAGGCTAGCATGTGACTGGAAGGTTGCCAGTTGAAATCCCTGGACTGCATTAGGAAAATGTGAGCAGGGAATGCAAATGAGTAATATTCTCCCCTTCATCAGCAGCTAGCATCCAGGTGTCCTCAAGTAATATATTAAAAGCCTAACTGCTCAGTAGAATTGCATTAATATTGCTGCACGTCGGCCATAATGACAGACAGCAGTTACGTAAAGCTGATCAGTTGCATATTTAATTGCACTTTCTTTGGCTAAACAATCCGTAAATAATAGGTGCACAAAGCAATGTTGAGCTGAGTTTTACAATTCTGCTTTACATTAGGGGATAGAACCCTATGACTTTACACATGACAGCCACTTAAACCTTTTAATATCAAGGCTTAAGTATGTGCATTGACAGTATCTCCAAGGCAAAGTGGCTGAATTTAATCATCGAAAGGCCAAAGGGAAGTCTTACATTTTGCTTATGCCTCCCACACTGTCCCTAATGATTATTTAAGCAGCCTGTCCAGTAATGTTGCAAAATGGGAAATTTAAGGTGTTAGTGCTGTGCATTTAATGGACCCTGCATTTTAGATTACTCTGTCTTGAGATAAATGGGATTCAATAGGTCTGCTTCTACTTGGTGTCAAGGCTTAAATAACTTTTAAAAGGTGAGATGTTGCACTTGTGAAGGAAATATTGTCCACTTATTTCTTTGTGTAATGAACAATGAGCCATTCAGATTTTATTTTAAAAGGATGAGAATGACACTTGAACGCTTCAGAGGGTTAAACTTATTGCTTGGAGGATCAGCTGCAAAACAACATTGCGGTCCAAACCAAGCTTCCCCTTGTAGCTTGCTTGTAAGGTCCCTTAATCTTCGTCTTTCCATCTCCTTTCCCCTACAGTATCATGAATTATCTCTTCATTGTTGGATGAAGTGAATAACGAGAATTCAGGGCGAACAGGCTCTGGGTCTCTTGTGATGGTGCACTTATTGACAGGGCCACACAAAAAGCAGGAAAAGATTTAGGAGGTGGCTAGTAAGGAGACGCTTTGAACTAATGAAGTGTATCCTTCACTATCTATCAGCTGTCCTGTGACAACTATCAACGGACAAAATCAATACAGATGTGGTCAAAGATTCAGCAGTGCTTGAATCGGCGCGCTCACCTCAATCTATCTGTGCCATTAACTCTTCTCTGTGTGCCCCTCTTTGGTTGATGGTAATAATCTAATTCCATATTGGAAGAAGCTCTCTTCTCCCTCCTAGGCTGTGGTTTCCTCCTCCAGTATAATGCAGCTGCTGTTAGCAAAGATTTATTTTAGCTCTCTGGCACTCATCAAGCCTTGTATTTGTGAATTTCGTGTGTGGCTTAATGCTTATTTTCCATGCATAGAAAATGAGAGCCGTATTACATTTTCCTATCATGAGGATTATATTAAGGATGACATAACTATAAAGCAGTTGCAGTCTGACATTGATATAGCGTATTGGAAAATAAGCGCATGGAAACTGGTGGATAGCTACATTTGCCTTCAAACTATTTATTTTGAATCATTTACAAAATATCTAATAATGACCTAAACCATAGTTCCTTACATGGCTAAACGTCACTGTTGTGTAAGCATTTATTTTTTTAGATGATGATGATACGCTAATCATATAAGACACAAACCCACTCACCAGAATTGGATGATTCTGTAAACCACCATATCATGGAAAATGTCAAATGGATTGCGCTTATATAACACTTTTCTATCTTAACGGACAAAACCCTTTACAATTTTTGCCTCTTGTTCACCCGTTCGCTGACACCCACCCACACACAGACTGATGATTGACATGCAAGGTGCTGGCGAGATCATAAGGTGCAATTTTGGATTCTGTGTTTTGCTCAAGAACACTTAAACACAGGGACAGATGGATCTGGGGATTGAACGACCAACCCTGCGATTAGTCGACGACCCACTCTACCATTGGACGGCTGTGGTTCAGGTAGAAAGGGTAGAAAGCAATCAGCCGATTTATTCCTGACTCCTCCAGTCCACATGTCAAAGTGTCCTTGGGCAAGATACTAAACCTCAAAGAAGACTCCGCCATTGTTGTGTGAATGTGTGTGTGAATGATGAGAAACTCCTCTTGATGAGCAGGCACTTTGCATGGCCGCCTGTGCCATCAGCGTATGAAAATGTGAATTGGTGAATGTGGCTTGTAGTGTAAAAGCACTTTGAGTGATCCGAAGACTAAAAAGGCGCTATATAAATGATGTCTATTTACCTTTCCATTTACCACTTACCTCCTGAGCCATAACAGCCCCATTATGTGCATGATGAGATTTTCAATTTGTTATCTTTACAATACACAATACAATACAACTGTTATATGATTAAGGCGCACTTTAAGTTAGGTTACAAAGATTGTCAACATTGTAAAAATATATTGCCATTTTAATTGTTGGGATGGGATGAAAATGGTCTCTGACATACATCCTTACTTTATGAAGCACTATATATACAACATAGTACTTCTGGCATTTCAAACCCTATCACCAGATAAATATGTTGATATTGGACTATTCTGAAAGCATGCATAATGTTCAAAGTAAGTGTACAGAGTGTTTTTTGTTAGGGAAAGGTTGTGGTTATGGCTAATTAACTCTAGGTGAGTAAAACACTTTAGAACATCTCGTTTACAAGAAAAACAAAAGCAAGCGTTAATTGCAGCTCTGAGACAGCCGATCCACCACCCCACCTTACATTCCTTTACTTTCTGAAGGGCGTTTTAGTAAAGTCCCAAAATGATACTTGTTTTTGTTGGAGTGACAAAGCCCTCTAGTGGGTGTAGGAGTTATGAATCTTGTCTGTTTGGAGCAAACTGAACCCACAGCAATGTCGGATCATAAAAAAAAAAAGGTTTTATTTTTACACTAGCAATAGTTTTGGCTACATACTGACAAATGAAGTCATCTGCTGAAAAGGTTGTCTGATCAGAAAATGCTTTCATGTGTCATTGCAGTGGGCAGTTACAAATGACATATCATGTGGTTCAATTTGGAGTAATTGTTGAAGTGTTGGCACTGAATGTAAATAGTGAGCTGTGGAAGCGTCCAATATGAATGCATTTCCTATTCATATTCTTATGCCTAGGATGCCGGGCTAGGCATTGCCATTGAAATACAGAATTTGAGTCCCACAAAATTGTCTGATTATGGGTATAATTCCAGGGGAGATTGCTGAGCTGCCTATTGTGAATGGGCTCTCAGTATGGGCAAGGTGTTCTAAGTGACTTTTTAGCTTTTAAAAAAAAAAAATTCATCCATTTCATGTTGTGGAAAATTTGTGGTCCTGAATATTAGCAGGAATGCATTTGCACTGTGGTGAGAGGCATTTGCTTATTCCTTAGACTGAACACAAATTTCAGAATAACTTGGGTAGCTAAGGGAGAAATAGCCCCACAATCAACAATACAGAGTGATAAGATTGTGGAAGGAATTGATATTCATGCTCTCTGCAGTCCAGTCTGTCTAAAATGCCATCATAATGTGTTTAGAAGGCTACAATATGATATACATGTTAATGTGACATATTTAGTTGTCAGTGTGTTATTATGTTCACTATGCATGTTAAGGACATTAATTTTCAGTCTCAATTTACCATCTAGTACCATGGCCCTATCTGTGGTTGTTTAGTCTTGTATTTCCTGCACTGGAATGTTTGTTGATGCTGTGTTGACATGAACAGGCATTTTTAATTTCCTCTCATGATGCAATCCACCTTCTTTTTGTCTTTGGGAGCAAAACAGGAATAAACAGCCAATCCCACTTGGATCCAGTAAGATTCTGTGCGGGCACTAAGGGAGAGTCCTCCCCAAATCTTTGACTTTGAAAGCCACATCAACTCATAAATACTTTAAAAGAAATCACCAAGGTATTAGACATTACAGTGGGTGGGAATTTACTTTTGGAGAGACTCGGCTGGGTGGTTGATGGCATTAACTGCAATATTTCAAAGAAAAAAATACATCAAAGTACTTTGCTGGATCTTCTTTTCAAATGATGACTGAACCCAGTTTGACGTGGCTCTCAAATTTTTACTGAACTATCTATCAAAACCATCATCCTCTTCCCCTTTAACTGCATAGAGCCAGAGGAAAAGAAGCCATTAGAGGCTTCCATCACAAGAACAAATGTCATCACTGGTTTCATCTCCTGGTGCAAGAGAGATGCATTCTTTAACATCCCAATGTGAGGCTTTTATTTGATAATGGGGAGGAAGAAAACAATAAAACCTGAATAAATTAGATTTGTGCTGAGGCTATCAATAATCATTTGAGGCTGGCCTGACACAGCAATAATTACATTTTTTTGTTTTTTTGTTGTATTTTGTTGAGATCATTTCCGTCATCTGTTAAAATTAATAAAAATTCAAAGTGCAACCGAGCTTCCTTTTTTATAACAGATATATTGAAAAATCCGCCCCACTGAAAGAATGTAGCTTGATGATATTTGATTGAAGAGGCAGTTTTTCTCCCCCCCACCCCCCATCCAACTTAAAAGGGTGGTGAATGAATTCTCAACTCCTCTGTCTTCTGGCAGTGTTATCATACCCTGCTGAAATAAGGCCACCTCACCAGCTCACACAGAGTGAATTGTGGATTGTATATAATTACTGATTCCTACTGGAATATTTCATACTGAGCAAGATAAATTAAATGATAAGAATCTTAGTCTTCTTAGTGATTATTTCCTCCTCCAGTGCGTGTAAGACGAAAGCACTGACATTACATTTCTTATTTTTTATTTCATTTTGGGGGCCATGAGAGCACACAGCATTTATGGGTCGGAAAAGCAATTATCATGAGTTCTAAAGACGTTTGAAGACAACAGGCTCTGTAGAAGTTTGGCAAAGTTATTTTTTGTTATTGTGATGTTTTTAATCTGAAATTTGTTGTCAACTTGAACCTACCATGAGGATATCTACTTGTAAACCAAAAAAAATTGATATTTAATTGGCCAGTTTTGCCAGCAAGTGTAAACTAAAAGTGCTTGGATAAACAGTAGACTCCCTACTAACTGTTTCTCTACTAAGGATTGATGAGAAATTACAGAGGGAAAAGAAAATTTCGAATTTAGAAGTTGCATATGACTTTCTAATTCCAAGCACAACCTGAGGCCAGTCTGTCACTGTGAGACAGAATAATGGCATAACTGCTTTGGTATTTGAAATATCAAAGCTTTGTGCCTGTCCTGTTTGGGTAATGACTCATGAAAAATACAAAAGTGCTGTTTTGGCTGTTGTTTCTGGCTGAATATCTGACTCCTCAAGTGGTTTTCTTTTTCTCTGCCTTTGAGAAATTATTATACTTTTTTCTTTGATTGAAGTGATGAAAGTGAGCCAGTTGTCTCTTTGAGTGAGCTATTACATGTCATAAATCAGAAGAAAGCAAACACAACCAACATGAGACCTTCCTGAAGGTAGCTGACATTAATTTATTATGAAGCAGAAAATTCCATCTGGTTAATTTGAGTAGGAAAGTATAGATGGATGGGCGGATGAATGGATAATGGGTGCACAGATTGCTACTGTAGCTAGATGTATAGAGCACATGGACAGATTAATAGACAGACAAAAGAACACGTTTCTCAGTGACATTTTCTGATAACCCTAACATCTGTATGCTCAAGGTTATGTTACTATGGAAACATTGATTCCAGTCCAATAAGCTAAATGCTGGTTGTCTTGTAGAACTTACTTAGCAAGGAATATTGACATCCTATTCATCATTGGCTTTTAACAAGTGTCTTGGGGTGTTTGAATAAACATTATGAATTGATAGGTTCAGCAATTGCTTTCTCCAAGGGCTAATGCAGACTGTAATATCTCAACAGCTATTGTATAGATCGCCATGAAATTTAGTATATGTATGCATGGTGCCCAGGAGTATAAATCCTAATGACTGTGGAATGTATCTGACAACTATTTGATTGCCATGAAGTTTAATGCAGAAATACACTTACGTGATTCCCCTGACTTTATATCATCACCATCATAGCAACATCAACAGGGACTAATTCTAATTTGTCTAAAACCTTTCTTACCAAAATATCTGCAAAACTAATGATTTGCCCTTCAGCCTCAGCTGCACTCTGTGTACAGTGCTAATTGGCAAATGTTTGCATGCTAACATGTTAAACTAAAAATGGTGACAATGGCAAATCATATTACTGTGAAACATCAAAGGGACCTCGAAAATTCATTCACACAAAGGAAGAAAAAAAGGCAATGTTCAATGTCATGACACTACTCTCTGCCAAACAATCCCCAGTGTAATTATCTGCATTCATAGATACAAAAATCACTTCTCACTACTGAGCAAACTATTGAGTGCCTTGTGGATAGGTAGTAGTAGATGAGTAAAAGGGGGAGTGATTTCCGACACAGTCTTAGTCTTGTTGCAAAACAAGATATAGTGTGGAAGCATCCTAAGCATGGCATGATGACGATATCACAGTGAGATATAGCAGCTCACATTCAGTATCCCATTCATGATTAGGTTTCAGAGTATCATGGTTATGTATTTGCACATGTAAATGGAAGGTTATATTGTAACCCAGGTTCTCTGAGTAGAGAAGGAGAGAATCTCTGCAGCATATATGTTCAATATGCATGGGGATTGACCCCTGTAAGGGCACGTGTGTGACACTCTGCTGTCAGTCATGTCTTATTCAACCTAAATGCCATTTTATGCTCCTGCAGAAGCAACTGGGTCTGCTCGATTCCCCTGCAGTGTGTCTTACACAGTCCCCATATATATGTATTATGTAAGGTGGACAAATGACTGATCTGATCAACATGATAGAGAACATGATATTCTGGTCTGCAAAATCTAGAGTAGCCCTTATCCTCATTTTGAAAAACTGATACTGTGACATTTAAACCCCTAATCCAAATCCTGATTCCTGATCATCAACTTGAGCTGTGTAACAGTCAGTCAGTTCAGCTAAAAATATAATAAACAATGTTATGATGACCCACATCCAGAAATAAAAGTGACCTATATAAAAGTCTTGTATTGTTGCTTTTGTGTGTTGTTACTGGTGATCAGATAGAGAAGCCAAATCCAGCAGTGGTAAATGATGCAGTACACTATCCAAACAACTTGAAACCAAACTGAGTTCAACCCCACCTGTCCAGGTAACAGTGTGAATATAATGACAGAAATTGATGATGAATGGGTTAAGACAAACCTGACACAAAATTATCAGAAAAATGGACGAGGTTAGAATAGACATACAGTTGAATAACCAACTTTCTCTGTATTCCATTTCAACATTGTATCTCTCATATTATCAAAATCGGGATGAGACTCAATACTGGTATTTTAGTGTATATGTAAATGTATTTGACCCTTAGCCACATATGGAAACCGTCAGCTAAGTTATGAGGGAGCTTCGACATTTGTGGTGATCTGTATACCGTGCCCCAGTGACACACCACTCTGTCTCACAGTAGCAGGAGTGATTAAAGGGCAGCTGTCAGGAGATGCGATTTTATCTCCCCCAAACAGGTGTAGAGCAGATCTGACAGCAGCAACACTTACACCTCACATGGGATGGGCTAAACCAAGACAAATGGAATTATGTCTTTCTCCCATTTTGTCAAGCGCCTTATCTGTCTGAATCGATGCAGCTTTCTCTTACCTGGGGGGACCAGAAGGAAATTTGAGTGCAGCTGTTGCAGGTACAGTATACAGTAATTGGACCCTTTCCATTCTACCTTTCAAGGCTGGAATAAAGTGAAACTTCTTCCTGACTGGAAGAAAATATAGCATAGAGGGAGGGGCAGAGATAACAGTGAGGCAGCTGAGTGTTAAGCCCTACATCAACAGTGTTACTGTATGTGTTGCTCTCTCCGTCAATGACAAAATGTCACTTTAAATCTGAAATCTGTCTGTGTTGATGCAGTTGAGCCGTCTGTGTGTACTTGGAAACTTGTAATTACACAACTCTTTCACAGTGTGTGCTGTATATGAGAGGTGATCAGGTTGTCCAAGTGAGTGTTTAAACAGAATTAAGATGCAAAAGAGATGAGACTCAAATGATGCATATGCAAGAAGATGAGAGAAAGACAGAGTTACAGCAAAAATATGTCATAAAAATGAGTTACTTGTTTTGATGGTGGGAAAAACTTGACAACATCACATTAAACATTTACAGCCTGCCTTCAGTGACATATGAATTTGTTTTTTCAGTACAAAAAAAAAAGTCAATTAGTCATGTGACTTTTCCAAACCAAAAAAAAGTAGTAAAAGACATCTAAAAGAAGATAATATTGCAATCATTTTTACTATTTATTTGAATGAAATACAACATTTATTTTTAACTCATGAATAAGTGCATAAAGTTCAACTTCCATTTCTGTCAAATTTGATCTGATTTTTCAAAACACAGCATGTCTAAATCAATATACCATCAACATTAATGTTCAGTGTTGATCATAGAAGTAGTTACTCAAGACACATTAATTTAAACTAGTTATTCCTTTGGGCTTTTATGAAAACAGTGTCATCGCCATGAAAACAGGATAAACTCTATCCACTGATGAAAAGTATTAGATGTGGTTGAAAGCTTGAGAAAATGTATTTAGTTAAAGCATTTCTGAAATTTTCTGGGACAACCCTAACTAATGTCTCAGGAAGTCTGCAGTTGAAAAAACACACATCTATCTACTGAGTTACATTTTTAACCCTGCCTCCTAAAAGACTTTAAATTAGTACACAACTAATATGAAATATGAAATATATGTTGCCTGGAATACATATTTCATGAACATAACAAAGTGACTTTTATTTAAATGAATGAGCAAACTGCCAAAACCATATTGTTGACATTGAACATGTTAATCAATTTCATTTGTTTCCCAGTTAAAAGTAAACAGTGAAATTTCCCAAAAGTTCGCTGAGCATTCATATGGAAGCTCAGTATTTATGTTAATGATGTTTTAAGCCATCATAATTCACATCATACCCAGTTTTCATCAAATATAGCACCTGGCACCTGCACAACATTGGGTTAACTTGCAGTATAAATCTGTTATTTAGAGCTAGTGTTACACACAAAAAGCTGTAGCTAAAAATGGTCATACATTTAGTTATTAACAATCACAGACAAACCATAACAGAAAAAGAATAGATAACAAGCAATAGTTTAAGTAAATAATCCAACAGTCTTGAATGGCGACTGGTGATGCTATACTGAAGCAAACTAAGTTCTAACCTTGTGATTTTTAGTGTTTCCTGAGCTCTCAAAGCCATGCTCTAGTCCAGGTATTCCTCCTCTGCTGTTCAGTTGCTCTTTAAGGTAATAGAAAAAAATATGTAAATGCTGATTTGAAATAGAGATATATCCATAACCCTAACTATGTCTTCAGTAACATAAACCCAGCAACATCTGGGATGAAGGAGGAAAACCAAAGTCCCCAGTGTCTGTGCAACCTCCTTCCTATGAATTTCATAGTACTTGCTGTATAAAGATGTCATAATTTGTGGAATAGAAACTTTGCCAATGAAAGTTTCTTCCTTGAATTCACTAAATTACAGGTTTAAAATGCCCAATTTCCCAATCCAAAATGAACAAGAAAATTATATTTATGTCTATATATAATTACACTGCCAGCAAGCATTAATTACAGAGGCTGGATGTATATTTTTGAATGTTAATGTGCATAACTATCTATTTCAATACTGTTTTGATGTTAGCACAGAAACGCTTTTATTTACTGTATAATCGTAGTGTCATCAGGCTACAACCATAAGCCCCTCTGCCATTTGATTTGCCCTTTTCATTTGCCAGTTCTTTTTGCCTTTTAAATGCACAGTCAAGATGAGCAAAGCCAGTGTGTGTGTGTGTGTGTGTGGGTATAACACAGCACACAAACAGGCACAAACACACATTCTCACCTCATTCATTCACATTAGCTGCTTTTCACCCTGCTTATGCAGAAAGCCTCCATTTCCAGGTGTAAATTTTTTTCATTACAAGGGGAATTGAAAAGGAGATGGGGACTACTTTTTTGCCTTTCTCCCAGTGATGAGTTCATGCATTTGAAGAGGAGCTTTGTCACCCGGGAATTAGCACTCCTTGCATGCACCCTCTCTGCTCTCCCAGACGGCTGAGAGAGAGAGAGCTGGGAATAGAGCTGGCTTCATTCTTAGAGAAGGAACGATTAAAAAAAGGCAAGAAAAAAAAGGAACTTTGTCACTAACTTGTGTGGATGTGTAACAAGGAATAAAACTAATAACATGTATATTGATAAATCTTTGCTTGCCCAGTGCAACTACATACTTAATGATAAGTTTGTCAACATATTTTTCTTTGATTCATTCCTTTTGAATAAGAGTGGTCGTATTTTACCACATGAGCTATCTTGGGATGCCTGGAAGACGGCACCTCGACTGAATTGAACACCCTGCAGGCTGCACTGTTCCTCCCACACATGTCAGCCATGGCAGACAGCCTGTATTAAAATGAATGAAATAAATAAATATTACATAGGAGATGAAACTTCAGATGTGTGTGTGTGTGTTTGTGTGTTTGTGTGTATGTGTGTGGGTGTTTCTGGTTGCATATATGTGTCTATCTGCATGTAATGCATGTGCACAGCTTTTTGAAAGAGACTGAGACTGTTCATGTCATATTGCTTCTTATATGGATGTGTATCTAATTCAGGGGTGCGAATGTGCGTGTGTGTGTGTGTGTGTGTGTGTCCATAACAGATACAGTATAGGTTTCAAAGCCAGCTGCTTGGTTATGATGGCACTGCTTATTAGTTGGCTGTTAGGGCTATTCTAGACTCCTTGGAACTCTGAAGGGGCTAATACTTCAGAGGATTTCACAGTTGGCAAGGTACGGGTAAGACACCTGCCATGGCCGGTGTATGTTTGTGACAGTGCCAGTACAAGAATGAGAGAGGCCTTATGCGGCAGCAAATCAAAGCATTCTCACAAAGGAATCCCTCATTTCATATTATGAGTAAAAATCTATGATTAAGCGTTTTGCATTAGATCCTCATGCTTTTTTTTTTTTTTTTCTTTCTCACAAGGACATGTAAATCCGGTGAAAAGGTTCTGAATCATCAGACAGCACCATAACAGTACTCTATTGTCATCTTAACAATCAGATTCCCTTTTCACTTTTTGACAGAGTAATTAACAACCATGATCCGACATGAATGTACAGATTATGAAGCTCCTGAACTAATAATTCTCAAAGTTCCTCATTATGGGGCAGAAGCATCATTTGCAGTGCATTTGAAAGTTTAAATTCAGAAAAGTACACCAAATATGTAGAGGCATTCTTTTTCCCCCTTTTTTTTTCTTTCTTTATTGAATGCTTCTTTGCTTCCAGTGTGGACCCCTTATATCAACTTTGCTAAGTCTAATCTATTGATGCAGGGTGGTTTTATATTCATCTGGCATTGACATTATGCTAGTGAAAAGCAGGGAGCGCTTTGTGGATTTATCTTCGACTCCCACGCAGTTCTTGGCTTCTAATTTTCTGATAACAGCAGAACACGAGTTCTCCCTCTAAAAGACACAACTCGAAACTCAAATGTGCAATTACAGCAGAATGAAAGTCTGCAGCTCTTCCATAACATAAGACCACAATACGAGCCCAGAAAAAAACCATCTCTTCATATATACTTTTTTTTTTTTTTTGTCCAACTGCATTTCTTGTTACAGGACTGTGTTCAGTGGCAATAGATGTGGTGTTGATTTTGGGAATTATTTTTTCACCCACTGTTATGTGTGAAACTGTTCTATGAACCACAGTGGCTCAACCTCCAAATCCTCCGAAAGCAGACTGCTAGAGTCAGTTCCTGCCCTGACTAGCCCTTATCTTAGGATACAGGCTGTTCCAGCGTCTGACAAAATCCAGACAGATTAGCCCTGACTAGAAGTTAAACGAGTCACCTTCAAAACCTCAAAGATTATAATCTGTTACCACTGAGCAAAAGGTCCTTGAGAGTGCAAGCTGTGCAGTCCACAATGTTGGAAAGAGATCCCAATTTAGATGCAATATTTTCCGCAATGAAAATGATGGATCGCTTACTGATAAATTCATCAGACGGCATATTCAATAAATGACAATGTTTAAAAGCAGGTGGTTGGATGCTACCTACTTTAATGTTGGTTTAAATGTCAGCTTTTATCGTTGTTTTATATACTGTGTGATATTGGCTGCAATGAACTGAGTTATTACAAATAACTGTGTATCCTACGAACAAGAAAATTAACCTACAATTACTTAAGTGTAGTTTAGCTCTGTTCTTGCTCACCATTTTTTTTACAAATATGGTCATAACTTACTTTTCTTATGCCAATCTGATCTGATCTCTAAATCGACTGCTCCATTGGTTGTCATATGCATTTGAGTAAACAACACATTATGTTGTTTTACTGGTGAGGGTAGTTTTATCGTGTGCCTCAACTGTGATAGAGGACAACTACTTTTCATCCTCTTCCATCCTGCCATTATATGTCTGCCTGTGCTCACTTCTAAATGATGACCATCTCTCCTAAAATAATCAATTGCTGCCGTAATTGTATTGTTAATTACACTAGACCAGGGCTACCACCCGCTCACTTTTACTCCATTTCCTGGTTACTCCTCAGTAACCATGAGGAATTACAGAATTTCAAATGTGACTGATGTTGGTTGCCATCAGCTCCTTAATCCTGCGTAGTGCTTCTCAACTGTATCGCACTGAATTACAAATTGCCAGTCTGCTAAAGGAGACTCATGCATAATCCAAAAGAATGAGTGCTTGACAGTTAGTTCGCATGCACATAAACATGAACCAGACCTCACATTTAATTTATGAATGTGTGATATCCACATTTGAAAAATACCGCAAGAAAAGTCCCTTATGTAGCGATCAAAATTATTTGAATCTTTCCAGCCGCTCCGGAACATTTTAATCACTGGTAAACATGTTGCAAGCAATGGGAAAATAATGAAGATTAAGTCAGGAAGAAATTGAGGAGGATTTAAATTAAGCTGCTGACACTCCTACATTATGGTGGCATAGAACATTAATTATTACAATATAAAAATGCCCTGAAGCCTGCTAAACACTTTATCTTTGCTGCCTGCAATGTTTCCATCTCAACATTGTTCAATGCTAATTTAGCAAGAACCCAGAAGGCCCTCGAACGGTCTGTTCCCTAATGAATGCAAAATAATTGTCCTGCACCACCTCCTCATGTTCAAATTATTACTGCGTGTGTGTGGCGTGTGTGTTTGTGGGAGTGGGAGTGTTTCACATACTCATTGATTGAATTCTTGGCTGTGTTTTTTAAAATGACTTTTAATGAATACCTTTTATACACTCCATCACGATCACCTGATGTATAAGAGACCAGTAAAGGATTTAAGGAGTATCATTACCAGTTATCATCATGCCATGATAATTTCATTAATTACAATCATGTGATTAACTGTCTTTCAGAGCTTAGAGAGGGCAGCCAAGACTTAATTTCGAAAAGCTTTTCCACTGAATATGAATGGGGGACAGAGCCTATAATCAAAGACTGCCTTTGGAAGGGTTTGCACCCTAATGGACTGTATTTTATAGAAGTGATGGCAGCTTGAATGTGAACCTCAGAAATATTGTCTTACTCATAGTCACCTTTTTGTACGTTTGCCAGTTTCCTCTCTGAGCCAATGTTCTCTTTATCCCCCATAAAGACATACTCATCAGGTAGTTCTATTCTTATAAAAGCACTCCAGTGATTTTTGTATTGCATTTACATACATTTGGGAGATTCACAAGAGACAGGTTAAAGACAGAATGGTCCAAATCAATGCAGCAGAGGCCAGAACATCCTGACTTTAAATCCATAGGGGTTACGTTTTAAAAAGAAAGCTGTAGCATACATTTCCCATTGAAATTGATAGCATATTTTTATTTGATCCTGTCTAGTAAATATTTCAAACTTCATACCCCAAACTTGTAAAACAGGCTTTATTCTTCAAGCTGGCATAACCATGGCAACGTAATTCATTTCTGTTCTTCTGTACTTACACTCAATATTTTTAGCGCATAAATGCATTCACACTGAGAAGCACAAAAAAATGCAGTGCACTATGGGTACTCAGATAGTGCACTCAAAACGGTCAAAAAGTGTGTAACTATGGACTCCTTCGCCCTCAATGGTCGCCACCTTGGCTATGTACAGTAGCGGAAGAGAAGAGACCACTTTTCAAACTGGAAATGACGGCAACTAGGTAAACATCGCCAAAACAACGGTCGCCCATAAAATTGGAATAAAATATTTTGTACTTCTTCTCATGAAATGATTGTGACAATGTGATTTATTCATGATAGATAAAGTGTATATATTCTCAAAATTGTATTGATCAATCTCATTGCACCTGGTGAAAGGTGATTACTGATGTGTATAAATAGAAAATAAAAAGAGGAATGTGTCTGAAACCAAAATATTCCAACTTTATGGGTGACCATGTACATTTGTTTTTTGCACTAAGCACCACTATACTGTTGTCGCATATAAGCCATCAGTAGGTTTATTGGGTTAATTTAGCTGTCTGTAATGATTTGGTACTGTGAACGATAACACCAATGCTAACACTAGCTTGCGAACTAGCTAAGTACTAGCTGGTAATTGCACAACAGCCGTGTTTGATTTGAGACAACTTTAATCTGTCAACATGTTCAAAATTTCTACAGTACATGTGATATGAGACAGGGTAGGAAATTGACACATTTACACATCCAGAAAAAAGAGCATTTATTTGGTGTCCTGTCACCTGACGAATGTAAGGTAAATATTCACTCCTCTTTTAGATGCAGTTTGTTTGTCATGAACCTCTTAAAACAAAATAGTATCTGGGTCTTTAACCCTACATTCTTCACCATATACCGTTTCACTTTGGTCTGCTCTTTGGTGCTGGGGAGGAAAGATACAATGTGTATAACAGAGCAGAGCTTTCTTTTTTGGCAATTAACAGCTGCCAAAAAATTAAGCTGACTAGAGGGCTGATACTGAACCAAACAGTGTATGTCTAAAACCAATATAATTAGCAAACAGAAGCTAAAATGCTAAGTAGAGCTGCAGAGTAGGTTGTAATTTTCTGCAGGTTCTGCAGAGCAACCCCTTTGATCCATTATTAATCTGCAAAATATGTATTTATTACAACATTAAATTTAACCCACATCACTTACACAATTGGTACACTATTGCTCATTTTCAGTGAAGAATATTGGGACTGATTCTTTGGCAATGGGAAGCACCACTAGCAACATCTCTGTCTCCCTCTGACAGGCATTTTCTCTGATTTGTTCAAAGTATTCTGAGGCTGCAAAGTTCCTGACCCCAGGCATTACACTAAAAGCAAACCCATGTTTTTTAAAGTCATTTTTTCTAACGCCACCACATAAATTTAATAATTTGCCCTCCTGGTTGATGTGCTTTCAGGCAGTCATGCATGCCATATGACCCTGGGCAATAACTCCAAGAGGCCTGGAAAGGTGACCTCTGTGAATTGCATGCATATGACTTGGCATTGTCAGTAAGAGGCGATAATAGTATGCAGAGTTGAAATCTCCATCATACCCAGAGGTATGTAAGTGACAAATGGGATATGTTTCATGGTGGGACGGGAAAATGGCAACAGTTCGGGGACATGTAGCGTGCCCTCTTCAAAACACCTGACAAATCTCATTGCATTTCATTAGATTAATGTGTCACTCTCTAAACAACCGCAAGAGCGATAACTTGTTGCTGATGGACGTTGCCGGCTGCCCACTTGATTAAAGTAGTTTATTGTTAAATCAGTGTAATTAGACCTGACACACTAACATGGCTGTAACCCATTAGCAAACTAACACAAACAACTGCATACTAATGCATGTCTTTTCTCAGTATGTTACACAAGATATTTTAAAAGATCAAACTGGTGTCCATTTAGTTTTATGAGCCATTTCATCATTTAGACATTGTTTGAGTGATTTATAAGTATATTAATTTCTAATGTGATATGCTTTTATTTAACAACAGTATTTTTCTTGCTTTTCATCAAAACTGCCCTGCTTCACACTTACACTCGACAGCTGTCCTGTTCTCAGTCTTTTATTGCAGACCAGTAAACAGCTTTATTGCTTTGAATTTTGTTTTAGCCACAATATGTGCTCTTCTCTCTTCTTCTCTTAATGTTTTGCTTACATTTTCTCATTTAGGATTCATTAAAAGATAGTTGCAATTCAGAAAAAGAACTGATGCCAAATGCAGATTATTCTGTATAAAAAAATATGACCCAACACTGATTAAACCAGGGTGGTCTTTCTTGTGACAATACTTTGATATGGAGGAAATAAGCTCCACATTTCTTACAGCAGGGGACTCAGTTGGGCTCAAGTTATTGTTTTGTAAATCAATAGAAGAAGAATTGGTACCTCAGTATGAAAAATATAATTTAAAGAACATCTCAGGGGAAATATATCAAATCACTGAACATACTGATTTATTGACAAGTGATCTGAGTCAAAATGTTATACAGTACTTACCATGAAATTCCTCATTCGAGTTAACAAGTCAACACATCTTATTCCTGAAGACAGTCTGAGAGAACCACTAGTACTGGATTCCTTTGAAGCATGAGTGATTCTACTAATAGCGTGTACAGTACAAAGAAAGTGGCAGCAATTGCTTCCTGATCCTTCACTGAGGTTACAGTGTCCTTGGTGACGGTAATCCATTTAGCTTTTAAAGAGTCCTTATCAGCCGTACTTGAGTTGTGTATGGGACGGGAGTCAAAATGTGACAGCGTGGCCCTAGTTTCAGCTGGAACATTGCCGTTCGGGCTTCTTAAAGACTCATCAGTACCAGTGACAAAAAACAGTGCAGCAGGGCAGAGTGCTGCTCTTTGAGGTATTGGACTAAATAGTGCCTTGACAAAAACTAGAATGAGTCAGCGCCCATGACATAGGGCCTGTGGCTATTGTTTTGCAATATCTCTGCAATTTCCTGTAAAGTTCACATAGTGTCTGACAACCCAGTCAACATTTGTGAACTTCAACAACTCTCACAAAGCCAGGAAACACCAACATAAGAAACTTTATAATTCTGTAGGCATCAAGATGTGGAAGAAAATCCCTCTCTTACACTCCATAATGCTGTCATATTGTAGATTTTATCTATGCGACCTTACACTTTTCAGTCCATTTTGTTACTTGGAAGTGCATTTTCTTATTTCTGTGACTATGCATCTAAATGTAGATGTGATGCAAAGCTGAAATGTTTCAAATTACAATTTTATCAGTGAAATTGGTTAGACAATCTGAGCATCATCAGAACTGTGGCAAAATGGCTTCACTCTAGACTCACCATTGTGCATACACAGCACTCATTCAGGGAGAAATACATCATATGTGAGGAGGGAAAAACAACACTGAAAGGAGCCTCAATAGACCAGAATGCATTGCCACCCACAAGACATCGAGTAAGATACAGGGCTTGGTTTGTGACAGGCAACTCTCTTGCTGGTGTCTTGGCTGCTCTTTTCAACTAAATATAAAATCTGCTGGTCAGCTCTGCTAACATTTCTGGGTGTTACTGAGAGGCATTTTAAGAAACATAAGAAATCAACAACTGAAGTAGAAGAGAGAAGTGCAGGAAAAGTGGACAACCCTGCAGCAAAAAAAAAAATCACCAGAGAGACCATTTTTAACACTTTAGGTTGGAAATAACTGCCCACAAGCAATGGTGCTGTTACACATTTTAGACCTCAAGGCAACAATCCATACAAGCCCATTAAACAGCAGATATCTACAATCCAGCTTTGGGCCCCTGAATCATTTAGGGTTTCCCTCCCATTCTGCACCTGTCTGCACAAGTGATAAAATAGTGTTACCTTCATGTAGAAGTAGTTTTCAGATGGACTTCA
This sequence comes from Scomber scombrus, assembly GCF_963691925.1. Taxonomy (NCBI): domain Eukaryota; kingdom Metazoa; phylum Chordata; class Actinopteri; order Scombriformes; family Scombridae; genus Scomber; species Scomber scombrus. The sequence continues at coordinate 28,496,067 of NC_084977.1, read as the reverse complement.
TATTTAGGGTGCAATCCTATTTTCCAAAACCACAATTACTTCTCTTTAACATAGAAGATACTCACTAGACAACTCTTTTCAAAATGCATAAAACATTTTAAAATGTAACTCTATTTGTGCCTCAGGAGTCTTGAGATTTGGTGGCAGCTTATGAAATGACACTTGTACTGAAAATATCCAGTTAATATTCTCCACTGTGACAGCTCAAAATAGCACTTTTATATGATTAAGAGTTGGCTAGATACTGGAGGAAACTGCCAACCTACATCTGTCTACTGTATGTGTCATTATTTACATCATTTTACATGTGTAAAAATAGAAAAAGAGACATTGTAGTTTAACGAGGCGCTTACACATTGGAGGTTTTCGCTGGCCAATAGCAGAGGGGTGCAGAGAGTCCTCTTTTTGTCTCCAACCAGCCTTTTAATTTCCCCTCTGGACACTCACCACAGTCTGGTAAAAACAGAAAAACAATATAACATCTCTCACAGTGAGCATTAGTGGCACCCACCATACAGCAGGCTGTATCTTCTACCAGGTGAACAGAGCAGTCACTGTCAAAAACTGTCAGGTGACAGTCTGGTTTAGTACTTAAACAGTCTTTTTAAAATTGAGGGGTCCACATAAGACTAATATCCTCAGCCCCACAGTCTGGCATTGTAATAGAGCCATCAATATCTCTTTGGAAGAAGGCGGGATAATGGTAAAAATTATGTTTTATCATGTTTCTAAAGGCGATGCTCACAATGATCAGCTAGTTCTTTCAACCTCAGTCTTTCTTGTTGGCCAATGGGTCTTAAAACATTGAAAGAGGTATCCTTCAGTTTCCTTTTGTAGAAATCACTTTGCTTCCATTGATGTTTACTGGAAAAATCTGGGTCGGTCTCATGGTCATGCCTGAGACATTTCATATATTCATCAAAGTCCACCCACTGTTCATCAAGAAAGACAGACTAAAATGTATCATGTTGACAGGTATTCTGGGGGTTCAACCAAACATCAGTTGGAGTATCGCCAGTTGTCTCATGTACTATGTTTCAATGTCAGAGAAGGTAGCGGACGTCAAACAAGTCGTGTTTATTGTTTAGATTCAGTAGTAGAAGTCAGAAGTAGTTTCACTGATGCAAGAAATCTTAAGACAGAGGTCAGGGAGGAAGGAGAGGGGCACACTAATTAAGGGATTCAAGGTGTTTATTTGTCTGAGAGTGGGGTTAATTGTCACATCTGTTAATAACAGCCAACACTGTTAAAGACACTGCATATACTATAACTATTTGTGTTGTTTGTATAAAGACTTCAGTAGCTCATACTGAAGCTACTGGCTTTGCAATGTAGTAAAGCTGAGCAAAATCCTGGTGACAAGCTTTCTCATTAAAACATACACGTGATTTATACTTGGATTCAGTTGGAAGCCTTCTTTTGTCTTTTTGACTGGTGTAGCTATTTCTTGCTGGTTCCAGTCTTTGTGCTATGGTTAAATACAGCTGACGAGTGTGTTTCATAGAAATGTATTTCATGTCATGCTAATTTGCAAGAGGTACAGTACAAAGCCCTTAAAACGTCAATGTGGAATGAGTTTTATGTTCCCTCACACTTTTTTATTCCCTCTTAATACATTTGTGTTACCTCGCAATATTTTTTTTGTTCCTTTTTAAATGTTTTGCATTCCCCCTGAACCATTGAGGAAGGATGAGCTCTGACATATCATGAAGCTATCATAAACTATTTTACACCATATTATATAATATCAACTACAGCATTATTCAACTCTTAAAGGTTATATTTAGGCACTCAAAACAGTTGTATTACGATCTGGATGCCAACTATCCACCCTGGCCTCCTCACTACGAATTATGTGTGATTAAAAAAAAGTGTTAAGTTAGGCTTGAAAAAAATAAAAATAAAGTAGCACTTCCCAAATCAGATAAAGTATTGCCACGATACACCATCCTGGCAGCAATTACATTTTTTCTTCACAATATAAATAAGTAGTATCTAAATGTAATTTCTAGGAGACATGGTTGCTAATGAATTAATTATAATTGCAGCAAAGGTGACAGAGCTCCAGATATATTTTCTGATGGGTGCATCTGCTCCTGTTCTAAAAATAATAATAATTTTAAAAAAGAATATTCCCTATAATATTTTCTATTGATGAATTGATACATTGCCCTGTTTTTACACTGTGGGCTAATGCAGAATCCTCCTACTGGGGTTGAAGGTCTTATGTAAATGTTTAAATGCATTACATCAGCATGTAAGACGAATAACTGTATTCAGTGGGGAATTCAAGAGTCATACACTGATAAAGCAGAATAGCCTTCCCAACAGCATCCTCAGTATGAGCTTAATTACCATTGACATATGTACAGATGGTAGAGTCACTCAATATGCTAACCCCCTCTATGCACCCAAAGAGGAGGAAGTACATTAGCACTTGACATGTGCATTTCCCTTTTGTAGATCTAGATACAATCTGTGAAGCAAATCTAAATGTCTATTATGTACTTGTAACTGCCAGCAACAACCCATGAAATAGAAAAGACCAATAGAAAATGCATAAACAGGCTACCAGGAGTGCTACGGTGGTTCATTCAACACCACAAACATCCAGATAATTGTGTATCCATAACATATTTATGAATGCAGGGATATTTCTCTTCTTTATTTCAACCATACATACCAGTCAATAAGTAAACAAACACTCATTAATCATCTTCATGCAGCAGAGTTCAGAGTTTGAGAGGGGGAAAAAATTACAGTCATGGCACCTGCCGTAATTCCAATATCCTTTATAATTTACCTTGACCAGACTGTTTTGAGCAGAGAATCTGTTCCAGTCATGAAGTTGGGCCACCATGAAACAGTTTCAAATTAGTATTCATAGGGAGTTCATCCATATTTTTTTCTGCCTGGGAAGTGATAATCAGAAATTCAAGATGCATATTCTGTGTTTGTCCCTTTGACAGAAAACAATTGTCCTGCTGTGCCCACTGTGTTTGGAAAGCATCAGTCTTGGGAATACAGGATTTGAACTCTCTCACATTCAATCTCTTGTCTCTCCACACACATAAGCACTCACACACACATAAGCACACACACAAACACACACACACACACACTAAAATAATCTTTGCAGTTCATCACAACAGCAACCAATCCTTCTCTCACCAGATTCAGTTTGATAATAAACCTGCGAGCTGCTCGTCATGACTTCAAATGGATAAAGATTACCAGCCAACAAAGAAGCAAAACAGAGGGGAAGGAATACAGGAAAGACAAACAAATGTAACATGAGAGCAAACCTCAAGTGGGTTGGGGGGGAATAAATCACAGTAAAGAGGATAGTCTAACTTCCTCTCCTCCTTTACGGGGGACTGCTGCTAAAAATGCTGGCAAGGCTATTCCCAGCAGGAGGAAAGTTCTGGAGATTATTGTGTAATAAATAAGCCTGAAACGGACTGTGTGTGAATTGAGACTGAGCGTTCACCCTTCTTCCAGGGTCACGGGGCTCATTCTCTCAGGAACAGCCACTTGTCTCCCAATCTCTGGTCAGATGTGTTAGCGGTGAAGTGGAACAGAGGAAAGGGGAGAGAATGTCATTCAAGTACCTTCGGGCCATGGCTTGCTTTCCCCTACCCAATCAGCATATTTTAAAAATGATGCCAACACATAACAGCTGGATTTAGTGCTTTCAATTCTAAACATGTGTCAGAGCTTGACGTCTCATCATCCAAGCCAATCATATAAATTTTACAAGACTGAGATTTTTGTTTGGCCTCTGTACAACATCAGCAAATCTCCCCTGTCAAGCAGATGAAATTCAGTAAACCTGCAATAAACACTGCTGTACCTCCCCCAAAAAAATCAGCTTTTGTTGAAACTACTTATTTAGTTGTTTGTGTGTTGACCTCATTCCACACTATAGTGTTTTTAAAATTCATTATATTGAAAACTGTTTCTTATAATTTGACCACAGAGTTTAATCAACAAGTTTCACAAAGGTAAAAATTTCACAATACAGGGAGTGTCCTTTTTTTGTCTTTTATTCTCTTTTAATGTATGTTTTCCACTTTTAACTTTGTCTTTCCTGCTGCTCAGTTCTTGTTGTTGTGTATTTTTGTCAATTTATTTATTTATGTAAAGCATCTTTGAGTGCATTTAAAGTGCTCTATAAATGACATGTATTCTTATTACTGTCAGTTGCATTGCATTAATTTATATGCATTAACATACATTCATTTTAATTTTTTGCAGTAACCCAGATTGCATGTACACCTGGTATATGCAGTGTTTTCCAGTTGTATTGAATAAAGTTATTCAAAATGAAGAGAAAAAGTCTTTGACACATTAGACTCTCTTTTTTTTCCAGAGTGGTATGTAGGTGTCTGTGTTTGATTGACAGCAGCTGGGCTGAGCGGGCTGAGTCCCTGCGGGGCAATGAGAGACAAAGTCAGCTTGCACCGTGCCTTACAATTGATGGGCAGAGAGTATATTGTTAGCAGTGGTATTGAAGAGTTTCGATCAAAGTGATATTTTCAGGTACATTTACATACTGTTCAGTGTGCTGAAGTTGACCGGCTAATTAGCATTATGATTGAATTAATCTTCAATAATATGCTAAGTAGGTAGGTGGAGCTGGTGAAACATGCCAGGTTCTATGTCAAGGCAAGTGATGATATGGGCTCCAATTATTTTTACTTTGACAAGACAGCGGTCAGGTAGCTCTTTGACAGCCAGCTGGATATGGCAGAAAGAGGGTTGTAGGACAGATTTTTTCCCTCTCAAGTATAATACAGGGGACATTAATACCTGACTTACATGTGCTCAAAGTGCAAACCAAACCACCTCCAGATGTCAGTAACATTCAGGTTGGAATGAGTTCTTCTTTAGATTACGCATTAAGAGATAGGACAGCAGGGCGGAGTCACACTGGTGCCAGTATGGACAGGAGGAATGATTACAGCAAGCAGAAACTGTTCGCTTGTTCATATGGGCATCCAACCATTGTTTTAAGATGGACTTTTTTATTATCTAAAGGATATATAGATAGGAAAAAAAATCCATATATGAATAGAAAAACAGTGTATTGAGCAACACATATACAGCACATCAGGTGTAGTTTCTTGATTTATTAAAATGTGGTTAGAATTTCACAATAATGAGGAAAACACTTCACTACAAGGGAAATATGAGAGTATATAATACAGATTGATTATTTCAACGAATCACAATTGTATCTGTACAGTATAGTTAATATTTTACAGCACCTTTGATAGTATTTGATGCTAATTTATTGACACCAGATTATGCACCATGATTGTTAGGTTACTACAATTCATTTTCATTTTTTCGCAGTGGGCACAAACTAATGTATACCCTTAATTTCCTTTGAGAATGCACAACTCTGCTCATGTAGTGTTTTGAAATCAAATAGAGTCAGTTGTACCCTTCTTGGCTTTTTCATGATTGCAGTTGTCTGGATGTTACTCTTCTCCTCTTATTTTCACTGCACTTCATTTCATGTGCCAGATTTCTGCCTCTGCAGTAACGTTATTTTCTCCCTTTCTCCCTGGCTGTCTCTGTTTAAATCTCTTGCCTTTGTTACCTCTCACTTTCTCCTTTCACAGTATATATCATGTCAAACCAAACAATCCCCAGCAAGAGGTGGTTTGAGCATGCTCCTTGACATATCCTCAGTTATAAGGTAGGTTTTCTGGTCACAGCAGTTGATATTACAGAGATCCTTCATGGTTTAGGAAGGAGCTCTGTGCTTTCTGTTTCTTATTGCTTCTATCAGTAGTTGCTGTCTTGAGTGTAGTTTGAATAAGGTTTGGACATTTTTCAAGCACAGAATAAATACTGTAAATGTACTCACAGACTCGAGCACTGGAATGAGTGGGTTTAATCACTCAGCTTTGCTTCATGCAATCATGGCACTGACTTCCATTATTGGAGAATAATTTGAGTCACTGACATTTTGGCAAAGCTAACAGGCAAGTTTGAAATACAAATCCAATTTAAGTAATTCAAAGAGTGAGGTGATAAAGTTGGTTACAGTGTGGAACACACTAACATTAAAGCCTGCACTAGTGAAATGTCAGCATTAAAGTGTTGAGAAGCACTGTTGGTAGAGTGGTTGATATTGATTCAATGTATTTATCGTAGAGAAATATCCACCAGAATCACCAAAACACCAAAAATGTGGCTGGCACATTTCTGAAAATTAAATCTACATAAATTGATTGGGTTAAAGTTTGTCCTGTAAGCTTGTAGCTACTAATTATCATCTAAACCAAACAAACACTTTCACCAGATTAGCATCTTCAGATATGCTCACCATTTTACCTGCCAAAAGGTTCCCTCCCGTGCTAGCTCCGGGACTCCCGGGTCTTATTTACAGTGTTACTAAGTCGACCTGATACTGGAGTGGTCAACCTTTCAAGCCCTGCCTGTCATATCACTAGCCAGCAGGAGCCCACCAGCCTATCCTGCTGGGATCTTTCTATCCCGGTGTGGTCACCCCTGCTGGGTTCTGATCAATCCTGTCTGCTAGCCACTACTGCACCAGGTTGACCTCTACTATGCAAGCAGGATTGTAAGGACAAACAGCTGGGTAGCCTCTCCAGGCTTCCTCCCGTTCTCACAGGACTGTGGTGTGCTGCTGCTGTTACGCTCTGGATTCCTCTGGGATGCACATTGTTTCTCCTTCCCTGGAGACCTGGCACTTGGTCACAAACTTACAGTAGCTTTATGCTAACACTCCCCATCCAGACCATGCTGCCGCCGTAATCCACCTCAGATCTTCACAACCTGAATATTCATTGGGGTCTGAACTGCATGGACATTCTTCAAGAATTTGGAATACCTCACATCTACTGTCCTCTACACAGAGGCTCTGACAATATATTTTCTCATCATTTTTAACTGTCCCCAAACTCCATCCCATCAATGTGGTCCTGTTGCACCTCAACACTTAATACTCACACCTGATAAACTCCGGCTCCACAAACCCAAAGGCAATGTTTTCCACAATAAACACATTTCTCAAACATAGTGACACCTCCAGGTCATTCACAGTTCAAAAACTCTTTCCTTTCATTTTTCCAACCAAAAAATGTACACCATCTACAGCAACCTGACTACCCCTTCTGCCTTCTCCACCTCCCCACCTGACTCCCACCCTTCTACCACTCAGCCTCAGTTCTCCCCTGTCTTCCCAATGGAGCTGTCTAAACTTCATGGCAGGATTGAGAAGCCCCACTTGTGTTCAGGATCCCATCCAGTCTTGTCAAGGACTGCCTCCCAGCTATCTCCTCACTCATCACTGGAATCATTAACTTCTCCTTCAGCTCTGGTTCAGCTCCCCAAACCATGGTCATCACTTCTACTGCTACGCTGATGATGCCCAGCTATACATCTCCACTAAATGCATCACCCCTGCAATTACTCCACCCTGACCGACTGCCCCACTTCATTTAAATCACCTTGTTGCCATGGGTTTCCTCTAACAGTCCTGAGCGTGTTTATCTAGAGTTTAATCCTACCATTAGTTAAGTGCATGCTGGGATAGGGTCCACCTGTCCCATTACTCTGGTGAAGAAAGTCATTGAGAAAAATGTTGTACTTAGTTGTACTTCGGCACATTTCAGCTAATTTAGCGACATTACAACTTTCTCTTACAGTGATGATCAAATATATTTTTGTTTTTATTTACTTTGGTGACACCTTTCATGATAGTACTTTCACTGCTTTACTTTTTTGCACTGCATTCCCCAGTGTTCACTTTTCAGAGTGTCACCAGTAGTTTGACACCACTGGATTGACAGCAGCCCCCCAAACCCCCAAACAAGCATATATTAGATGCTCTACTGGGACCAGAGAAGAGACTACTAACACTGGAACAACAGAACCTTAGATGACGCCAGAAAGTGATGATGTCTAGAGAGATGCTAATGTTTAGATTATGTAAATAAACAGAGTGTCACCATAATGTTGCATATAATTTACAATCAATAGTAGCAAGCAGATCAAAACTTGTAATAGGAGAAAATGAGAAGACAGCAACTGTTTACTGGAACCAAACCTTAAATTCTGTTAATTTACCAACAAAATAATGTTTGCACTATGGCGTGCCCACCAGTGAAAATGCTAAATGTCTGCCAAAAGTTGACAGATTTGCAGCTTAATACTGGCATTTACATGATCAAAACCAGACATTTAAAGTGGATTAAGTTTATAATAGGTTCGTGGGTAGCAATGCCACAATTTACTTGAGGTATTATTCTTCTTATTCTGATTTATTTGTATTTTTGTGACTCATTTTTTAATTTAATTTTCGAAGTGGAGGCTAAACAACAGAAGGCAACCAGACAGTACACTCACAACAAGCATGAGTAATATAGTCAATAAAGTAAAACTGTACATATGAATGAATACATGTTTATATTGTCTGGGACGTCAAGCCAGACTTCCTGAGATTGGTAACAGTCCATTAGAAGATGCTGCTGTGTCTCATCATCATTGAAGTAAATAAGTGAACATTTTGTTGTTACACAACAACTCCAACACACAACAGCTCTAATAGGAAGTCTTTCTAAAGATATCAGCCACCAAACATCCCTCATGCTGTCTGACAGATTCTTATTTTTTTTAGATCTTTATCTCCTCTCTGTGCTTTCAATATAAGATACGTTTTTGCAATTAATAAAAACCCTCATATTTTAAATAATGTATTTCATTTTTGTGGGTCTATTTGAAAATATTAGTGTTGTGTAATGAAATATATGTCTAATACTTTATAATTAAAGTCTCGTTTTGCCACTTCTTCTTTTTTTCAACCCAGAGAGCATAGCTGGTGATGGTGGCAGATATGTTTCCTACTAATTCAATTTCTAATCTGTCACCAAGCTCTATAGCACCCAAACAACTGTATTCTTTACTTGTGTTTACATTAATTATCTTTAAGTGACTTATCTGCTTGTTCCCCAGATATAGATGATAAACTGTTTGTTTAGCTGGATTATTATTTTCTTGGGTGGACGTAAGATATTTACAAGGAAACGGAGCTTGGATAGGATGAAGGTTTTGACAATATTTACTCTTGTTTGGTAATTACTATCTTTGTTTTCCCATTTATTTGCTTTAATTTCACACATTTTTCCCCAGTTTGATTCGCTACATTCATTGTTACAAATGTTTAGATTGAGTATTTCAATGTATTATTTGACCTCAATATTAATGTTTTGTCTGTCACTCTCCATTTCAATCCAAACTCAATCTGTTTTGTTGTGACTTCATTTTGATTTTGTTTTGCTCCAGATGCATTTTCATATCAAATTAAATGATTATTGAAAACATCCATCTCTGCCTGATTTTTTTTATAATGACGACAATGTTGTCAGCATAAGCAATAGCAGTAACTTTGTGTGCATGGCTTCCGTGTGCTCCAGCAATATGACTTCTTATGTCTTCATTATTTGTTTAATTAGAGGAATGGTGGCTAAAATATAAAGAGCTGCCTCAATGACAGCCCTGCTTCACACCTCTCTCCACTTCAAAAGACTCCGTTATAAACCCATTGACATTTACACGAGCACTTGATGTAAAGTACAAATACCATGTGAATAAAGCCACAAGAAAAACCTAATGCTTTCATCACAGCCCAGAGAATATCATTTCAAATGTAGTCAAATGCTTTTTTAAAATCATGATCAATAATATAGAACCCTTTCATTATCCAGATTTCTTTTAAAATGCAAAAGTTTCATCCTTTAATTACACACGTTTGTTCTTTATAATTTGCTGTAATACATAACCAAGTATAATCATAATTGTCTTAGCAAATATTTATAGTCAGTATTCATATTGGTATGATGTGTATAATTATCTATAATAGATTCATCATCTTTTTTTTATACAATAAGTAAAGAAAACCTACATAAAAACTGTTTCCCATACAGCCACTGTGCAGACATTCATTATACACGGAGGTGAGCAGGATTATGACTTTGTCAATAAACAATGGATAAAACACAGTTGGCAGGCTGTCTGGACTGTGGCTTTACCCAATATTTAACTGTTTGATGACCTGTACTATCTTGTTTTTTCTTATATCTCTAATAAGGCCCCTGTCAGTCAGAGTCATTATTAGCAGAAAGGGCGACTTTTTGTTATGGATTTCAATGAGAGACAAGCTTTTTCTTCGCTGGTGTTGCTTTGCTGAGTGCTTCGCATTTTTCTGCTTTATGTGCCTAGCATTTTTGCAGGAGTGCCCTGAGTGAGTTGAAAAGTTGAGAAAACTTCAACTCAGAGCACCTGACATAATTACCTTCGTTTTCTGTGGTGGTAATGACAAATGGAGATAACAGTCATGGGGGGACAAAGTGGTGGTGGCTGTTGCTGGTTAGCCAAAGCTACATGACTTTACCAACCGTAGTTACCATTATCTGAACAGAATGTAGCAGGCCTGATGTGAGTTGACTTCACAGTAAATATAATAGTTAGGCTAAAAACAGGTGATGCGTTGGTTACCTAGCACCACTTTAAAAAAGAAATGTAGCAAGCTGCTATTTTTTTTAAATTGTAGGCTTCAACAAAGAAAAGAATGCTGTGCGCCTCGTTATTTGAAACCTGCAAGCACTCTGTTTGAACGGGGCCAAAGAGAGGTAAAAATTGACGGGTTGTGTGTATTGGCTGTTGTTGCCATCCTTGACCGTAGCACGCTATAATTAATTATTGTACAACAACAATGGCTTAAATTTGCTGGACCTTGAAATGGAAAACATATGAACGTATTATTTTCTGTAGACAGTTGGTGTTTCCTTTAATAAAAATGAAATAGGATGCATCCACTTAAGTGTTGTGTGTGTTCAGGGAGATTGAATCACTGATGTGGAAGTTGATAAAATGACCATTAATTTGAATAAATAAGCATTGAGTTATTATCTGTAAAAAGCTCTGTTAAATTGCAGCATTTAACACAGAAGAAAAGCATGTGTGTTGTATTTGATTGTTATATCATCTACTGTTCATGTTCTGATCAGGAGTGTGTGCCATCTGAAACATGGCACTGAATTTTATCAGTTCGTCATCACAGTGCTGTTCGCAAGTGTTTGGACAGTAACATATTTTCTGTGTTCGCTGACTTCAATTTTTAAGGGTGTTTGAGGGTGCTCTCATATTGGATGAACAGGACGTGTAGATTTTTTGACAGTGCAGTAGGAAAATGACAGGGCTACAATCCATGTGCTATTCACCCAATATGGTTGTAAACACACCCAAAGGACAGCTAAGAGTTGGTAGATCAACCTTTTTTTTTGTTTAAAATCCAAATGCTGCAGTACAGAGCATATGAGAAATATGTGAATGTCAAAATATTTACAGTCTGCGCTGTATACAAATCAATGTCATTTGCCTGTATATAGACCAGCAAGAACATCTGATGTTACTGCCACATAATTACAGTCCAAAGAGGATTCTTGCAATCGCAATAATCAGTTTAATTATGTCTGATAGCGATCAGGGCCTGCAGCTTTATCGGAAGGATCTACATTTAGAGGAGGACTGGAAGATTGGCTTAATGAATTTCACATTTGTGGCTCAAGTCAATTATTAGCAGTGACATCCTAACATCTAATAATCCCTTTTAATACTGTTTTTAAATGAAGCTAAAGAGTTCAGTGCTGGTAGAATAAGACAGAACATATCTGATTGATTGATTAATTTACAGGTATAAGCTTTACTTTGTACAAGCCTCCATAAAAGAATGTAAGCAGAATCCTTTCCATCTGGTAATTGTAGTGTCTTGATATGCTGATGACTGATTACTGGCTGCGGGGCATTTCAAGTCATCTTGTAACATCCCTTCCCCTTACATCCACCACCTCCACAATCCTATTCATGCCTGTGACAAGTTTTGACCAGAAGCAAGAACCACAATAAAACAAAATGAAAGCACGTTTTGCAGCATCAACATTCCTCACTCATCTCCGCTGCACCCCAAAAAGAAAAATACTTTTTTTTTTTAAGTGAACTCTTGGCAGGAAAAACAAATGCAAATTGTTACCATCAAAGATTGTCTGCCAGCAGTCTGAGTTATATGTAAAATGTTGTGAGACCTTCTTTCCACCTCACAGACACCTTCAGCTTGTTGGCAGTGGTTTTGTGGTACTGCAGAGAGAGAGGAAAAACAGCAGATTAGTTCATGTACCAGGGCTCTTCCATCCCTGAGTTGTTTCGTGCACTTTGTATTGCATGAGTTTATGTTGAATGTAATTCAGGGATTAAAACAGATAAGGCTGGATCTCTACGCTTGTGGCGATGTCTGTGTAGCTGCCAGGGCAAGAGAAGTACAAATCTTGGCTCCAAGTTTAATTGGAGCTCATTGAATGAGGGCAGAGAGATGACGTCATCCCACAATAACTTTTATCCACCCACCTTTTTTTTCTTTCTTTTTTATTTTCTTTTTTTTAATGCTCTCTGCTCCCTGCTATGTTTTCCCTTTGAATCCACATGCTTGTAGCCTGCACAATATTGGTGCAGTTTCAATTCCAGAGGCTTCCACTTAACACACATAGGTGCATATACTTCCTCTACTCATGCACTCTCTCCATTAACCACAATGTCTCTGCCATATTCACTTATTTTGGGGTCACTGTGTCCAGATAAGTCCACAAATCCACCCTTGCCATCACCATAGTTACCAGTAAATGAAGATTTAGGAGAGTGTAATTTCTTTGAAATAGAAAAAAAGCTGTGTGATATAAAAGCTAGTAAGCCAATGACAGTCCTAAGCTAAATAATAGCATTATGCCATTAAGTTATGGTCATTACCTAAATAAAAACAGCTCTGAATGAAAACATGACCTGTTATTGATGACCTGACCAAGTTATTTTTCCTGTTATGGCAACAATTCGCCTCCTGATATTCCTTGGTTAATGCTCAAAATAAGGATTATTACAAATTTCAAACACAAAAGGATAAATAGCCTTATTCATGCAGGAGTACAAGGCCATTTGTAGCACCTGATCATTAACTGATGTCCCTTAGTAACAGGTGTTCCTTTTTTCCTTGGAGGACAGTCTCCTGCAGGAGATTAGATCTGCTGATCCGCTGTGTATGCAGGTGACCCATGACACGTATTTAAGTCCAAGTATTGTGACTGTAGTTATTACATAAATAAATCATGTGATATTATTTTATGTGAAGAAGTCTGCTGTGTATAACATATAATGGACAGCTGCCCTCTATTGAGTTGCAGCTTCTTATACAGCCAACTACTACTAAAGGTTGCATTGCTGTGGTTTTGGCCAACAGGGAGTTTCGAGGTTTATGCAATAAAAAAATATAGAAACACAAAAGTATGTAAGATTTGGGCTATTTATCAAGAACCACTTAAAGGACCAGTGAGTAGGATTTAGCGACACTGAGCACTGAAGTCCAGATTGCTGAAGTCCAGAGCTTATGTTTGGTTTGTCTTTTTTGGGCTACTGTAGAAACATGGCTGAGCAACATGGCAGAGTCTGTGGAAGTGGACCTGTGCCCTATGTAGATATAAGGGGCTCATCATAAGGTAACAAATACACATCAGTTCTTATGTCCAGGTGATTATACACTTATGAAAACATACTTATGAATATCATATTCCATTTCTGCCAATAGATTCCTTTAATATTACACACTGATCCTTTAAAGTCAGCTACTTAGAGAATTAAGTTGTTAGATATGATGAAATATATTGATATTATAGGTTTCATTATCAGATTAATTAATTCAATATAAACTAGTTATTAATTCATCATGAGCTCATAATTCGCTAAAGGCTTTTGAACATTTATTAAATCATTTATGAAATGACTAATGCATTCTGTCTGTCTTGTTACTGAATGAAATTATAGAAACAAATGACTGGCCCTTGATGTAAAAAGACATGTATTTCTTTTTCCCTGTATAATAAAGACAAACGTTTAGCATATTTAGGCACTTTCAATGCCAAAATAGTTTGTTAAAATCATGTACATATATAAGAAGGAGACATTTCTTGTTCATTTAGAGTCCTGTAAAGTTGTGAGGAGTCGTGAAGAGTTGTGATAGTCTTTAAAAAACAGGCATCAGGCATTATTACGTGATTTGGCTCCATTATAGCAAAAGTCAAGAGTCAAATATTTAAGTCATCACCAGAATCTTATTTAGTAGGTTAATTAGCAGTGGCGTGTGTTCAAAAAGGAGAAGCCAAGTTTATATATAATTTTTATAATTTGTTTACTTTTTTTTACCTATGTGTTGTTGCCAAGAGTTTGTCACATTTAGCCCGGCAAAGCAGGATCTGTTTAACTCTTGCGAATCTGCTAATAATTAAAAGGTTAAATGATAATTTTGGTTATTTTTAACACAGGCTTTATTTTTTTAAAAATTCAGTTTAACTGTAGACCATCATGTTCCAGTAGTATTACTCTCTAATACACACACAATGGTGCAATCCCAAAATCTAGTACATATTAACACAATGCAAACTACACTGTAATTCTGTTAAAAGAGAAGTTCAGTGTAACAGTGGATTTCCATGACTGTTGTTTTACTGATTGAATTTGTACTGTGGAAACGGAGATTATTCAGAGACCACGCAAGCCATTATAGAGCAAGCTCTGCTAATTTAAGTTTTATATGATTATTCATGGGGCTGGCCTTTACTTGTTTGAACAAATCACACGTTTGAGTACTGGATTTTATTTTAGAATGTACAGCAATATTAATAGATGATGTTTTGTGATCACAATTCAGTTGTCAAAGGTTTTTTTTTTGGCTCTGGAGTGCATAAAGGACAGCAGCTGTGAAGACAAAGTAAAGGCTCTATATTAAAACACCGACCTGCTGAAGATGAATGCTCAGGTTAAAAAATAACCAGTGTTGGAAAGGGATCCAGCATTTTTTGTCAAAGTAAAAGGCTTAAAGGAGAGCATTGCTCTGAGTTTGACAGTCTGGTCACTCTAGCAAGACTTCCTCCATTTCTATAATGCAGCAGATGTTGAAATACAATGTAAGAAAGGTAATGTCTAGTGGGAGTCAGAGCTGGGTTTACTCGCTTCCTTTCAGAAAGTAGAAAGCAGCTAGCAGTTGCTGCCACTTTCCGAGTGGAATACAAACTCCCAAATGTTGAATATTTTAAAGAGACAGAGAGCTGCTATCACTAACCGTGGATAGCTAACAGTAAATGGGCTTGTTAAAAGAAGAGAAACCACATCTTGTATTAACAGTCATTGAATGATGCTCTTCAGTCAGTAGCTCACCACAGAAGTTGACAGTCTGTTTTCCTACAAGGCTCGTTCCTCCCAAACCAAACAGCTTCTTCTTTTCAAAAGTGTTGAAATACATTTCCTCTCACAAAAAGTGAGGAAAATTCTCTTCTCTAGACTTCAGACTTTTATTCTTATTATTTTTATACCTAACTCTCTGGACATAATACACCTCTACCATATTACTTTTTATTCATTGCTCAACCTTTTTTAACAGAACATGTTCAGGTAATGGGAGTTCTTATTAAGGCAGACAAGTTCATTTGTTTAAGTCATTTAGATCACATAGGTCCCTAATGGCTAATGATTTATTACAGGAAAGAATTCAGCATTCAGGCATCCTTGGACCTTACCAGCCCTGCCAAGTACAGAGATGTCATGTTACATAGGAAATTAGTGTCAGAGGAAGTTACTGTTTTGGACTTGTGAATTAATCACAGAGGAGACAGACAGAAGAGTGGAAAGCTCTGTCACACTGTTCTCCTGCACTCAAGGTACGCTGATTTCTGGAGAATACATCAAAGGGCGAATAAAGAAAGGTAGGGGCCGTGAGAGCTGGCAGCCTCGAGAGGTGTGCAGCGGGAATGGCAGGTCTGCTGGGTTGAAGGGTGATTAAGAAGGGTACTATGACAGAGAGGGGGAAGAGAGAAGGAGATAGAGAAAAGACGTTGTTCTACAGCACTCATCTCCAACTTTGGACTCATTACAGCTGCTCTGTTACAAGTCCTTTGAAATTCCACTTTTCAAACAATACGCTGAAAGTTGCCAGTGTCTCTACAGAACGAATCTTTGATTACCATTACAAAAGGCGAAGATAGGAGAGTAGTGAGACACAAAGACAATGGGAGAGCTTACGCCGTCTCATAGCTCTCCATACGTCATTGAAGCAGATGGGCCGCGCAGCTTTTATTGGCGCCCTTGTTCAGAGCATTGCCCTGTAATATTCTTGTCTCGTCTATTCATGTCCTGCTAAGTCGAAGTTAGTTTGGTCATTTTAAATCCACAAAGTCAAAGAGTCGTATCATCGCTTGTTATGATCGTGAAGGAGAGTCACCAGCTGGGTCAGCAGATTGTGCAGAGAACTGTAAATCCTTGGCATTGATGCACTCTTAATCTTTCAAGATGAGCAAAACTTCATGAGCTCAATTTTATATTTTTGGTTGAAAATGTTATTACATTAAGTTACTATGAACAAAATTTAAGGTCAGCATTTGGAAGGTGTTTGAATTAGCTCTAGTATTTCCACTGAGGCATGTAGGGAGATGATATCTTTTTAATTAATTTTGATTTTTTTTCATTATTTTTTTCATGAAAAAATATCCCCTCAACTTTCTGTCCGCCTCACTCACTCACTCCCTTGCTCCAACTTACATAAGCGTGCTCATGCAAAATTCAATTCATCATTTACTGGCAAAGTACAGAGTCACAGATGTGACACCGAAAATTTGAAAATCACTCGACAGGAAGATTCTAACACAGAAAACATGCTGCCAGAAAATCTCTCCTTTCCTAAAGGTGATGTTCTATGAAAATGTTATTTGGGAAGCAGCAGGGCTTTTTAATATGTTAATGACGCAATAGCACTTACAGACCTCTTTCTTGTCAGTGTCTCAGTAGAAAATGACCAGGGATTTGTAAATGATGTGAGCTATGAAAGTTTGATCAGAATTCAATGTTTAATTAAAGGAATTGGTTAAATCAGGGGGAAAAGCGGAGCTGATTGAACTGGTTTTAGTAGACCAGCTCTGATTGCATACTATCCCCCCTGTCACTCAATAAATACACTGGAATTCACATGTATTCATATATACATAATATAATGATTTTTCTTTCAGTATACTCTGTTCATGAGCACTGCTTCATTCCAGGCGCTGGTTTGCCCCCTGCTGTGTGCTTGCTTTATCTGCTTCAAGAGCCTCTTCCACTGCCTGACACCCACTGTACACCTCTCTACAGAGTCATACAATTATCCAGAAGAGTGAAATGACACCCTATTGTTAGAGGTACTTGATGCTCTTATGACATTTGCACCACGCCATTAAAAAAGGGTTCTTGTGTAGGGATACAGGATTGATTTTATATGCTTTTAATTTACATTTATTAAGAGAGTTAAGTTTAGATTTAATTTAAATATGATATCCTGCATCTTGGTCAATGGGGTGAATTATGACTCACTGGATGTCAGTGTGGTCTCTCATTTCAGGGACGCAGCAGTGTCAGAATAGAGGTGGTGGTGGACCTCAGCGCTGAGCAGCTAAATGGTAAATCAACACTGCCATCCTTAGGCCAAATGAAAATAGCACATAGCACACAAATAAAACCAAACTCCATTGCAGGACTGATGATTCTTATATGCACTGTATATCTAAATTACAGGTTTATCCCCAAATTGCCCTTGCAGATGAAGTGACGCAGCAGTTTTGCAGGTGTGTAAAAAGTGAGATAACAGCTGATTTCAGCAAATATCTCTATTTATTATGAGTCATTGTTAAACATTCCAAAGGAGTACCTCAATGTTTTATACTCATGCATATACCAACATTAAAAATTAACCACTAACAGCTAGAAAAATTAAGCATAAAACTGTAAAATAATTACTAAGAAGACCTCTGCAGCATTCGCAGGAATGTGTATGCAAACTACATCAGTAATTGTGAAATGATTCCATAACAAGGATGACTGCATCTTCATAACTGTTTTAAAACATGACCCATAATAATGTGAACTGGTGCTTTATGAGTGTATCATCTCACTCAGTATGATCTATTTTCTTCCAGATATATTGTAATTATTTTATAAAAATAAATATTTGAAAACCCAAGTTTGCTGTTTACTCTGTAAAAATATTGACAGGACTGACTAAACAGTCTGTGAGAATACTTGGAGCACTGAACTCTTTTGAGAGCTGAATACTTGAATGTCAGACTCACTTCAAGTGTTAGAAGTGTTAGAATCAGGACAGAGTGTTAGGAGAGTCATGTGTTACCCTCTATGGGCTGACAGTTTTCATTATTCTCCCTCTCTCTCCTCACCCATTCCTCACTGTCTCTCAGCCGCCTTCCATCTCTCACTCTCCCTTTCAGACACACACACAACCCCCCTGCCCCCCCCTCTCCTCTTCCTCTCTCACACACACACACATACACACTCAGTCCAGAGACATAAACAGATTGTTGTAGCTGACCTGAGGGCATCTTGAGATGCTGAGAGTAATGACACCCAATGCCACATGATCTGCAAGTTGTGGATATATGTGTGTGTGTGTGTGTGTGTGTGTGTGTGTGTGTGTGTGTGTGTGTGTGTGTGTGTGTGTGTGTGTGTGTGTGTGTGTGTGTGTGTGGGCGCTTGTGTGTGGGCGCTTGTGCTGAGTGCGGTTTTCTACTGAAGACACTGCTTTTTATTTTGTCAGTCGGATCTCACAGTATAAAGTAATTATCTAATGGCCTATTATTTACACTTAAGTATATATAACCTTCATTTAATCATTTAATCAGGAAAATCCCACTGGGAGTAAAGTCTTATATTCAAGGGAGTCATTTTTTTTAATATTACACCATTTAAAAAATTGAGCACAGGAAAAAAGAAACATCTGCATTTATAAACAAAAAAAATAAAAATGGCTTCTTACCTTTCTGTCTTTCTATGGCCGACATATGGTGCTTTATTTTATGCTGTAGCTATTAATATCACGTACTAGTTATGTGCATTTTTTAATCTGACATTATACAGTAGGTTAAACATAAGACAAGTAGGAAATACTTGGTGTAAATCAGTGTCAAACTTGAATTTAATAAGGAAAAAATGCATTCATTTTTTTGGCACCAAAAGATCATTTTCTTGACATTGAGACCTAATTACAAGCAGATGTGTCTTTAACCACTATCACCTCTTGGTTTTGTCAAATGCCATTAAACCGTTTGCATTGAGTAAACACCATCTTTTCACGTGTCTGCTCAACCTGGTTTAACGACACAAGGGACAGTGCCCTTGTGTATGTGGTACAGTACAATGAGTGTTTAAATGTCAGCGGCAACCCTCATGAAACCTGACAGATGGTAAAGTAGATTCAGCAGTTTAACCCACAGCAATTAAAGGAGAAACACAGTGGATTTCAGGTCTGTAGAGCTTAGTCTAGACTTTTCCATCAACTCTAATTCTAAGAGGCCCTAAAAAAAAAACCAACTGTCTTAATTAGCTTCTCACTCAGAGTGACAGGGCCCTACATGAACATACGCTTTTCAGCCGAAGTTGGATCTGTTTTGTATTTTCACTCTCACTGATTTGAAGCGAACAGAAGGTGTGAAAAAAGTGAGGTCAAGCATTTCTCTGCACCACTCAGGATTGACAGTATTGGGCTGTTGCTCCAATTCACTTAATATTTGATATACCTAATGATGTCTATTTTTATATACCTATATCATTTTTATTTTGGGCTTTTATTGTTGGGCATTTATCCAAAAAAATACTGTTGAAATACTCCACATTCCAAACATGCTGCCAGAAACTTTAAAACTGTTAAAGTATTAGAATTAAAAATGTAAAAAAATAACAATTTAGATTTTTTATATTGTGTCCTGTTTTCCTTTAGAGTAAACTAAACTTGTTATACAAGCAAAACGGGTACATGTTTTTCACCTTGGAACAAATACCTACCTTTCTCTGGTCTTTCTTTTCGCTTTGACCCTCATTTAGTCTTTAGCTCATGACTCCACACGGTCACTGTGTTGGTTAAACCCCAGGGGACTTCAGGGCTAACATTGGGTGTATCAGTCCACGCCTTTGACTGCCCTCAACACTACAGAGCTCCTTCAGTGACTATGCTGGAAAAATCAATAGCCATACATTCCCTATAGTATACAATTTTGTCAGATGTCCTATCACACTTGCTGTCATACAAGATCTTTTCTCACTGCTTCATGATTCCTGATATGTGCTTTGTTGTGCCACCCAGGTTTAGCATTGGCTTTAGTGCATTGTGAACAGGATAATCCACCGATAGCAACACTTGTGTACTGTAGGTCAAACATGTGTGAAAACGTCCTTGCAGTGGTTAGCCTAAAGCTAGACAGGGGACTTCAAATTTTCGCCTTGTCTGATCCTCACATACTACCTTATCTCCTTTTTTTTCCATTTCTGCAAATCCTATCCACATTCTGTAAGCCCCAATGTGACCAAACAACCAGAATAAATATTGTTTTTCTACCAGAGTGTTTTGAACTCAGGGCTATCCAAATTTAGCTTTTATTTTAGGGGTGGTCCCATTAGTGTTGGGCATGTCAGGCAAAGTCATGCTACTTGAAACTGTGTAAACCAACCTTGCTCCCACTCAGGGATGAGCCGTCTAACTTGGGTCAGCTCCAGATCTTCCGGCTCACAGGGCCCAGTGTCTCACACCTCTCTCCCTGCCGTGATATGTCATCTGCTGGCTCTGACAGGCTGGTAGTCAGGCTGCTCTTACTGGAGGGAAGCTTTGTTCTTTGGCAGCTCCTCTGCCACAAACTGTAGGGGACTACTTCAGCTACAACTTCACCACTGCAGTCAGCATGATGGTAAAATGTCTAACACAAATGAAGAATGCATAATGGAAAAGAATCAGGAGTTGGACTCTTGTTACAGCCAGGACGCCAAAGGCAATGCTGTATCTCATTCAGCACATTGAGGCCCCTTACCCATGTTTTGGAACCAAGGAGTCTTGTGCAGTGAGAGCAGACGTTGTTAGCTCTCAGTGGGTCTGTTTATTCATCATAATGAGTAAATGCAGGTGACACTGTCAAGCACACTGCTGAAATGCAGGGTGTGGAGGTTGTGTGTAAGTGTTTGGAGTGATGGTTTTCATTGAAGCTACTCTGATAATGGACTGTGGAATAAAGATGAGTTTACTCACATTCAAAAGCCCCCTTGAGACGCTGGGCTCTTTTTCTCTCTCAGTTTCAACCTTCAGTTGGTTGCCTGCAGCCCCAACGTGTATACACAGTGCTTTTCTGATTCTGAAAGGACTGTGTTGTTGAAATTTTTGTAGCACTTGTTGCTTCATCATAAGCTTGGTGAAGATTTGCCACTTTTCAAACACTTGGGCGTCTTTATCTGACCTGCTTGACTTTCAATTTCTAGATTTGACACAAAGTGTGTGTTTTTGGGATATTCGTATCCAATTGTGGTGATTGAGTGATTGGCCTTGAAGAGACACAACAGAGGGGATCAACATTCATTCTAGTGATAAGAATAGATTCAGTGTTGGCTTCCCTTTAAAGTGTGAAGCCAGTGTCACCCTCATTAGCAGCTGTGACATCAAAATCTGTTTAATCTTGCATAAAACCTTTCACATCTCAGACCCTTTGCAGGGAGGCTTTTATTACAGATCCAAGAAGGTCAAAATGCATTCGCTCATTAATTATATTCCATATCAAAGATAATAATAAACACAGTGTTGAGCTGGACAGATAGCACCTTATGCTTGGTTCAAGGGCAGCTCAACATGAAGTCAACCTTAGATGGATAGAAATCTGCAAGCAAGCCAAGCACACCGGAGCTTGGCTTGTTTGTTTGTTTGTGTTTTTTTTTCCTTTTAGTTTTAGCATGTGTTTTGTTAGCTGTTTTAAAATGGCAATAAGAACAGATGAAAGACAATAAAGAAAGGGAAATTGGGCCTAATGAACAATGGAAAAAAGCTTTTTTTTATCCACCTCATTTGCACGTCAGGAGTGATTTGGAATGAACACACAGCTCTGTCTTTAATTACAGCGTATATTTGAAAATACGAGTCTCATCTCACTTGCTGTTTTGTCAGATGCCATCACATTCTGTCCTTGGTGACAATACAGAGGAGCCCATTTCTGAAAATAACAGCTTTGGTTTGCTGATCTGCCAGTTGGCTAATTGTAAGTAGGCTGCAAAAAGCACAGCATGAGGCCGTCGCATCATTGTCTTTGTTATCATTGTGTGGGTTGTAAGTAGAGAAACTCTGATGTGAAGCTTGTGTATGCAGTGACACTCGCATGCTGTAAGTCATCTTTTCAGCATCTATAATTGATGGTGTGTGTACATCAAAGTGTGTGTGTATGTGTGTGTTTGTGTTTGTGTGTGAGTGTGTGTATGCTCAGATGCACACAGGTTTGCGTGGATGTGCTGTGCATGCAAAATGAGAACAGTAGGTGTACATGTGGACAAGTGTCATCTCTTTTTTTGTCAACAAACACCTGTTTATTCTCTGTTAATTAATTGTTTAACACAGTTTCAATTTGTCAAGCAGTTTGCTGTTGGTGAAATTAGCTCACTAGCTTGCTGACGTTAGCTAGCACACCCCCTAATCAGTGTCCAGATGAATTATAAGTGTTGATGTGGCCAGATGTTGCTCCATCCTTTAGACTATAAATAATAAATGGCATCTGCTTCTTTAGCAGTGTGTGACTACGCAGGTGAACAGTAGAGATAGGAAGAAGCAAAATAATACATGAGACTTATATTACACAGAACACACTGAAATCTACTTTTTTTGTTGCATTGACATCAGCATTTGTAAATTAACAGTTCATTACAATTCTACTTGAATATGCCACAGGGCTAAATGGCTTACTCTATATGTTTTAAATGTGGTATTGAGATATGCCTGTACACTGATAGTTTTCTGTCATATAATAACAGTGAATACTGTGTTGTCCCAGTGAGGGGCACTGCAGCAATACATACTGCTCTGCGACTGGTAAACCACCACTGCATCAATATACAACACAGAATAAATGGAGTTCTCTTCAGCATGAGGCACCCAGACTGAAAGTAACAATACTTGAACTGTGAAAACAATCTACCATGAACACTGTGCTGTCTAACAATCAATACCAAACAGTACACATTGAATTGAAATGACCATTCGTTATCTCTGACATTGTCTCATATGTGTTGTCTGAAAATCTATTTTAATCCTCCTGTTGTCCTCGAGTTCAGGAAGGAAGGGAGGAAGAAGGAAGGAAAGGAGGAAGAAGGAAGGAAAGGAGGGAGGGAGGGAGGGAGGGAGGAAGGAAGGGAAGGAAGGATGGAGGAAATAAGGAAGGAAGGAAGGAAGGAGGGAGGGAGGGAGGGAGGGAGGGAGGGAGGGAGGGAGGGAGGGAGAAAGGAAAAGAGGAAGGGAGGAAGAAGGAAGGAAAGGAGGAACAAGGAAGGAAAGGCTGGAGGAAGGAAGGAAAGGAGGAAGTAAGAAGTAAAGAAGGAGGGAGGAAGGAAGGAAGGGAGGAAAGGAAAGGAGGAAGGGAGGAAAGAAAGGAAGGAAGGAAGGATCTAGGGAATAAGGAAGGAAGGTAGGAGTGAGAAAGGAAAAGAGGAAGGGAGGAAGAAAGGAAAGAAGGACAGAGGAAAGAAGGAAGGGAGAAAAGAAAGAACAGTCAAAAAAGATGGGGTCAATTTGACCCGGGAGGACGACACGAAGGTTAAGTATGAAACAATTCTTCATGTCTGATTGTTTTTGTTTACAGAAATGTAAGAGCATCTACACATTATTTTAGTGTCTCTTGTAGGCTGAAAATATTATCACACAACACCTCGCAACTCTCATGTTTTCTTTGTTTTTTTCCCCCCACTAGCTTCTCTGACCACTCTTTCTCATTAACTGGTATCACTGACAAATGTGATGGCTCTGTTGACAATGAAGGTTAACTTCCCTGAGTCCATTTCTAAGTCTATTAGGAACTGCATCCCTCCATCAGTCAGAGTTGGTTAGTCTTTTGTCTCAGCTGCAGCTGTTAAGGTGTCATCCTTTAATGGCATAGTCCTCACCTCAGCTGTGAGCGGCATCGAATACCATCTACATTCACCTTTTTTTCTTTTTTAACACTATTCCAACTTGTGTGTTTTACCCTGAAGGGAAGTGGGTTGATAACAACAGATGTGTCTTTGTTTTTGAAGGTTTACAATAATTATGTTTGACTACAGTCGACTGCAAGGCATACTGTGCAGCTTTGAAATACAAATATGTTCTGCTGCTAGCTCTCAAGGCACAACAATACTAGACTCAAGCAGGGGAAAAAATACAAGGTATATTATATATATTACAGCATAAACAATATGTATATTTTATTCTTTCCGGTTATTGTTTCCAGATGGTTAGTGTCTTAAATATTCATCTCCATCAGTAATGAGTGCTGAGCATGCTATCAAAGACAGCTTTGTTGCCCTCAAGGGAATCTTGTCCATTGCAGCTTGCATAGCGCTTTAAAATGAATCGCCATATCAGGAAAGAGACAAACACTCTACAGAAAGGAAAAAAAGATGTGACTTCATTGTTTGAAAAATGAGACAATCTTTTGGTGTGTGTTCCTAAAAGGATGCAGCTTCTATAGTGTGGACACATGAGATCAAATATTCTTCTTGTTGAAGTTCAAATGTGTTCAAATGTTTGTTAAAAACATGTAACCACTTTTTAACATCATGGAATCCCACAGGCTTTACAGTTGTTAGTAGCTTTGAGTGTCACCAGCTTCACAGAGTAAATGACATAAATAATTATGTCATTTGTCATAAGCTGTAAGCTGGATAATTAGTCAATTATTGTAGTTAGTAAGTCTCTCTCTGTATGGATATACAAGACTGTATGCACTGTACAGGCATAATATGTGTACCTTCATGGTCATGAGATTGTAAGCACTAACTGAATATCACAGTTTAAACAAACAAACTAAAGGAAAATCAAATCATGACACATTCAGTCATTACAAAGGGCAGTAGAGATGGATGTTCATACTCTATGTACATGTACAATGTGTGTGCTTGTGTATTTTTGTGCATAAATGTGTATTGAAATTTGAAATATTTTGTCATAGCATAGACACGTGTCCAATATTATTGATACATTTTAAAAACATTATTGCAATTTGGAGTTTTAACCTGCTGAAACTAAACAGTATTTGATCAGTAGAGTATCTGATCATGTCATAATCCTAACCAGATGATATCTAAGGAGAAGAAAAGAGCATTGGGAGATGAGCTCTTTTGTTTGTTTATTTGTTTCTGTGTGGATAATCTGGAAATCCCAGTTGCATGGAAACCTTTTAGACATGTAAACAGCGCTTTCATTCTCCATTAGTGCAGACATGGCATGATCGCACGCTAGAAAGCCCTTTGTGATAGCTATAAATCTCAGCATCCGGCTCACTATTTCTTGAGTCATTGGTATTGATCAACAAGCCCTATGAATCCCCTGGACATTTATCATGATCATTTTTTGTTAGTATACGATATAAAAAATATACTTGAGATGATGGCACAAATCAATAATAATCAAGAAAGTTTGCTAGTGAGGGACTTTTAATCCCTTTTTTGACACACATCAGATGCAACTGCTCAGTTTGCTAGTTCCTGGGAAAATGTGAAGCACTGGCATCAGATGATACACCTCCATTGACCAGCGGAGGATCAGCACATTATTGATGCTTCTTGTGTCACGCAGAGTGTGTGAACTGCACAACAAGCATCTCTTCAAGGAAGAAATGAAGGAACGGTCGTTAACACCTGATTTTTTGCAATTTTTTCCCAGATAGAACATTACGAATTAAAGCACAACACTCGTGATGAAACTCCAAATTCAGATAAGACAAATAAAGCTTTGATGTCAGGAGAAACCAGGCTTACAGCATCACTGGTGCAGAGGTTTAACACGTTATCGAAAGCCGGACCTGTGTGGAAGCAAATGTAGCATCAGCATTGTCAAGACAGTGAAAGTACAGTTTCCTTTTCAATGTGCAGGCAGACATTATATAGCATATGTTTAGATCAGTTTCATGTTTCATTTATTAGAAGTCAAATTTGAGAAAGATACATTTTGACATTCCTTCAGACAGCTCTGTTAAACTTAGCCACCCTCTACTCAATGTGTTTTTCTTCTTGTTTTTTCATGTTTGACCTTCACTGTGCAGCATGATGTATGTGCACTACAACGCTGTTTTGAAATCCATTTTCTGAAGTGGGAAAGTTTCTCTGTGCTCACCCTAAATCTCAGTTTAAGGTGTGTATGATTACGTGTATGATTTTGTGACGTGGAAAATTGATTAGCCCCTAGTGCAGGTGCACTAAAAAATGTCTTTTCAGTGAACAAGAAAACATCCACTCTCCAGCAGTGTAACATTTCAAATAAAAAATAAAAAAGAAGCATAATAAACATTTTGGCTAATTTTTATGAAATTGTTATGATATTTTATGAAATTCTAATGAGGCTATTAGACTTTTTTTTATGGAAAAAACTAATTATTATTCAAAGCAGATCATGTTTATATGTCTTAAAATATGCCTTGGAGGGGTTTTTATGTTAAGTAATTACTGAGATCTTGAAATGCAGTAAAATTGCTAAAAGTAGGCCCAACAGGTCAACAAATGAGCTTTCAGAGGATCATACCAGCACCCAGCTAAATCAAATTTATTTGGAAAACAAAATGAAACGGTAAAATTACAACCCGAACCGGTGTTGATGCATACTGAGACCTCAACAATTTCTTTGTTATCAAAACTAGTGACCCAAACCCAATGTCCAGAACGACAAAAGTAAAGCCCATGTTGTAACAAACTGTAGTTTTCATTTAACTGTGACCCACAGTTTTGCTCAGGAAACACTAAAATGTCTTAGAGCATTAAACCAGACATTCCCTTGGCATACTTCAGCCTTGGTGTCACTTAAGGTTCGGAGTCTGGCTGTACAGCTTGATTACCAGTGCTTTCATCCAGCAATTACACCCACATTTCCACACACACACATACACAATGATCTAATGAGGTTACATGGGACAAGCTTGCATGAATTAGTTGTTCATGCTCAAAGGTTGAGGAGCACATGGGTCAAATGTTAATTACAAATTGTCTCAGTTCATAGAGAATAAAGATTGTAATTAATCCTGGACGGGACAAATTTATAGCAATTTACGACACTAATGTAACTGTGTAGTCCACAAACAGCGTCTTGCACATTTCTCAAGAGCATAATTAAAAAAGTTATTCAACCCATTTTAATGTTAAAGCCAAAAGGTGAAAAAAAACTTAACCATGACATCATCTATGACCGCATGCAGATTATGTATAACCTTACATGGGTCATATCATGTTAATTTGTGGGATTAAAGGCAGAAACACAATAAACACATAAATGAGGTATAAAGGTTCCACCTAAACAAAGGACTCCAAGAATCATACATACATTTAGTTCCTCTTGATTTATAGCACCAATTGTATTAAATAATTGAAGTTTTTGAAGCATGTGTTAGTATTCAAGGGTCCACCAAGTCCAGTGTCAATCCATACAACAATATCCCTCCTGTTGTCCTCGAGTTCAGGAAGGAAGGGAGGAAGAAGGAAGGAAAGGAGGAAGAAGGAAGGAAAGGAGGGAGGGAGGGAGGAAGGAAAGGAAGGAAGGAAGAAAGGAAGGGAGGAAAGGAGGGAGGAAGGAAAGGAAGGAAGGATGGAGGAAATAAGGAAAGAAGGAAGGGAGGAGGGAGGGAGGGAGAAAGGAAAAGAGGAAGGGAGGAAGAAGGAAGGAAAGGAGGGAGGGAGGAAGGAAGGAAAGGAGGAAGGAAGAAGGAAAGAAGGAGGGAAGGAAGGAAGGGAGGAAAAGAAAAGAGGAAGGGAGGAAGAAAGGAAAGAAGGACAGAGGAAAGAAGGAAGGGAGAAAAAGAAGGAACAGTCAAAACAGACGGGGTCAATTTGACCCGGGAGGACGACACGAAGGATATAACACTGACAGAAATCATATTAAAATAGCATTGGAAACTACAGATATCAGAACAATAGCAGCATCAATCTATAATATGTTTACACAGACTTTTGGCACAGAACATTGTACCATCCTTTCAATATACTACTCCCCCCCCCCTTTTTATTCCACTTTCCTTGTTGGACACTTTAACAGCCTTAACCCCAGAAACCACGGAGCCAAAACTCTCTAATGCATTGCTGTTCACTTCTGGATCTGCACCACTGGCTATGAATGGAACATTAAAATTTTGATGTTTTTTACACTCAAGTGACCCTTTTTTTTCCTTCAGTTCAGCAAAAAGAAATTGCTCCCTGTCATATTCCCCCCATGACATGCCTTGAAAACTATCAATGTGTCCACAAGGTGAGTCCCCGATGTAAGGTCAATGATGCTGTTTCAGGAGGTGTGTCTTTTAAAAACATTTTAATTTGTATTGTTTGTTTGCTTATTTGTTTCTATGTCATGAATCTGTAGACAAATTTAGACTGACAACAAGTACATGATCATTTCTACATAAACTATATAATATATCCAATTGAGAAATGACCCTTAGAAGAACATAGTTTTCCTGTAAAATTGCAGTAGTTAGAGGAGTAAAGATATGCCCCATTTTATTTATATAACACATTACATTACAAAATCAAATAGAAACCCCTGCCCCATAGGTGCGCATGCACACACACACACACACACACACACACACACACACACACACACACACACACACACACACACACACACACACACACACACACAACCTAACCATAAATACCTCAGGTTAACAGGCAGCTTTATCCAAAAGAGCAGAACCATAATAACTAAGGGAACCCTCAATGGATCTGGATCTTAATCTTGGTACAGCTCTGCCTGATGACCTGAGAGGTTTGATCGGGTTATAATCAGTAAGCAGGTCAGAAATGTACCAGTGAGCCAAGCCATCAAGTGCTTAATAGAGGAGTACTATAGTAATATGTTCAAGTTTTCATGTATATGTGTGAAGATCCTGACTGCTGCAGCCATCCTGCTGACTGTTTGGGTAATCCTGCAAATAGAGCATTACAGTAGTCTAACCTGTTAGAGATGAATGCATGAATGTAATGTGATTTTCATAACTGAGATCAGTATCCAACATACTGACAAGGTAACCAGTAATAACTACCATCAATATAGTTTACCTATTTGTTAACAGGACTGAGATCACCACAGCAAGGTGAAATGAACAACTGTGTGTCATCGGCATATGAATGGTATATTAAGTTTTGTTATGATAATACCATGTGGGTGCATGTATAAATTAAAGAGTGGTGGATCAAGGACTGACCCTTGTGGAACCCCAGATACTTCTTTTCATTTCTGTAGACTTAAAATTATCATTTGAAACATAAAAGCTCATGTCTTTTAAGTAGAATAGAAAACAGCTGAGAACAGGACTTGCTAAACCATGAGTCATGAAGCCATTGAATTAAAATGTCATGATCAACAGTGTCAAAGACAGCAGTGAGATAATGGAAATTATCTGTGAGTCACCATTGATCTTGATCACTCTTATGAGAGCTATTTCAGTGCTATGATTGGTTCTGAAACCCAACTGCTATGTATCGTATATATATATATATATATATATATATATATATATATATATATATATATATATATATATATATATATATATATATATATATATATATATATATATATATATATATATATATATATATATATAGTGAATTGAAAGATATTCTTCCAAGTATTTCTGTATTCTGCTTAGAAAAGGGAGATTGGAGATTGGTCTGTAATTATTAATCACAAATGAAACTAGGTTATTTTCCTTCAATAGAGATGAGATTACAGCACACTTGACAGAAGCAGGGAAAATACCAGTGTGCAGCGAAACATTAATAATATTTACTTTGTCATTAACAAAGACAGTTTTGGATAGTTTGGTAGGGATGGAAGAAGAGGTGCAATACTTTAGGCACTGATGATTACATATATACAAGTATAACAGAATGTACTGACAAAGAAACACATATTTACAGCTACAAATATCATTATATACAACAGCAACAAGTCAAAGTATTAGCAGGGTCACAAAGAAAAGCCTTGATATGTACAAGACAGCCAGCGGATCTCAGAGATTTTCTTATGTGTTTGTTACTGGACTTTGGTTTGTTGTTAATTACTACTTTAGAAGGAAATGTCAGTGTGCAATGAATGTCATCAGTTGAGTTACTTAAGGAATGGTCATAATTTAGTCTCACAGCATGTCACAGGGTGAAGGCCTTGCAGTAGTGTAATGTTAGTTCAATGTACATAGACAACAGATGGGCTCCCAGCTGGTTAGTATGAAGACCATCTTACCAAGTAGCCTTTCAGTCACATATGGAGCTGTCCTAGGCAGCTAAACTTAACATCACTTAAAACAAGGGTGAGGCAGTGGAGCAGAAATCATCAGCTGCTGAATCAAGCACAGTGTCCACACAACAGATGAGAACCTCCTTCAGTATGTTTGATTGTTGGTGAAGTATATCATTGGTGCCCACATGGAAAACTACAGTAGAAGCAGAGTGTTGGTCTTTCAGCAACTGCTAACATTTCTAACTGTTTTATTTTATTTAATTTTAATATCACTATAATTTTGCTATTTTTAGCTAAATTAATATCATTTTAATATCATTATAATTTTGCTTTATTTTTATGGTAATTATATTTTTATTTTCTATTTCATAGTTACTTGCTTTTAATTTAACTTGTGAATTTTAATATAGGTAGAGGCCCTGTATAAGCCCTTTATTATTGTGCAAAATAAAAACTTCTAACTTTAAACTTCAACACAATCTCCAGGGTAGCAGAAGAATCGGCTTACTGTGACCATGATATGGCAGAACCTGGATGATCCTACCACTGGCACGGCCTGCATTGCACAGTGCTAGTCCCCTGAACACGTCTGCTAGGCCATTTGTGAGATCCACCAGCTCACTGAAGCATTCAACGTTCAGAGGTTATGGCACCAGGAACCATGACAACAGCAGGAGGATATGTCATCACATCAAACGGAAATGCAGAAGAGACTATATGGAGCAGAGACCTTAACAGAGATCCTTGTTTTGCAAGCAGCAGCTGAAGTAAATTATGTACGGAAGGGGCCTGAGCACAGTCCTAGGCTGCTGTCAGTAGCAACCATGGGGGGTATCTAGTGGGTGAGCAGGGGCCTCATGGCTGTAGGGAACTTATTTTAGGTGACCTTAGAAGTTGCAGCCTTAAAGTGTAAGACCATAATGACTGTAATTATTACAAGGCAACCATCATTACAAAATGACTAATGTGACAATTAGAGCTAACAACGCGTAGAGCGCTCTTCAAGGCAAGCCTACGCAGACGTCAACAAAGTCTCACAATGCAGTAACACAGCTAGTTAATATATAGCAGGATCAGTGAGTACACAAGATCCAGCTACGTCCTGGCCCACGTTAATTGAAAGGGTTCTCAGTTTCTGTTACAGCCCTCTCAAGGTGACGGAGCATGTTGCGGTTAGATAAAATATTTATTGAGGGGTGTCATTACATTGCCATTATCATTTAGATCAGTTCATTAAACAACAAGATACACCAGTGATGAGACAATTATGGTTGTTAAATAAAACAGGATGAAAAAGATAAAAGAAGAAAAAAAAAGACTGCTGCAACCACATGCACAAACTCCCAGGCAGATGTGTGTGTTATGTACAAAAACTCACACACACACACACACACACACACACACACACACACACACACACACACACACACACACACACACACACACACACACACACACACACACACACACACACACACACACACACACACACACACAAACACAAACAAACATCATGCTCGCTTTCGAGGTCACTGAACTGGGTCCCAAGGTAATCGTTGAACAATAGTTCTTGGCTATGCTTGAAAAACAATGACTCTGATAACCATTAACCCCTGCTGGGAAGTCCAGACAACACAATAATTGCCAAGCTGAATAATTATATTGAAATGATAGCTATAACACTGAAAATTATTGTGTAACAGACTCACATTTCATAATATTCTCAACAGCCTTGGAAAATACTCTGTTGAAGACACACTGGCTCTGTGTACTGCATGACTCACATATGGCCTGATGCATTATTTACAAATAATTTAAACCTTGAAAATTGCTGTGGAATTCTCAGTGGAGAGATGATAACGCTCTACGAGTTTCTATTTTCACACAACAGCTTTTGGGCAATGACTCAAAGAGATCTTAAAGTAATTTGGATGTCGTGTGTGAGTGCTTTAGCTTCTACACATATCTTTCTCCTCAGATAGCTATAATGTAGTTTGGGGAGAAAAAAATTATATTTGTATGTTTTTTTTTTCTTTCCAAACTGTATTTTTTAGGGTCATTAAAAGACATACTGGGAAATATAGGATATCACTAGTATTTGTCATTGTAGACAAGCCACGTTAAAAGTATATTAAAGGCACCATTAAATTACATTACAAGACTTGAAAAATAAGTCTTTCTTTCTTTTATCATTTGTATTACTTTCAATAATTCCCCCCGAGAAGAGTCAAACCTTATGATAGCCTTTGCCTTCATATCATATCATATCATACCAAACGATTGCTGTCCATAACAGCACATAAAAGAGCCAACTGAACAAGTATTGGAAGATGACTAGAGAATATAGAGAGAAATATACATAAATATATAATTGAGGGTTTTAAATCGCTTTAACCTTCGTGTCGTCCTCCCGGGTCAAATTGACCCCGTCTGTTTTGACTGTTCCTTCTTTCCTCCCTCCCTTCCTTCCTTCCATCTGTCCTTCCTCCTTCCTTCTCTATTTCTTTCCTTCCTCTCTCTTTCCTCCCTTCCTTCTTTCCTTCCTCCATCCCCCTTTCTTCCTTCCTTCTGTCCTTCCTTCCTTCCTCCCTCCCTCCTTCTTTCCTTCCCTTCTTCCTACCTTTCCTTCCTTTCCTTCCTCCCTCCCTCCTTCTCTCTTTCTTTCCTCCCCCATACCTTCTTTCCTCTGTCCTTCTTTCCTTCCTGCCTCCCTTCCTCTTTTCCTTTCTCCCTCCTTCCTTTTTTCCTCCCTCCCTCGTACCTTCCTTCCTTTTGCCCTTTCCTCCCTTCCTTCTTTTCCTTCCTCCCTTCCTTCTTCCCTTTCCTCCCTTCCTTCTTTCCTTCCTCCCTTCCTTCTTTCCTTTCCTCCCTCCCTTCCTCCCTCCTTTCCTTCCTTCTTTCCCTCCTTCTTCCTCCCTCCTTTCTTTCCTTCCTTCCTCCCTTCCTTCCTTCTTCCTCCCTTCCTTCCTTGACTCGAGGACAACAGGAGGGTTAATGGAATTGTTGCTAATACAATGCCATAAACATCTGCTGAATTCACTTATAAATGAGATATAACATTATAAAGGTATGTCAGTGTGATGTTTTCTTGTAAAGCAATACATACTGTTGGTACAGTTTTCTCCTTGAACCCCTCTGGCCTACTAGTAAAAGTCTTCTTCCCTCTGCAGTTGTGCGTTTGATCTCATGGTGTTATAAATGAAACGGTGGCATTCTCTGACACAGATTATTCAGTGCAAGGTTTCTTCAGTCAGGACATGAGCAGTGGGGGAATACAGACACACACAAAAAATGCTGTACAGATCTGGCCGTAAGAAGAAAGAGACTGAAAGATGTCCTCTGCTGCGTGAGAAAAGTGTTTAATGTGAATGAAAGATGTCCTTTGCCGTGTGCTTGGAAAGTGTTTAATGTGAATGATTGCTTAGCTATGTCCAATGGATCTCGAGCTGGGACTCTATTTTTAGAAAAGCACTTCTAAATGTTCACCAGCTTGATGTACATCTCCTGAGTGTGTGGGGGAACGGGGCATTTTATCTTCATAAGTGCACCCATTTGATGGAAGTTGCAAAATGTCGCACATACAGTACGTACATTGGCGTGACACATGGATAATATATGAGACTTTACAGATGTCGCACAAATAGAGTGATGTCTGAGGAGTAAAAGGGACTCCTTATATTCAAAGCTGGTGAGACGTACTATTGGAAACATGGTGTAATGTAAACAGCTTACTCTGTAATCATCTTTTTTGGGGTCTGGCTTTTGTTTCTTTTTGTTGTGTGCAATAATTGAAATGTTTTTTGGAGATTTGTTTTGACATTTTGACCTTTATTGTAGCTTCTTTTACATCTCCCATGTTGGTTTTCTGTTTATTATTCTTTGTTTTTTTATAAATCAGTTGCATAAAAAAAAAAAATTGTTGAAATAAACTAAACAACTCATCTTGCTCAGGAGTATCTGCGCCTCAGGAGGAACTGGTGAACGTAATAGTAGAATCTAACAAGCACAACAAACAGCACCATGAAACCATTCAAATGCTAATAAAACTGCACTTTCCAATTGAAGCTTTAGCCCTTGAGAGTGAGGACATTGTGTGAATTTGGGGACATTTTCAGTCCCTACTTTCCAACTCGAATGTTTGAAGTGAAGTAGACCTGATTCCTTTAAAAAGAGGGGACATTTTTGTAGGTGAGAACATTCTCGGAGAAGTAAGAAAATGTTGTCCAAATTGAAATTTTGACCTTCAGATTGAGGATATTTTAGAAAGTGTTACATTTACATTTTTGCTTTACTTTACAAGTATGGAGTAAAAAATGTAATTCTGACTTCGATCCGCCCTCACTTTCCCATGTGGGGTTTAAACTGTGAGAGTGAGATTATTATGGATTATGAGGTGATCGTGAAGATATCAGAAAAGGCGAGAACATTGAGGGTTGTACTGTGATTGGTGTGTCAAGTATTGCCTTTTATTTCCCTCTCTTTCTATTTTTCTGTACTTTGTTTTTATTTTATTTTTTATTATTAGTGTGTGTGTGTGTGTGTGTGTGTGTGTGTGTGTGTGGGGGGGGGCAGGTTACTTGTATGTTTTAATGTTTCCATGTTTTTACTATTATTGGGTTTTATTTTTATTTCTCAAATTGCATGTTTTATGTGTTTTATTTCCAATTCTTACTGTTAAATGTTGGTTTTATGTAAAGCACATTGAGTTGCCATTGTGTATGAAATGCGCTATATAAATAAAGCTGCCTTGCCTTCAATATAATAAACATAAAACTCAGCTGAACCAGGCCCAAGGTTAAATTATTCTTATTATTGTTATTATTGTTATCATTCTTATTTTTATTATTCATCATTTTATATCTGAAACTCTTGAAAATATACAGGCGCTTCCAGCCAGGCTCAGAATCCAAATGCAAGGATTAAGACAAAACTGCAGAACTATTCTTAAAATGCAGAAACCTTAATAACTTTTAGAGGTGCTAATGAGAAAAATAAAAAGCATGTGCATATAAAAGGGACAGTAATTATTTGCCTGTTGAACAAAAAAAGAATTCACATAATAGTATTCAGGAGGTGCTGCAGTCATTTGAGTATCCACACATACCAGGCTCGACACAGTACGACTGCTGTCATTGACTTTCCTTTTCATTTGGGCAGATTGTGGAGTTTATGATCATATTCAAGGTGATACTTTAGTGTTCAAGTCCAGTTTCCCATCACACCAGACACGGGTCATTTTAATGATCTCAGTGAGTGCCAACAATAAGTGCATAAATAGTAGGAAAAAATGAACAGTGAACACTTGAATAACTATATTTTTTGTCATGTGAAGGTTAAACCTTGTCCCTTTAAAAGAAGAAAAAAAAGAAAAACTTCCCAAAAGCTTTTTTGAGGTCACTGTAAAGTGGAGAAGGTGATCTTGACACGTTTTACACATTTCTCAAAAGCTGCAAGCGCCGAGGGAGACTAGATATCATTTGTTCAGAGTGAGAAGTGCTCAGAAAGTTTCTCTGCGAAAGATGAGGGGCAGGAAGTCTTTCATGCTCTGGCCAGTCTCCCTATGATTTAGATATGTGGTCAGTGGAGGCTTTTTCTGACCCAAATGGGTTTCCAGAGGCATTTGAGGTATGAAGATGTAAGCCTGACCAGGTAAAGAGGATCTGTAATTGGTGTTACTTTAACAAGGCTGTTACTTTGCCATAAATCATGACAACTGAAAGTGCTGTGCCCTCTATTCAGTGTCCTGAAATAGTGCAGCAAGAAAAAATTAACTGCTCCGCAAGAACTTTCTTCCACAATTCAGTAGGGGTTTATTGGATTTGATCCTGTTGGGCTTACAATGTAGAGTGCACTTTGTAGTAGTGAAGCTTTGTGGTAAAATCTCTCTTCACATATACTGTAAGAGAAAAAAAAACATCTACACTTCTACACCATAGCAAGGTTTGAAGTTAATAAGGCTATGCTATTTTGCATATACTAATTTAATTCAAATGTTGCCTTTAGTTGGCTCTTTAAACAACTTCAGTGTCTGATTGACATTTAATGTGGACAACACATTTTTGCCTGACTTTCAAAAAGGGTTGAGTTTGAAAACATCCATTAGACAGTAGAGGCAGTTTCAGACAGTCCAGTCAATACACAACAATCATTCCTGATTCTCTCTTCATATTGAACAATTGTGAAAATACCTCCAGAGTCACTAATGCCTCATTTCAGCTGGTTGCTTTCTTTGAAAGAAGAGCTAGTGTTGCCTGGCAGTAAGGGAGTATTTTTTGACATGCAATGTGTCACTCTGGATCTGAAAACCTGGTTTTTGATCATATTTGGGTCATAGTCTTTACAGGGTAAATGAGAAAATGAGTTATCCATGTCCCCATATAGATGGTTCTGTCACTCTCCTGGTTTCTGATGATCTAATCAGACCATCTGATTAATGGTAATGAAAGGCATGCATTTATTTTTATCTCTGCGCTGTTGGTATCAGACTTAGACTTTCAATCAAGAAAGAAGCTCATCATCATATTGTTTACAGTGTCATCATATTCATACCAAAATGTTTGGAAACTTGTGTTTACATGCTACAATAACCCAGTTACTATTGGAGTTCTCCAGCTAGAATTTTCAGATTTTTTTCAAAACCAGGATAAAGGTTTATTTCTAACCAGAATATGATGGCCAAGACATCATAACCACAGAAACGATAATAACCAACATCCTATTGGCCAAGTAAAGACATGTATTTGTTCTGCCTGTAAAGATTATGATGCACAATTTATACTTGAACTGTAACAGTTATTGAAGGGTGTCAGCTCACAGAAGGCGTCAGAAAATATCTACATGAACTAAAATAATGTGACAACACACAGGGGCTACAAATGTCACAATATGGTGAAGTGGTTAGGGTTATGGTAGGGTAAACCCTAATGGAAACT
The DNA here is from genome assembly GCF_963691925.1 of Scomber scombrus. Lineage (NCBI taxonomy): Eukaryota > Metazoa > Chordata > Actinopteri > Scombriformes > Scombridae > Scomber > Scomber scombrus. Next base: position 28,458,759 of record NC_084977.1, on the reverse strand, counting down.
CAACCTCAACTGCAATTTGTTACTATAAACATAGCCTGAAAAGTTAGAAGAGCAACTTTGTCTGTACATGCTGAGAAATGCACAAGTGAAAACACTAATAAATAAATATGAAGAGGGAAAGAAAAATGAAAGCTGAACAAACCCAGTACATATGTTGAGCAGGGATGCCCAATCATCGCACTGTATTCATGTAAATTAGTGTTGTATTAATATTAATATAGTCAGAGTGCAACTTATTAACTGACTAGTGTGGGTGAGAGATCTAGATCAAAGTGTGTGTGTGTGTATGTGTGTGTGTGTGTGTGTGTGTGTGTGTGTGTGTGTGTGTGTGTGTGTGTGTGTGTCTGTGTGGGTGTGTGTGTGTGTGTGTGTGTGTGTGTGTGTGTGTGTGTGTGTGTGTGTGTGTGTGTCCCAGGCTGCAGTGATGTGGGTTGAGCAGTAGTATTTAATAAAGTAAATATAACAGACAGCATTTCAGATTTGTATATTGTGTAAATACATCGCTGCATACAGTATGTAGAAATTCATGGGAACCTAATTACTTGTGAACTTTAAAGCAGGAATTCACAGCCAGTTCTGAGCTTGATGCATTAACTTTTGTGGCGCCAGGTTTGTTTATTGTCTCGATTCCATTTTCACTAATTACTGTGGACACTATACTGTAAATAAATCTTAAGGTGGTTTATATTACTCATTATGCAATAAGTCTCATGCACACATATTGCTGTTATATACAAGAGCAACAAACTGAGACAAACAGTTGGCTTCCTCCAAAAGGGAAATGACACAGCCCTGTGTGAACTAATGCAGAGTGACTACCCCATTCACACTCTATTAGTGTGATTATACAGTTTAATAAGGTTGATGATGAAATTAGTTCTATGAAGATATAATAATTGTAATCACAGAGGCTTATTAATTAGCTGGTTAAACAATTATAGCATGCTTGACAACTGCTCAGTCACGATGTGTCAAACAGTTCAATGTTTGTATTCATGAGAGGAAATTATGATGAATGAATGGTGAAACCACAAACAGGTGTTTACTCTTTATAGGCAAGCTGCAATAATGTATGTTACTTGGTCTGGAATTAATTTAAAGGAAAGTTTCTTTGTTTTATGTATTTTATTTTCAAGTCCATCTGAACCTAATTTTGTGTATGCAAACGGTGAACTAGGGTTTTATTTCTGGACTCTTTAAATTGATGAAAAAAAATCCACTTCACAAATCAATGCTAAAAGATTACTGTAGGTGTTAATTATGTTTAATGTAAATTCTACAGTCAATTCTTATTGACTCTTCTTAAAAGATTAACTTCACAGTTGTAACTTTTTGCAGAAATGTTGCAGTTGACTTTATGTTTGAAAAGGTATCTGGATTCAGTGTGTGGAAAATTCAGCTGGTCACTGTATTGTGTACAGTATGTTGATACAAATAGAAAGCACTGATTCCCTCACCTCCCGATTCTGCCTGCAGGCCATAAAGCACCATCTGTAGACCGGTTTAATGAGCCATCATGTGTCGGAGGATGAGGGCTTTATTTCAGGAGCAATAAAATGAAGACTTCTCATATTGCTCCACAGTTTCCAAACCGAACCTTTGAAATGCTAAGACCTTTCTTTTCCTCATCTTATTATTTCCTCTAAGGTCATAGCGAGTGTAGACTTCACCAGAAAGAATGGTCTATAATTGCAATCATGATTTCACAACAGCTTTGCCTACAATTTTTGCCCTTTTTTGGAGAACAAGATACATTATCCAATGTTAAAGTTCACTCGCTCCCAAGCTGGATAAATAATTAGCAACTCAGTGGGAAGTAGTAGCTAATACACCAATTACTTTATCTAATACCTTGATTATCTCTGAAAGGTTCCTGCAGGTTCACAGGGAATGTTGCTGCTGAGAACTGCTCCAATTTGCTATTCATTGACTTCTTTGATTTAGGCACTGGTCCCAGGCTCATTAAAAAGACTGTTACAAATTGAAAAAGGAACTGTAATAGCCATAGCTCTACTGTACGTCCACTGCTTTGAAATCTTAAAAATCTACCTTGACACATGACACTCTCTTAGTGAAATTAAACTAACTGAACTATGTATGTTGCAGAGGAGCATAGAGATATGTATAATTCAACTGCATGTGAAAAAAAAATGGATCCAGAAAATCTCACCAGATGTTGTTTCCTAAGAGTTTCCTGTGCAAAATGTTGCGAATATTATAAGAGTTGTTCAATACATCTAAATTACCAGCCTTCTCCCTCAGTATCTGCTAAATCTCATAGGGTAAAAGGCTCTGTTTTTGTACAATCTAAGATGTATTCATATTGCAAAAAAGTTTCAAAACACCAATTAAAGATTCTCAAACCACTTGCAACCCGTGCAAACAAATTGTCAGAGTTTTGCAAAAATATGGTTAAATAATAAAATATTAATGTTCAGTAATTGAGCAAAATAGCACAAGTTCATGTCCCATCAAGAGGTAGGCAAGAGTGTGTCTGAAAATATGCCAACACAGACTAGACATAACCCACTCTTGATGCATAATTATCAAAATCCTGCTTTAAACTGTACTTTTGATACTTTTGTTAGATTTAAGTGGTGTGTTTGATACAACTGATCATGGCATTTAAATCAATAGATCTGAGAAATGGGTAAGGTCTGTCTGGTGTAGTGCTTAAATACATTCACTACATTCACTGGTGTAGTGCTTAAATACATTCACTAATTCTTGTCATAAATCATTTTATTTGTTAATTAGGTGACTTTATGTCTGACACTGAATATTGAATATGGTGTTCCTGAAGGAAACCTTCTAGGTCCTATTCTTTTGTCTTTATACATTCTCCCTCTGTGCAATAAAATCAGTTACAATAATGTCAAATATCACTGTTACACTGATGATACACAACCATATATCTTGAATGATCTTTTTTACTTGTCTCACTCACATCAACATTTGGATGAGTAATTTTCTATTGTAAGAAATGACCAGAATCAAAGTTTCTACTCTTAAATTCAAGTCAGGGTTTTTCTAGCCTATCCAAGGAAATTAAGATGCATATTATAGATCTGGGAGTCATTTTAGAATGATCTACATTTTACTAGCCATTTTTAACAAGGTTATAAAAACATAATTTTTCATCTGAGAAATGTATTACAAGCCACTTAAATTGTGGCAACTACCTTTCTTACTGTTCTCCCTAAACAGAAGATTACAGTTCAAAATGCTTTAGCAAGGATTTTTGACCAATACAAAAGTTTCCCAACCGCTCACATCACTGAACTAGCTACTATTATCATGATCACTACAGTAACTATCTTTTAGATACTTAAAACACTTTTAGATATTTGTTTATCAAGCCTTACACAACTTAGCACCTTCATATATCAGTGATTGCTATTCATTTTAGGTCCCAACACTGTCAGATCATCTGATGTCTGACTTACTAAGGTGTCCCATGAGAAATCTGGTGAGTCTGCTGTTTATTATGGACCTGGACTGTGAAACACCTTCCCCTTGGATCTTAGAACAGCAAACTCCCTTTTACTTTTTAATAAGAAATTAAAGACCTATCTTTTTAATTTGCCCTTTACTGGTATCAGTGTGAATGTTATGTCATATTGTAATCAAACTGTTTTGTTCTCACTTACTGCTATTGTATACTGTGATCAAACATTTTATCGTATTGTTTTTACCCCATATGTATCCCATGTATCCCATGATTTTAATAAATCTCATAATTTTGATCATCAGATATTTATAACTGAACATCTATCCTTCTGAAGAGTGGTGCACAGAAACTAATATAAAATAGGCATGCATGCTATTTATTGCTAATTATTTTGCCAAGTTGGTTGACTTTATCAGCAGCTGCATGTCTTATGGTGCCTTCCAGTTGGTTTGTGTAAATTGTGTTTGTTAGGGGTAAAAAGGTGATGTCATTGTGCTTCAGTGTTTGGTGCAAAATGAATGGCAAGAGCTGTGCACTTTACTTTGCCAATTAAAAATATGACCTCACAATTTCTAATGCATAGCATGACATTGGGGAAAAGAATACCAAGATTTAGGATCCAACCTGACACATCAGGCACATATAGTCCAGTTCATTAGTCTGCCTTTCCCAATTTATTACAGAAATATATATGGTGTTCTGCACTGGACCAATAGCATAAGTTTGAGCCACAGTTTGAGCACCACTGGTCTTAATCAAACCTTGAAACTGACAATGTAGGGTCGATGATTTCAGCAACAGGGATTCTCACCTTATACCACTTATTCGCCCCAACAGAGACCTTCTGACAGAAGAAGTGTTTATGTTTCACACTGGCGAGGTACAAGAATAGAGTAGTCACAGAACATGTGTTCATTATAAATGTGTGACATTCGAAGTGGTGGCACTTTCAGTTCATCGCCTCACTTTGGTCTCATATACACAGAGTACACACATGCACCAACACATCTCCTGCTCCTGACAAGAAACAAACGCTAAGAATTCCACGACAGTTGGCTCCCTTTGAACTTTTTTTGCCTTGATTGCAAGAAGTCTCTTCATTGTGCTGCAGTAAACTATGGAGCCCAGCACGTCAAATCTTACCTTGGTGGGATTCATCAAAGAGAGCGGCAAGCAGCTTTTCCCTGCTGCACCATCATGAGACATGCCTTGCGGGACACTACCATTCGCTCTACCAGACCTGAATGCAATGTGACAGGTTGGAGGATCAAAGACAGGCCCAGCTTGATGTCTTGCACAAGTTGCCATGATTTATACAAGTGATAGAAACAGAAGTCTGACAAATAGTTGACGGAGAGTTGGTAAAGAGTTTAATCATACAGATTTGTGTCTTCCTTGTGATTTATTAATAGGATTGCCTATGAAATCCGATGGTCACAGAAATCTCTCTCCCTTCTATTCAAAGGAGAGTGCAGCAAGTACTTTGAGCTATTCAACAGGCCTTGATTAATATTCAGCTCAACTGTTGTCAAGAATAGTTCAAGCAATGAACTGTGCATTTGTCAATGTTTTATTTAACACAGGGCATGGTGGCATTGATGTCTGCTTTTGTTGAAACATTTAAGCAGCATTCCCGGCAGGTATCATCCTCTTACTGTGTAGCCTAAAACGATAGCCCATTAAAATGCTTTAAACATATTGAGCATTTTGTCTATATTTAAATGTATCTGTCTCACAGTAAACAAGTCCTTCAGTATGCATCCATAATGAGCTCCTCTTTTATACTTTTACTTGCTTTCAGATGTAGCTATAGCTGCAACAATTAATTCATCCCACTGCGGTGTTTATGAGAAGAGATGACTACAGTCTACTGCATTTATCATTTGCTTTCCCTCAGTGCCCCGAGATATAGGTCCCTGTTAGATTTATAGACTATCCGATATCTATAACATCGAAATCCCCAAGTACCTGCTTTGTCGTATGCTGATGATTAATCGACAGGTCAGCCATTTTTGTGTGTGCATCGAGGGACTTATTGCATTTGTGCAATGTGACTTGTGCGCTTGTGTTGACTGAAATTTTGCAGTGCAGCACCTTCTTGATAATTATATCCATTTATAAATGGCTCAGGTTTCTTCTCACCCATGCAGGCTACGTCTGAAAGACAATTAGCTTGTAAAATGAACAGACGACAAGCTCTGCATATTTGAGACTCCTTTAATTCTTGTCAATGTCTCTTGCTTTGGGATAAATAATAGAGAAGGGACTTAACTCTTATATTATCTGTTTAAATTAAATGTAATAATCCTGTTGGTAAGCATCACTGTCACAACATTAAGCTTGATACGTTTAACCTGAAATACTTACTTCATAACAACAACGACACCCTGAATTTTTAATTTATTCAGCAGCTTTTCTGAAAACTTTGTAAAGGCGAATGATAATCAGGATTAATGAAAAAAACATTTTTCACTTGTTTGTTTGGTTTTTGCTAGAGTTTACTTTACTGGTAGTTGAGTAAGCTCATTGTCTCTGCTGTACACAAGGTTACAGAACAAATATACACATTTGTATAAATCATGAGAACAGGCTGTGATTCAAGTTAACTGTATCAATTATCCTTTAATGTTAATGCCAAAGGCCATGACGTCAATTATTAAAACAAGTCGGAGTACAATGTATTAAAATCAAGCTTGTCTGACCTTTGATTTTCTATCTATTGTATACTAAATTACCTCTCCAATGCATGAGCCCACAAGTCAGCAGCAACTATCCAGGATTGTTATTACTGAATAATTAGTTTTGTACCTTAGTAGGACACACATTACTGAGCAGAAGGGACATTTTCTCATATGTTGTCCTGTTCTCTGTGTCCCATCCTATCAGCATGTTGTCATTCAAAGAGCGAGCAGATGATACATGATAAATTAAACCTCTGTATCCTCTACAGGAAGTCATGAATCATGTGTAATTACTGTATCAACCACAAAGAAAAGAAACATAGCGTGTAAACTCTCTGCTTTAATTTGAAAAGGTTTAAATCCACACATGATTAATGGTGTAGGAACCGCACCTTTTTATTCTACGTTCCACAAATAGAAGAAGTAATTGAATAAGTTAATATATGTAAATAAAGTGATCATATGTAATATTTGGTGCACTTCTCAGACTTCCATGGTGAGGCTAGTGATACTCTGACAGACTTCTACCACAGCCAACTTCACTTATGGCTTTTTTCTTGGACATGATCAGATGAACTGAGACAGTCCTCTGCTTGACCCCCCAAAAAACTCATTCTCTGTATATTTAGGATCATTGTGCTGCTGCATTGTTAAAGCTGGTGGACTATCAAGACTGAATTTGCCATTTGGACAAAATGCACAACTGCCCCGTGGCCTCGAAAGCTCCAATCTTACTGTGTATCAACTTGCTCATTTAAATGACCACTTTTTTGGGGGGAAATGCAGCAATACGCATTTAACTATGTATCCACTGACATGAAAGGGCATTCTTGAGAGTCCATAGTTTCTAAGAGGTTTAAAACCTCCTACACATAAGCATACATATACAATCTATACCAATGCCAGAAAAAAAAAAAGATTCAACATGCATATTTTAATTAATATGTATATTCACTTGCCAGCTGACAAATGTGTCCCATTCTTGTATAGATTCAATCAGGTAATAGTAATGATTAGGCTGTTAAATTCCAGTCATTCTGCACATTGATTTAAATTGTATTAACAAAAAACAAATGCAAAAATACAATTTGTATCAAAACATTTAAAAAAAAAAGGATTTCATGAAGAAAAAAACCCACAAAACCCAAATCAAAACATGGACCACCCTCTATAATGCTGCAGAGGCTTGAATTTTACCCTGATAACAAAGGTTATCTTTGTCATCTGCCTTCCCCCTAAACAAGTGTGAAGTTGTTGCTGGGCCACAGTGGTAGGAGGCTTATTGAGTCCAGTCCAGAGCTGTTTCAGTTCCACTCTAATCAGCACTTCACCAAACAGGAAATCTGGGTGGATGAAATGGCTCGAACCTCAACCACACTACTCAGCTGTCTGGCACTCCCTCACCTCCCCTGAATTAACTGTGAAATTGTATTGGAAAGCAAACCAAGGGTAGCTAAGGCTACATTTTCTCAGCCTGTGCTCACAGGTCTGAATCTTATTTTAAGGTAAACTGCACTCTGGGAAATCACAAAGAATGTGAAAGAGTTCAAAGAAGCATCCACGAGCATTGATGCATTTGAGACTGTATCATGAAAGGGGGTTTCTGCCATGCTGTCCTATTTTGAATCTCCTGAAAGGTGTGACGTTCTATGTATATGTCACTGAGCTTATATGTAGATGAGTCATCTATAAAGGTTCACTTATACTGCCATCTACAAGGATTTTATCAATCAAAAAGATGGTTATATCCTTCTAAATATAGGTGAGAAGATCAAGTCCCAAAATTGTAATACTACTGATATGAAGTCTTGTTTTGAGCATTGATATCTGCAGCAGTAGGATCACTATGAAAAAAAAAAGATCCATGTCATGTTATCTTACATTCTGGGCACATGAACACAAGTGCTGCATTATGCACCTGTGCTGCTGTTGTATGCTGTTCCGAATATTCACATATAAAACAAAAACATTTATTAACAGTTATTTACCATTAAGAGCTGTTTCATGGTTTCAACATGCATGTGATTAAGTATTACGGCTGTGAATAGTAAAAGAAAAAGCCTAACGTTTGGCAAATTATTCAATGGTATTTCCAGAAGTAGGCTATTAATAATTAATTCAACCCATAAATCATGACACATTTCTCTTCCCTATATGATATCCCATTAGCGGCTTTTAATAATGAAAAGTATTTGCCTAAGTATCAATAATGGTGATCCTAGCCCTGGTATTATTTGGTATCTGATCAAAACCAAACGGGTGGTTGGTTAAATCGCTCACCCCTTAAAGCAACATGCAAGATTTGAAAAGTCCTTACTTTGGTGCCATCCAGTGGTAAGTTCACAAAGTATATTCAATAAAATACTTGTACAACATTGTCATATTCTTCTACATTGCACAAGCATCAATGAGAAAAGTTTGCAGAAGAAACAAACATTATTTGAGGAAACATTCATTTTCTGTAGTGTTAGTACATGTTGACAAAGTGAAATGTTATATTGGAGAGAGTGGTCTGATATGGAGGCACTGAAAGGCAAGTGAGATTTTTCTTTCTTTTTTGTGAAAATCCAATTTCTAAGTGTAAATCAAAATTCATTTATCTCCTGTCTTCATGACTCAAGAACAGGCGAAAAAAAAAGAATTTGCCAGGATAGTCTTTCAAAGTTGAGCTGAATTTTTACCAGGTGTGAAAAAAAAAGAAAGAAAAAAAAAGCTTTTTGCCAGGATCGTTTTTTTTTGTTCATCCGTGAAAATAGTTTAATCTGAAAAAAAAGTTTTAAAAAGTTTAAGTTTTATAGTTTATTTAAATCATTATTTTTTACAAGTGTTTGTTGTTGTTCTACTCATATCAGCCACAGGAGGGCACAAGTGTACCACTACAACCTGATGTAAATATGACTTAGAGAATTCATGTTTTCTTCCTCGTAAGTTCAATTTCCTCATGCATTCTAAACATAAGACACATGTGATTTTAGCTATTAGCCTGCAAGTAGTTAACCTGCTAAAAGATAGCCTTCAGTTAGCGGGTCAATGGCTAACATCAGTATAGCTAATGCTAACAACATTTTTTCCGCTGATTAAAATCCATTTGTAGCTAAAAGAAAAACATGACTAACATAAATATAATCTTCCACAGTCTATTGTCTTAAGTTTTACAGATAAAATTTAGAGCTCAAATATATGTCATTTAAGAACTGTGAAAAAGGAAAGTGAACCAGCATCCTGTTTCATCAAATATGCAAATATGCAAACTGAAACTTGCAACATGAGGAAACACCATACGTCTATATGAGTGTGCATGTGAAAGGATTGTATCGCTCCAAAATGTATTTACCTGAGTGACAATCATTTGTGCAACAAGACAGTGGCACCATTTGTAACAGTTATGAGATGTGCACACAAACTGACAATTTAGATTTTTGCTTACCTGCATTTTAAATGACTCACTTACTAATAAATGCATGGTAGCTAAATGGTGGGCTGAACTGCACCTTTTTCCTCCTAAACAAACACAGATAGGAGGCAAAAATATGCTGCTGCTCTCCTGCTGTCTGAGATTCAAAAATGTGGCTCAGTTCAGCAAGACAGCTGCTGGATATGAGCTTAGACTTTCCCTCTCGCTTCCAAAATCCTCTGTGGCGTGCCATCACAGTTACAGTACCGATGTGGAGACAGCAGATGGGTCAGTCACAGGGGGGTTTGAACTCACATTACTTGTATTATATCCACCCTGCACTGGCACCCTCTGTTTCCCTGCACTTTCATTTTCTAACTTTCTATTGAATTAGTCCTTATCCTTTTAAATTAGTTATTTGAATGTTTTATGCTGTATTTCTTCTTTAATATATTTTATTACTGGTGTAAAGCTCTTTCAATTGCCTTTGTGTAGAAATGTGCCAAATAAATAAACCTCCCTTGTGTTGCCTTTTGAAGCTGTCTTATAAATCTTTCTGACATAAATTAATGGCGTGCTTGTTATGACTCATTGGTTTTTAAAGGAAAACTCATTATATTATATTTAGGCCAAAAAACAAAATGATTCACTGTTTTCACATCTGAGTGTTTTCTTCTAGCAGGCTCGAAAAGGCTCTGAAACAACATTTAAATCATAGGGGAGAGTAACTTTTAGGCTTACTGCTGCAAATGTAAATCAATAACGTGCAGGAAATGTTACATGAAGAAAAAAAACAAAGCATGGACGACGTTATTAAAATGTGACCCATTATTTATCTTTTTATAATCCATATAAACGGTTTACTACTTTTTTCCACAAAACAAAGTGCAATTTTAAATTAGAAAAGGGAGGCTGGGCAATCATTAAGTGAAATACACTGTACATTTGCATTTTACTTCTTTTGCATGTGAAAAAGTTTTTTTGTTTTTCTATTTTTCTTTTCCTGGAACAGATCAGAAAAACACGAGCCCAGTATTTATCTAATCAAGTCAGACCAAACATCCGTTCCCCCATTCAAGCAGCATGTGTATTCTGGGCAGGCTGTGCACTGGTGTATTGGAGACTTTCTATTTGAATTCAAGCACTGTTCCCAGTTGTTTTTGATATTGTTATACTAAACGATTTGACATTTGACGTCATGTTTTATAGTTATTTGTCTTAATCAAAATGCATAAAAATGACATGTTTATAATTTAGCAGAAAATAAGGAGGATGATAAATAAATAAAACATCAAAAGCTGGCTGGCTGAGTCATAGATTTTCTTAGTCATAGTCTTTAAAAAAAATGTAGCAACAAACTCTGGATAGAAAACTGGAGACTAGAGTTTGGTGAAACAGTTAACGACTAATTGTCAAAGTTTTTAAGGCTGTCACTGCTCTACTGCTCTGCTTTTAGACTTCAATAGGTTCGCAATTTATGCTTTTTGTTTCTGATTGGCCCCATTTGCTGCCTCATGTGATACAAATGACATTAATGTTCAGTGGGATGGGAAAGTTGTATTGTGAGTATGGTTTGACAGCTTGTCATAATTAATGGTAATAATATGATGTCATGCTTCTCTCCTTATGTAGTGTCAGTTAGGTTAAAATCCTAATAATGCATGCTGATCACCATGATGAGCATAATGAGCCTTATTGTATTCTTATTAGTGTTATTATTAATAGTAGTAGTAGCAGTAGTAATAGTAGTAGTAATAGTAGTAATATTGCTACCAGTTGCCCAGGATAAGGATTACAAATACAATTTTAGAGCATGTTTAAGGATGATTTTGCTAGAACCCACTCTGATTGATTCTTGTTGCAAACATTTGTGCAATAAGTAATTTTCTTAGCTAAATAAATGCACAAAGAGCCTTCTCATGCATGTTGAGTTTTTTTTCACTTTGCACTACATTGTATTGTTCAGACTCGAAAGCACATCACAATACCACTCTTGAGGTTAAATCAATGGGTGATTCTTACCGACAAACTTGTTGTTAAAAACCTGTAGAAATTATGTGTGAAGAATGTGGGATGCGCTAGGTGTAATTGCACTCAGGTGAAAAAGGGACAGAATCTCCATTTATTTGTTTACTCTTCCAAAACGGCAACAGGATTCAACAGAATAGGTACACAACCTTCTTTGCTTCTCTATACAACATACTAGATCACTATTCCACACAGACTGGAACAGAACAATACAGGACTTTTTATTTTAAGAAACCCCAAAACCCCATTTCCCCTAGAATATCTAACTAATATTTCATGGCAGGATGAAAAAAGTTACTATGAGGAGTTCTCCTGTATGGACCCAAACATCAATAAAGATGTTATTGTGTACTCACACATGATTAATTTTAGCAGTATTTTACCTACGTTGTTGCCAACATGCCCAGATTGTCACATGTTTTGTCCAGAGTGCTCATTCTGGAGCTATCCCTATACCCACCATGATCTGCTTTGGTAGGCTAGAATCCAATCCTGCTGAAACCCAAATTATAGTCATGGTGGGTTTTCTGCACTCGTTTGTTGTCTTACTCAGCAACATTATAAAGACATTACTGTCTATTAAAATAACACAATTAGGCACCGGCAAGAACTTCAGTGTCCCCTAAAAAGAAAATTCTGCTTCAAAAGGGACATCAGCTGCCCTCAAAGTCTTATTGGGTTGTTGTATATCAACATTTGGGGTGCTGTATATTTGTGTCTCCCAGAAACCTTTTTCCCATCAGAAGACTCTCTCCCTGGCTCATTAGCAACTGTCTGCTGCTTTTAAAGGGGATGAGAGGAGCTGCTGTGATTGCTCATTAGTGATCGCGGGGAATTGTGCCATGCTGTATGTTGCAAAGTCAAACACTCAACCTTGCTCAAAATCACTTTATCTAGGGAGGATTGATTTTTGCATGTCAAAAATGTATCTCCAAAAAAACTCCCACAGAGTTTCAGCAGGACTTAAACCAAATGACACTAAGACACTTAAGGTTTTGACACCATTTTACATGGATTATGTAAAAAGAAAGAAAAAAAAGAGCATGTGTGCACACTCTAAAGACATTCAGGTTAGGTGAATTAGAAACTCTAAAGTTTTACGTAGGTGAGAATATAAATGCTTACAGTATTAACCTTGTTGATGACCTGTTATCACATTATGTTTTCGTTTTCATTTATTCTAAATGGCATGCGTGCCCTAGAAAAAGGATGTGGTTACCCTTCAACAAATATTAACTTAATGTTAAAATGATTTGCTTCTGCACAGTGCACATGTAAAATATCTGCCAAGTGCAAAGACTTTCATAAGGGCTGTTTAAGGCTAATGAATAGAAGTAAGCTGAATATTTCTGAATGTTATTAAAGGGTCAAAAGGTGAGATCACTGCAGGCAAAACACTTTGCATTTTTTTCTATTGAAGAGGAGAATTGTATTGTAAAAACAAACTCTACACACTGCTTAAAAATATGTTTTTAATCATGTTTAATCAAAATCATATCCAGTTTGCAAAAAAAAAGAGGCAGGTTTATTGATTCCCCCAAATGTTGTCACACCCAGAACTGTCAGTTTGCAGCCTATGGTTGTGCAGAAATGAGTTAGTAATATATGTTTCCCAGTAAGCTGCAGGGATGGTGGAATTAGTGGTTTAAAACAGTTTTAATACTATAATTTGTCTGATATTTCTATAATATGATATTTCTCCTCACACAGCCCCTCTGATGATCGAGCTATCAGAAATTAAATGCCTGTCATTTCCTCAAAGCACCTCAGGCATATTTAGAATGAAAGCAAAGAGCCAAGCTAATCTGACTCACAATAAAGGCTGTAGTTACCCATTATATGCTGACATTATACCAATATGAAGTGTGATGCTTACAAATGGATAGAGTATCTAGCGCTGGTAATGCATACATGAGTCTGTATCACGTTATGTGTGATGTGTGAGTGTCCGTGCACCAGCTGGGTTATTAAGATGTCTTAGATGACTTGTTTTCCTTTTTCTTTGACCTCATGCTGACTTTAATTCATGGCAGTTACTTTTCAATAGTGATATTGTTTAAAACCCCTGCACGCACTTATTCTGGCTGATTAGAGTTTTGTTAAGGTGGGTGTAGCTACACAGGGGAAATTTGTGAGGTCAGTGAACCACATATATCAATATGAATGATAACAACAAAATTCTTGAAGCTGACATGAGACAGAAGGAGATGTCATCTGAAGTCTGTATCGGCTTTCACAGTCCTCCAGAGGTCTGATCAGCCAGAATTAAGTGAAATCCACCAAATGTTCTTTTTCTTACTATCCTCTGATACATCTCAGCAAGGAAACAGCTGTGCATGGAAGCACAAAGAAGCTTTTGTACTAAAAAAGTTTGTTGGTAGATTCCAAACTGTACCGTCTCACATTATCTCCAGCTGAAATATATGAGTCACTTTTATACAGAATTAGGAGTAGATTTGAACTTACACTGAAATTGCTAAAGAAAGGAAAGTCTATGCAGAAGGTACAGAAAGAGCTTCTAATGAACATATGGACAAACATATGTGAGTCTGTCCTGTAACCAGGGTGTCACATGTTGTTATATTATTAATTTTTACGCTCTTATTACCAACATATTTTTGTCAAAAGTGATCCAGAGTAAATCTGAAGAATGGTGCAAAATAGGGGAAGATGTTGCCAAATCTGGTGGTTTTCATTACTAGATGAGTTATCCATATATCCAGAATTCATTCTTTCTCAGGTGCTTTGAAGCATAATTTAAACATCATGAAAAATTGAAAACATAGCTCGCCGCAATGATTTCTGTGGTTTTGAGTCATAAAAGCAGAACAAAACCTATCAGCAGCACTGCTATGATGATTGCATCTGTAGAGGATCTCACAAGTTACAGGAAATAGAAGATTTGAGATATTGTTTCCATTAGATAAACCGTATGTGTTGTTCATCCACGTGTGATAGTCTTTGACACAGTTCTACCATGTGATAGAATATACAGTTAGAAAAATATTATTTAAACTCATCATTTAAATAACACATGGTCAATAAAGCAACCAAATACGCTGGGAAATAATCCAAACTACATCAGTGAATTTTATAATTGGTTTTGAGAAGAGAGAGAGAACCTACAGTGCCCATAGGCAACAGTTTCTATTGCAGTTATGTATCTCTTCAATGCTGAAATGACCTTGGGATGCAATTCAATCTGCAATTCAATCTCTTCCCCTCGTTTTTGAGCTTCAATTAGACTTAAGGCACAAAGGCACAAAGTAAATGTGACTGGCTGGAGAGAAAAAAAAAGAAGAATCTAATCTAAAATGGGTTCCTGTGCTTCATGCACATCTGACATGTTTTTTTTTTTTCTTTCTTGGCTTTACGTTCTTCTCGGTCACAGTGAATTCCACCAGTTAAACAATTAAATCGTTTGATACAGTGACAGGGATATGTCTACCAAAACGTAAACGACATGTGAGAACTTGCATTCTGAAGGGCAACAACTTCAATTCACAGCACACTTGACCTCGTAATATATAGTTAGCTATAAAAAAAAAAATAAGGAGTCATCTGGGCAGTGTTCACTCAAGCCAAAGGAGATTATTCCTCTGAGCTACATGCCAGGTAACTTAATGAGCTGCTTCGACCACGGAAAAAGACCTCAGCATATGCCTGCGTGTCACTTGTGTTTTAGGAGGCAATTTTTTAGAGCTGGGGGAAGTTTCAACTTGAGTTCAACACATGCTTTTCAGGAACAATTAGGGAATACTTTATAGACACAAATATGAATATTCATAAATATTTTCTGCATGGAATAATAATATATACACCGTACTTATGGATGTATTGATCACCCAGGGATAATGCACAGAAAATGAGATATGTCCTGATGAAAAGTGAGGAAACTTAAAATTAATTTTCACGAACAAATGAATTCACAGTTAGGGGTAGTTGTAATAACAGCAGCAGCTGTGCATTGTAATACAATTTCAATATAATTGCCCTGCCACAATAAATACCTGAATGAGGCTTTTATGTTAACTTTTAAGCGTGTAAGGCATTACTGAAATTGTGTCCCTAATACCACATAATCAAACAATAAAAAAATAGTTAATATATAAATAACAATATAACACCAGAGACTGTGGCCTTAAATTAACAAAGAGCTGAATCATCATCCCCTCCGACACAGTCTAGACAATAAATTATTCTAAAATGAATTACTACAAAGGCTGTTTTGTAAGGTTATTGCTATTGTGCTGGGTTGCGTCACATTGTATTGATGTTGCTTATATAATCCACTCTCCACACCTGAAGTATAGAAGGGCTCTTAGACCCCATGACACAGGAGGCGTTTCTCTTTTCAGATGCATTTTTCATTTGGCTGTCTGATGCTTCCATTTTAATCAGAGAAGCTGCATACACAGAACATGTTACTGCTAGTGCACATATAGTATATCATAGCATATATATTAACCACAACTCAATATGTCCGTCAAGACTTCAATGTTATTTTCTTATATAACTGCAGTGACTTCTGCCAAAACAGAGGTGGATGAGTATATCACATGAAACACTGGCAGAGAGGGCTGGAGCTGCTGTTGACATGCTGTTTTCATTACACAACCTGTGTAAATATTGTGTTTTGCTATTTTCAAGCTGCAGACATATCCAGTAGTTTAAATGGACTAATTGAAATGTACAAGCGATGGGCTTGTTTTTGCATATTATGCTGTCTAGTTAAGTTTTAGTTTAGTTATTGAGACTGTTTTTGTTTTTTTTGTTTTTTACTGTGGTGTTGAATATTGTTCTCAGTTGTGATTATACTACTTAGTTTCCAGCCTCCAGTGGTACACAAAGCCCAAGGTTGCTAAGCAGCACTACAGTGGATTAGCTAAAATCTCAAGTATGGTGAGCTCCCCATATGTATAGGGTTCACCCGAAGTGTCAATGATAAGGGAGATGAGTAACTATTGTGCGCTGTCGTCAATTCCAGGAACATAACGTTCTCTGCACTTGTTATTCTCAGCTTTGTATCTTGCAAAATGTGCCATTGAATTTCTGTCACATATGACAGAAAGTGTTGGAAATTTAAATGAATTTAAAAACACATTAGATTTTGTTGCAGTTTGCATTACACTAAAACATCTCACTATTCAACTTCATTTTTTTTCTTTCTTATGAAACATATCAAACTATTGAATACATGTGTGAATATCAGTTTCTAGCTGTCTTTCTGAGGCGAAGCCTGAGTCAAAATAACAAAATAAGTCTAACAGAGGCAGCATTGGATGAATTTGATTATATTTGTTATTAGGAATCCCTGCTTGGATGTTTCTAGACCTACATTCGAGGTATACTTGACCAATCCAGATACTCAAGAATATTATAATGGAAAGAGAGGGTCAGTGTGAACTCAACAAATTCAACTGAAAATGCCTTTGGGGTAATATTAATAATGAAGCATTTCTCCATAATAATTTCTGTAATATGAAACATTTGTGTGAGTTTCCCATAAAAGAGCATTTCTCCTTGAATATTTCTTCATAGAATTTATATTAAAACATATATAATTGCAATGGATTTTCAGTTTGGAGTTTTAAAGGAAATACTTTATCTGCAGTCTTTTACCTAAGTGGAACCTGACCTGTACTTAAACCTGACCCTGTCTCTGATGTGCGCTGGCTCCGGTGACACCCACGTAGATGGTAATTATGTTTTTTTGTTTTAATTCTAATTTTATCATTAATCAGTTCACAATCAGACGGTGAAAATGCTCCAAATTAATAATTAAACAGAAAATATGAATCAGGCTTAGACAGAGGAAAACGTGACTCTGTTTATCTCTTTCTGTGAGCTAGTTTATTATTCACAAGGTGTAACCAAATACAAAAAGCACACCAGCAACAAATATTAATTTTGGAAGCCGTTGAGGATAAATTAAAATAATTACATGCGATTTTTCCAAAACTCTATTATAGTACTATAGTTTCTATCTAACAACACAGTCATGGAAATGCTATAATATTGGACTCTGTTTCAGTAGAAGGTGGTTTATTCTGGGACATATTCAAAGCTCGTCTCTGGGGCGCTGGTTAGAGGACAGCACAGTATGAATGTGCTGCACAGCGTGTATCGTGCCCAGTCAGGAGTCCTCTTCACTATCCCCTCCATGATGAAGATTAAGATGAGCGGGAAATGAACCTCATCTCTCAGTGTGATTAATGTCCACCAAGTGTAATTAAAGACTTTTAGTTAATTCCCCTGTCTCTGCTCCTCGGTAACCATTTTTAATCATTTCCTCTGGTTGGCTCTGTCTAATTGAATGTCTTCATTATATAGACTACAGCAGTTGGAATTATAAGTATAGTTGTGTAACATGTTTTATTTAAATGTGCTTACATGTGCAGTATGTTTTTGAATTAAACTGGCTTTATTGATAGCCTATAAAATCTCGGGTATGTTACCATGGATTGCTACCTTCATGCAGGCGTTCAGTGACTTCATAGTATGTTTGATGATTTTGTTGAATTTAATTAAATTATATAATTAAAAGTATTTAAGTGTGTATTTGTTAGAGTGAATAAGCATCTGAAAAAGCATCCTGACATTATTATACTTAAATGGGCCTTTCAGAAATGACTACAGAATATCATTTCAGTGGTCAAGAGTCATGAGAATATGGTCTCTCCATTACTGACAATACAAAATCAATCTGACTTATGTGAATTTTAAAAAAGGAGCAAGTGAAATCTATTCATCCTGTCACTTATAACCTTGGACAGGCTTCACGATTTGTGAGCTTTCAGAAAATGCCCACTTATGAAGCTGTGGATACTACGTCTCCAAGGAATTCTTCAAAGGGTCTTTTCATGTAAACGTGATTAACTATACCCTACTTGAAGGCATTTTGAAACTCTACCCTGAAACCAGCATAATGACATTATTGTATGCTTAGCAACTAAGGAAAAGTGACCCACGTCAGTAGACAAAGAACTTCAAGGATGCAATAATATATGTTTTGTGGCATTTTTTAGCCTTTAATCCAGTGCAGATAGTGGAGAAGCATACAGGAAACAAGGGGAGAGAGCAGTATGACATGCAAAAATGTTCCCAAGCCAGGGACATGTTGCTGTAACCATTCGGCTACCAGGATGCTCCTCCAACACCTTGTTTAATAATATAATACATACTGTATCAACCACAGATAATATCACCAGTATTTTATAGAAAGCCAAACTGCTGGAGTTCTTGTCTGTTGCTCTTGACCCTTAGACCCCCATACAATCCTGCTCTATTACTGGTAATAATTATGGTACACATCATTGTGTATTGACAATTGGGTTGGTCTTCTCTAGCAGAACAGCGTAAAAACCTTTATCTTTAAACCCCTATACCTCAGAAAACTACCACCATATATATATATATATATATATATATATATATATATATATATATATATATATATATATATATATATATATATATCAATGATGCTGGATTGGAGCCTTGAAACATATCAAACTCACCCACATGCCTTGTTTATGCTTAGGGGCCCCCTCGAGCATGGACTGAATTTGGAAAATCATCCTTTCCCTTCTAAAAATTCTTGGAATAACCTTCAACACACTAAAAATCAATAACCTACCAACCTATGGACAGTTTAAAACCCTGATCTCTAACCTCTGCTGATTTTTTAATTTTTAATTTATGTACTGTTACTTTTTCTTTCTTTTTTTTCTTGTCTTAATTTTTAATGTATTTGTAACTTGACATCATTGTAAACAAGAGCAACCTCAATGATTCTTCAAGTTTAAATCAACAATGTGAGTCACCTTGGATAGGTTTAAAATGTATCTTTCCACCAAGATCCAAGATAATGCATGAAATCAATCCACAACATTAAGAAATCCCTTCTTTTACACAGATTATTAATGAAAACCAAGTACAACATGAAAATCCATCCATGCTATTTGAATTGTGGACAAATGAACTTACAGCTGTTATTTTATGCCTATATTTGTTGGCAAAGAAAAGGTCAAAATGAAAGAAGCTGAAGGAACATTTAGTGTCACTGACGGTCAAAATAGTGCAGTGATGCTATTGTTGCTTGATACCATTACTGTAACAATATTGTCTGTAGTTCAAAATTGCCACCGAAGAGTTCATTTGAAGCAGGTGCCAACGTTGTGAAGTCAGACTAAAGTAATCCACTTAAGTTGCTGAAGTGGTGACAGAATAGCATGGCTGTTCCCTGTAGGCAATGTCCACTCAGTATCAACAGAGAAAAGGACAAAAATATGTTTTCTTTACATCTTTCTTAATCCCTTTTCTCCGCTCTTTTCTTCATTCCTTTTTCCCCAGAAGGCTCTACTTCATACAGTTCATAGTAAACACATTTAGACCAGTTTTTTCCCATTTATTTATTAAATTCCCAAATATTGTGAGAACTGAATATCATTTACAGCACCGAGTCAGATATAGATAGTTTTACAACATGACAAACAATTTTACTTTACCATTATTGACAGCTTTCCAGTTACATTTTTCTAAGTGTATGTTCAGTGAATGCTGCCTGAATGTATTTTGTCCGTTGTCATCAACTATTATTATTCTTTTCTTTTCAAAACAATCATGAGGAATGTAGATATGAGCCACCTAACAATGTCCTCTTTTATGATAGGAAGCAGTAGGGTTGTAATTATGTTCCTAATTTTGACAAACAAAATGTTACAGCTGCCACTTAAAGAACCAGAATACAGCTGTTTTCATTGTCTACAACAGCTGTTCGAAGAAGGGTATTTATCTACTGCATACTTTGTTGTAATACTTTACTGTCAATTATAAATATTCAACTGTTGAACGCACTTCCTTCCATTGCATACAATATATTCTATGCACTTCCACTTGGGCTTACTGACCTGTACTGTGCAATCCCTGCACCGGCTTGGCCTCAACTCCTACAATTGTTAATATGAATTTAATAATTTATGATTGAAACTTTATGGCCCTGCAGCTCTCTCATTAGGATTACTGTTCGTGAGCCCTGGTGAGAAGCAGAACGACCAATCCGAACTGGCTACCTTTTCTCCAACTGGACAAATTACCACATGAAAAGTATTACACTCAACTTAATTACATTCGGCTCACAGCTCTACGGCTATTTCTGAGACACTCATGAAAGAAACAGCCAGGAGATCTTTATTTTTCCTCTAATAGATTCAACTGCATTATTGCTCAGAATCTTTAATTAGACTGTCAGTCTAAATCAGTTTAAATATTGTTTACTGTGCTTTGTATGCGGTTGACTATAGTTTGAGTGACAAATGCTTTTTCATTTCCACAAATCAAGAAACACCTGGGTAATATTTACTTTTAATATTTATATTTAATATTTATTTTACGTTCTGTCAATTTTACATTTTACATCAAAGTTGTACACAATTAGAGTGTCATTTTCTCCTCAGTTCTACCTGTTAGAAGTCGGTTGTAATGACAAAGCCATTTGCATCAAATCTCACCAGAAGCATGTTTATCACGCTCACAAACGGTCGTATCTCTCAGCCTCTAAGCGCTCTCTCCAGGATGACTAATTCCCTAGTTTATTTCACCTGTCAAATCACTGGCATTACCATTATGTTGGATTAGTTTCACTCAACACTCCGTTGTCGTCTGACAAAAAAGTAAATCTTGTGTAAGCTGTGCATGCAGGTCTCGGAGACAGTTGGCTAATTAAAGTGAAATGGGGCAGATAATAGCTTTTAAAAACATTTCAGCCATTTAATGAGCTTATTATTTACTATGAAAAGGAATGTGTCACCACCCCACCTCCACCACCACCATCAGCAGCAGCAGTAGCAGCCACCCACACTAATGCCATCCTGCTGTGTTGAGACTTGGCATCCATAAATTTCAATGACTAAAGAAATATTATTACAACTAATGAAATAATGCTTAGCCCAATCTAACACTCAGAGATCCCCTTAAGGCAAATTGTCTCAAGTCATTCTAGGAAGATGGTAATTAAAAGACAAACTATGGCTAGAATGAAATGATCATTTGCAGAGCCGAGGTCCTCCTTAGAATGCAAATTTAATTAAAAAAGTAAATTATTACAGTTTTATGATGGTGTCAGGATTTTCATATGGCATTGATGTTTTTTTTCCATTAGGAGTTTGGAATGATGTTCCAGTGTCAGAGTTAAAAATGGGGTCACTCATGCATTGGCTTATTGGTTCTAAAGGCTCTCTGTAGCCCCTCAGTGCTGAAGCACTCCTCATTTGCATTCACAGGCAGATGGGATGTCAATGATGTTGATTTAATGAATTATGTTCGTGAGCTGCATCACTATAATAATAAATTAACTCCTTTATTTTCTCCTCTTCTTGGGCACTAGTTTGTTTTCATTGCTGCACGTCAGGACAATGACGTCTATGATCCTACCTGGTTTCTGAATCGGGTGACGACAGAAAGCATGCAAACTTGCAATAAAAAATATTCAGCTTTTTTAATGGCCCGGACCCTTAAGCTTCCTTTTCCTATGACTAAAGTCTGCCAGTTTATTCAGCACAGATAACTGGAGGAGAATACCGTATGTCCTCTCTAATGAGAAGGTTCAGGTCATTCAGAATGCAGCTAGAATGCACCTCAGAGAATGAGACTGCTTGGAGTTTTTTTTTTAAGGTGATTTATGAACTGAAAAGTGCCAATTAGTACAGGACAAACCGGCAACATTATAGACGGCAGGAGCAGAGGTTGCAACAGTGAACTTGACCGTTGATGGCTCCATCGATCAAGAAAGGATTTTAGTCTCAGAATGAATTATGCCGTCACCATGTTTGCCACCAGAGCGTAGGAGAACTGGGTCAACTGGATGACTGAGTGTGTGTGGCACTGGGCCTCTTCACAGATGTCTTTTGAAGCTTTTGATAGGTCGTAGCAGATCACTGTCATCGTTGTGTACCATCTTGGTTTTGATCTCTGACTTCAAAATGACAAGAGAGCCAGAGAATCAAAGGTAATGCGCAATCAATCCGTTCTCCTGTGACAGCTAGAAGAAAGCCCTCGTTGAGCAGAAACAAAAGACTGTACACAGGATTTATATAAGCTGCTTCATCTGTGTGGCATTGCTTTAGGAGTAAAAAACATCCAAAGAATATATGTTTCAAGGAGTGCCAGGCGACAGAACCCGACCTTGTCACATAGAGAGCAAGCCAGCAACCAAGCTTGGAGGTGTAACCCATTGACAGCAATCCAACAGATTAAAAATTCCTCCACTTTTTCTAACACCCCGCACCGGATGGTGTCCAGCCCCCAACCCCACCACCTCACCACAACAACACCCACTTCTCCTCATTTGTATTTTTCATACGACACTTATTTCATATTTTCTCCTGTTTTCACTGACATACACGAAAATAATGGCTGCTTTGGAGCAATTAATGCTTGCATGTTGCTCCCCTTATTTGCAATGCACATTGTGTATGAATACCTAAAGGTCAGTGGAGGCATTTATGGGCCTGTTCCTCCATTACTCATTCTAAGTGTGTAGTTTGACACTCGTGTCCCTCCTGGGCCCCCTTGGGACTCATTTTTCTCTCCAAAGAGATGCATGGATGCAAACCGGTAGCAGGGCAGGACTTTTACTGCAATCCAAGTGCTTCCATTATACAAAGTCTGTGGTGTTCACTTGTGTGTGTATTGATGCAATTTGTCATGAAGAGTTGGTTCTTGTGAGGGCAGATGGCAGGTGGTGTTGATCAAGTTGGCAGCTATGATCTGGGTGTGTGCGTTTGCAAGTGGGTGGCCACTGACACTCTTATTTTGCAACAGATACAGAATATTGCACATGAAAAAGAAATATTCAAGTGCCACTCAATCGAATACAAGCTGGGCAATATTCTATATTTTGTTTTTGTCAAATAATCCCATGAAAAGACCAAAACCATCAAACTATCCATTAACCAAGCCTATTGGTTCCAAATGAAGAAGTACACTTTTAAAAACAGGTCACAAGCAAACATTACGTACATAAATACATTCTATAAGAAAATAGCTTGGCAGTCTTTTTCACAAACATAAATCAAACAGTTGTAAATAGTGGATTTGTTGGAGACTATATTTAGCCACAGGTTTGATGTGATATTCCCAGCAGCAGAACGATGCATGTGAGGTCGACTTGAGATAAGCTCTGGCAGGAGGTCTGTGGCACAGAGGAATAAAGACCATGACTTTACTAACACTTTGTAGTAGAATCAACACCTTTTTTGGTGTTGGTGTTTTCATGGGATTTGTTGACAATGAGAAATATCACCATGAAGGAAAAATATCACTGCATTTGCTATATATTTAAAATCAGTAATGTAACTGTAAGAAAGAAAGAAAGATTCAATAACAAGCTTTTTCAGATGAGAATTATTTACCAACTGATGTCAAATACTAATAAAAAGCTATGAAAAAGGGATTCAAACTGAAGGGTAAAGTATTCCAGGTATGATTGAATATTGTATCAACTTTTTGAACTCGTATTTTATCACTTTCTGAGTTATGTATGTATGATTCCTTTCTTGTATTCACCTTATTATGTATTGCTAAAACTAATTATTGCACTATTTACATCCCTTATGG
Source organism: Scomber scombrus (assembly GCF_963691925.1). Taxonomy (NCBI): domain Eukaryota; kingdom Metazoa; phylum Chordata; class Actinopteri; order Scombriformes; family Scombridae; genus Scomber; species Scomber scombrus. The sequence goes on along the minus strand of NC_084977.1, from coordinate 28,434,587 downwards.
TAATTTTTCTTTTGAAATTTGTAATATCCATATTATTGTTTCATGTGTTTTTCTTGTATTCATACATCCCTCGAAGACTAGCATTAGAGCAAGCTCCTGGGTATCCCATAAAATCAAACAATACACAACAACAAAATACAGAGAAAAAGAAAACGTCTGGAGTAAATCCGATTTTTTAAAAATGTAACTGACACTCGATAATACATGGTAACACATGATAATACATTCATTTTATCTGTGACTTCTACCCAGTAAATATCCTCATCTGATATGTTTCTATTTTAGAACAAATTCATTTAATTCTATCTAAAATTCAAGTCCCAAAGAACAACCCAGCTGAATAGGAAATCAAACAGTTGGACACAAACATGCATTAAAAATTTAACAAGGAAATAGGTCCCACATAGTAGAGAATATTTTATGTTGCAGTGGGCTGCTCGGTATTTGTCAAAACGTGGGGGTGCTGTGAGCGCAACATGTTCTTTGCAGTGTTGGGTGTTAGAATCATGGCATGGTAATTCCTCTTCATTTGCACTGCATAAATTACATTTTCACTGTGACAGCAGAGCTTGCCCCGCCTGGCAGCCCATAGCCAGTCTAACAATTAATTTAATATCTGAGAATGCCGTTCATTTGTTTGGCTGTGAAGGGAATTGAAATCCTAATGAAATGGCTCCCCTAAAAATGTAGTCTCTAAATTATGCCACGGTATATTTGTGTGTTCATGTTGCTTTTTCCAGTTTAATGGGCTTACCTGAAGTACCAGGTGATGTTTATTTAGGCTGAAGATGAAGTACAGTTCTAATAACACAGCCTAAGAGATGTCTCTTTATTGCAATTAGGATACAATGACGATAAACAACAGACATTCATTCGCAGAGCTGTACACATAATGATTAATGTTGCCAGGCGGAAAAGCAACTATGCAAATAAGCAACTGTAAAGGGATTACATGAATCCATCATTCTATATGCCAGAAATCCTTGTACTGTCAACACAATAGATAACAAATCCGTGAAGGGGCGGTAAACGACAAGAGGTAGAGATTGGCTTGTTTGTGACACTGTAGACGTGGGATAAGGGATGTCATAGACACAGTAAAGCTACTGAAATAAGAGCCCAGTGTCAGTACCACCAATCCCCTCCCTCTAACAATGGATGAGATGGTTTTGAGTTTGAAACAAGTTAGTTTGTGTTTTCCCACAACTAACTTGAAAAAAATAGGAAGAAAAAAAAGGAAGGAAAGAACTTTAATTAGTTTGGGTGAAATCTTCAGATTTAGACAAATGAATAAACAGCAGTCAAAAGTAATTATCTACAGATGTGTTGCTATTCTGATGTGCAACAAGTCATTATACCCCAAAAATCAGTTGCATGGGAGGTTTGCAATGTACTTATGTTTTTAGCTACATGTTTTGGTTATCAGGATTTAACGACTTGTAACCTGAAGCTTCCCGTAACCAAATGAACCTTTGAGGATTGGCAAAGGTGATTGTATTTTCTCATATAATATTAAAAAGTATTTAATTTAAAGTTTAAATACTCACCAGTTCACACATAGAAGTGAAATGGTGGTTACTGTTATGTTGTTGTGTTTATTGTAGTTGATCTAAATTCTGATTGCATGCAAAAGTCTCTCCTGCTCTTATTCTATCCTAACTTTGGTTTCAATAAATAACTGGTGGTGTTGTAAATATACAACCAGTAACTAATGTGGTAACAAGATACCACTAAGACAAAAATCCTGAGGTATGAAATTCACTACAGTGAACAAATAAAAATAAAAGAAACAAGGCAAAATATCAAAACAAAGCATGGAACATTAGATTATTTATTTATGTTTCAGGTAGAAAGAAAGAGAAACACAGCGGTCATCCTTGAACCAAAAATAGTTGAACAAGCATGTACACTCACAAACAATCCATCTGATAATGTGCTAAACTGAGTCTGTAACTCTTTGCCTCAGACACAGTGGGCATGTGTCCTCAGAGAGCTTATATGCCAGGTCTAAGACTTGCAATGACACATCCAGAGATGTCATCACTGTGGCAAATGGATAGTAAATTAAAAACATTGGTTGTGTTGCAAAACTACCAAGATTAATTTATTTCTCCTTATATTTCAAGCACTTAACATGTGCATCGTTTGTTACCTTCATTGTTTAAACATCACTACATTAACCTTTTGATTAAGATAAACAGTCAAACAAATACTTGCAGCTCCTCTGGGATTCCTGTTGTAAACACTTGACTGCCGTGTGAGAGCTGCTGGAGCCATTAGCCTCCCAGTCAGATCTATCTTTGGCCATCAAGGGACAAGCAGACACACGCTGTCAGAGGCCAGAGCAAAATTGATCCATTGTAATTGCATCCTGTGTGAAGTTAATGACTTTTTAAGGCAAAGTGGCCATCATTGTTTCGTATTCTGACAGAGATATGTAAATGACCTTGACATGCACATATGCTAATTGACGGGTGAGGCAGCTGTCTTTATGGATGAGTTTGTCTTCCTTAAATGTCGGTGAAATGAGTGTGCTGTTCTGCTATTATGAACAATTGCATGATTTGATGTCAGCTCTGTGCTGGAAGGTAAAACATTAATGTGGTTTTACTTGTTTCTGATATTTGTAGGCATTTTGCAACACGCTCATCCTGATTGCTAAAGAAATAAATATTGTTATATTAGTTTTTTGTGTGTACATCATACATTTGGTCACCCCTTTTATCAAAATGGTTTGCTGCATCATACACATCAGCAATGTTGGATACATAATGTGTTTTGCATGGCAGCAGTTCATACTGAGCAACACAATGAACAATAGAACTGATTTGTGCAGTCCAGAAGATAATTTAGAGGCCAGATGCCTTCCATTGCATTTAATGAACTTTACTATCCATAATGCTGTTGGGTTGGAAAGAGAAAACAATGTTTAAGACTTTAGTTATCTCTTGTTGTTAGCAGCCAAGTCTTGTACCCATGATTATCATGAGCTAATATGTATCTTTTTCCAATCACTAAAGGAGAGTGATTGATTTTAAGTCAAGAGTCTCATCTAATCATTTTAAAAGTAGTTAGATTAAGTGGCAACATTTTGGTGCCAAAACCCTTGACAGGAGATATGGCTGGTGGAGAAGACAGAGAGAAATTGTGACTGGATGCCAGGGGACAACACACTGAAAAGCTGACACAAAACATCAGACAATACAGAGTTCCACCACTAGACTGAGACTATTCAACCAGGTTGATGTTGAATTAATGAAGGATGATCCAGATGTTAGCTGTTTGCTGTGTTGTCAGCAAAAGAAGACAGCCTTTGTGAACTTGACCAACAGATGGAACAACACACTTACTTGGAAGACGTAGAGGTGGAGATTGAACTCACACAGGAATACTTTATTATGAGACTTTATTATCGGCATAAAGACATAAGCTCACTGAATGAGACTGTGAGTAATGACAGCCACCAGCCTGCTTGTCTAAGAGAGATGCTACCTCAAACTCTCAGAATTTTGGATCCAGTATGAGACTGATATTCATAGCAATTATACCCTTTGCAAGACAAATTTACCTACCTGAAAACTTACCTGACAGGACCAGCTGCATTAGCTGCAGTTAATATACCCCAAAACAGATTCGGAAGGAAAGATCTTATTGTAAATGTGCCAACGTTAAAGCTACTGAATGTCACTCCTGTGAATAAATCATCCACTGAGGCAGTTATATGATGTATGTGAAATTAAGATTAGGATACTGGAGTCACTGGGAGTGGTATCAGATACATACAGAAGCATGATAAGCCCAATACTGCTATAGATGATGCCGGAGGACATGACTCTTGAATATAGCCTTTAGAGGAGAGAAGATGATGAATAGAAGGTGCCTGATGTTCTTAGGTTCCTACAGAAGGAGGTTTGGAGTAAAAAAAGAGCTTTGCAAATAATGACATCGTTTAACCAGAGAGAGAGCCAGTGAGCTCACAAGCCATGTACCAAATCATGCTCCTACAGAAACTAAAGTAACCGAGCATGGCATCCGCAGCTGCACTACACACAACTAGCCAGAAGACACAAAATTGTCTGTTCTGTGACAGTGCTGAACATAGATCTGAGAAATGTCCAGACCATAAGGTTGCTGCAGAAGCTAGGCAGGTGCTTTGTATATTTAGGACCTAAACATATTGCAAGGTTCTGCAGGGTAAAGGCTGTGTCGCGTAACATATGGAGGAAGGCATTACATAGCCATTTGTGAGGAAAATGAGGCACTACCACCTACAGCTTCTGAAAACAGACACTGTCATTTTCTCAGTAATTCCCCAAGCAGAGAAGATGAAACCTGACAGTGAGAACACTATGCTACCACACGCTGCCAAGGCATGGGTGGTGAACCTTGCAGGTAGGAGGATAGATAGATAGAGGATAGATGCTTGCTAGATGGAGACAGAAAAGCTTTGTGCATGAGAATTTGGTTAAGGGACATTCGTCCTCAACATCTTTTGCTCCCATGCTCAAACAATGGTGAAGTGCACCTTAATAAAACTCATCTTAGAGAACATCTGGGATAAAACAGCACAGTATTGTAATAGATGTAGTCGTGATGTCTAAAGTATGCACAGCGTATGCATGGACGTTACCAAGTGGAACTGCCGACAAGACCATCCTGAACACCATGCAGGACAGCTACCGCATCACCAACAAAAGGTTGAAAGGTTTGAAAAGGAAACTCAGAAAGGATGTTACACTCTACAGCTGATACAATGATGTGGTGGATGACTACTTAAGACAAGGAATGCCTGAGGATGAAGCCGCAAGGGGAACACATCTGTTTTTCAAGGCTGTCAACAAGCAATGTGCCTGCTTTGATATTTCTCTATTAATATTTCATTCATGAATTGTAGTAGTATCTGGCACACGAGACAAAAAAGAGCTTCAATACAGCCATTAAACTTTTTGCTTTACTACAATTAACTAAAAGTTGTCAAAGGGATAAATATATTGCTGTAGGTATCCACCACAGGGATTCTCAATAAACTCTGAAGTCATTTAATTGAATTTAGTCACAGTTTGGATTGACAATGAAATAATTATATTGAAGCAAAGTTTCCTTTATGACTTTATAGAATAGAATAATGGAATATTAGATATTACATACTATGAATATAGATGAAGTTGGTATTTTTTAAACCATAACATATGTTGTCTTCGTAGCTACAGCTAGCTACTGTATATCAACTCATCAAAACTATTTACAGTATGAAGGAAAAACTGCAGTACAACTTGCCATTGTGTGCTTTAAAAAAAAAAAAATTCTGCATGTTATTCATAATGCACCCAGAAGATCACACAGAGCAATTGTCTTATTTCTTGCAGAGGTCAGGTTTATTTCAGTTCGGCAACTCCTCTGTATTCCAAACAAAGCCATCTTCATTTTAGTTAATGTATTACTAAACTTTTATTTTTTTAAATTTTTTTTTTAAATTTTTTTTTTTACTTTATGCCTCAATAAAGTATTTGCTAACTTGTACCATGCAGACAAGTTGTGGGTATTTTACTTTATTTCATGACGAGGCAATATTTTAGCATTTAAGTGACATTCCAGATTTGCTAGAGGTCGTCTTTGGAGGTGTCTTCGAAAATGTCATCAGTCATTAGGACACAGTCCATGAAACACAATGCTCCATTTCAGCTGGAGTGTTTTCCTTCAGGGAATCACAAGGATCGTTCAAGTTGACTGGATCCAGCAGACAAAAGTAAATTGTTTGCTCTGAGAAATGATTCGGCAGGGCCAGGATGTTCTATAGGCTTCAAACTGGGAGAGAAATGCCACAGAAACTCTGCATCGCCTGTTTTGGAAGGTTGAATCTGACTGTTTCACAGACCTGATATTGTGCTAAAGGTTTTTTGCTTTTCTAAATTCACAATTAGTAGGTCGAAGTCAGGGACTGCTTGCTAACAAAACAATTATGCAGCACATGGAAGGCCAGATGCAAGCCTTAGAGACATCTGATAATCTTTGAATAAAAAATATCCTGCTGCTAACTTCATAGTCACCCTGGCCTTGACCCACAGCTTGCCACAAATACATTTACTTCAAAAGCCCTGTGGACATTGAAAAGTTATTAAAAATATTTTTTGTGAAGTTCTTCAAGAAAGTCGCAAGGTCTTTGATTTACAAACTAATGGACAGTACAGTAAAGTACAATACAATACTGTACACTGGAGGCAGTTACAATTAAATTGTAATAAATCATGCATTCATCAAAGCAATATTGTGTAAATAAACAAAACATTGATTTTTTTAAAACTTAAATATACACTGGCTCTGAAGAAGTTCTCCTAAGCAGAAAGATTGTTGCCAATATTTCCCACTGCTTTTATCGAACTGATATATTTGATCTTTCTACCTATTTTTGTAAGTGCACCTGCACTAGGGTTGTTGAAACATTATTTTTCCTCCTGGTTAAAATGTATGCTTGCCCATGTTACCGAGCTCCAGGTCCTGAGTGTTATATTAGTGGCATCTCTACACTTCCAGGTCCAGTCCCTGCCAAGGTCACTTGGCCTGCGCTGCAGTTGACGGCTCCCAGTCAGCCGGACCAGATGGTGCCCTTTGCACACATTACCTTCTGCTGATACCACTCTGAAGGTGAGGACATCACAAGTGACATTCGGAAGCCAAGTATCCTCAGTTTAAGCTGTCAGTGGTAGATCTGAGATACTGAACCAACTGTGACCAACGAAAAGGGAAGATGTCTGCATGCCTTCAGGTCTTCCGTCCATGAAGTCCTCGAGTATCCATAAATGTCTGATTGATGCTTCACTGAATGAGTATATAGAATAATTTTTGACATAATCCTCACTTATGTCCCTTGTAAGTCAAAGGCTAATTGTGCTACTTTATGTTTAGCTGCTATAACAATTGATTTCAGTGGTCTGGCAAGTAATTTTCAGTCTGATGTTGAAAAGTGTTTTTTTAATGAGTATAATCTTCTTGTCTAAAAAAAACACAGTCATTCTTAATAACAAGAATTGTACCACTGTATCAAGGATGTTCTTGCTTTTAAGCTTTTACTTTTTCCAAAGCTTTTCAATCATGCATTTCTCGCACACGATATACACATGATGGAATCAGCCTAAGTGTGAGAGCAGCTGTTTGTATTCACTCTAACTTTCTGCAACTGGCATTAATGTCTCATAGATAGTGATTTTTTGGCTTAGTCACAAGGTCGTACCCATGTGTTCAGCTAAGCCTCTGACAAACTTTGACTGTCAAATCATAAAAGATATTTATTTTTCAACAGTGATTTGGAAGTCAGTCAGGGAATGCACAGCCAGTGATGTTGCCCTGCCAATTACAGCCATTATGGGCGTCAGACAAAAAAATGCTTGTAAACGTCACTCTGGAGTGTAATTTGAGGGACTTGCCGGGATAAAACCCTTGTTACTACAGTTCATGTATTTACAACAGCAACCTCCAAAGACATTTATTTATCCATCCGAAGACTATTTAAATTCAACTGCAACGAACATTGCTCGATTTTAATGTGAGGGCTTAAATACTGGATTACCAACCTCACAAAGCAGGCAACACTCTGGGGTTCCAAAGCTCCAAAGGGCCTTAAAGTTACGGTCTTAGTGAGTGCCAATTAGTTTGTACTGATTTAATTGAAAAATAAATTCAATTGAACAAATGTTTAGAAATAATATTTTATTTTTATAGCAGCTATACAAAGAATTGCTAGTAGAGATGAATTAATTATGTATCATCACCAAACTCTCCAGATTCCCTAAGCTCTATGGAGCTTAATAGTGGTTTCATTGTGTTGTTTTTTTCTCTGCCCCACAACTTTACTATTTTGGTTCACTTTCACTGTTCTAGCAAATGGAAAGTGATTGCATTAATGCAACGCTTTTGTCCATCACTGCGCGAAAGAGGCAGAAGAACTGTTGCAAGTTTAAGCTTCTTTGTTTCATTTTGTGATTAAATGTTGCATATCCCACCCATCCATATTTCCACACAGTAAATCTGGGGAAAGATATAATTCTGCATAGAAAATATTGTGGTAATACGGGCTTAGCTACACATTTTTGCCCTGGGGCCTCCTTGCATGTATACCCAGCTGTGGTGAGCTTGTTTTCTGAGAGGCTTTTTTTTAGTTCTTTATTTCAACTGTTTTGGTGAGTTTAATTTTCATTTACACTATTTTTTTACTTTGCACTTGCTAAAATCAATACATTCCTTTATGCCTCATATTTAGCACATCTCACGCTTTCACACTTGTGATGGCAATTGTAGGTATTAAACTCTACTTAACCAGAATGTGCAGAAAATGCAGCAGCCTTAATTGAATCTGTGAAAAACAAGGACATGGTAATGGGGTGTATGAAAGAAATGCATCTAGAGGTGTCCTCCTGGGTCTCAGCTCATTATGTCTTGATCTCTGAAAGCTATATACTGTCACAGTCAGAAGCTAACCCCGCAGTGCACTCTGTTTAAATGACCATTCTCCGTGTCTACTCTCTGACTCTCTCTGCTGCTTTGGTCAAGGAAAGAAGAGATGAGATGTGCTTTTGAAAGTCCCATAATTACCACAGAGTATTTAACATTCGTCTTTCCTTTTGTCCAACATGTACAAAGGCTTAAGGATGGCTAATTGGGCAAGAAGGCTTACCCAAATGGTGCAGACTTAGGAAGAAAAGTGGCTTTCAACATAAGGAGATATGAAGGGCTTACGTCCTGTACTGAATAATTTTCTGATAACATTGAGACCACTCTTTTAGTTTTTGGAGAAAGGCTACAGAAAGGAAAACCTGGCTGAGCGCAGCTTGCATTCACTTTGCTGCTTTGTGAGGAAAGACTGCCTGCAGCCCAAGATAAAATGACGGGAGGTGACAAATTCATAACGGCTTTGTGTTCGTACAATTCAGAGGGATTCTGGGGTTGGCCTGGAATAAGGTGACACAGCTGACAGGGATTTCATCTGGCTGAACTTGCCACACACTGCAGCAAAGAGACAATCCTTGACAAGATGTGTCTTGGAAAGTCAAACAGTTGTTTTTTTTTGTCCGCTGACTCAACCATAGGTTGTACAGCACAGTGAATACATTAAAATAATTACTTTTTAAAAAGAAGCATATAAAATGCATGACAAACTCAATATGTCAGTAGTCAGACAACCATGTACAGTACAGTGAATAATAGTTTTTTTGAGTGAAAAAGTGAATAAATGTTTCTTGTGCAGCAGTAGAATGGTATATCCAACAGCTGACATTGTATAATGATGTAGCGGGCATGTCATTTTAACTCAGCATCTGTCTTTATTTTTTTTTTTTCTTCCAATTTGTAGGTTTAGAAGAAAAAAAAAAGAAAACAGCAGAGATGGCTTTTGCTTTTATGGAAGTGATAGTGTGTGGGAAGAAGCAACAACATATGCCTTTTTCAGTTTCAGTGTCTATTGAAATTGTTGGTCAAGTTTACTCATTATCATAGTTTTCATCAACTGTTGTCATAAAACATTTCCACCAGTAAATCCACCCACAATCCAGAAATTTTGGTAAAAAACCCCCAAAACAAAAAAAAATAAATAAAAAAAACCATAAAACCTGCAAATCCAAATAACAAAAACAACTAACTGTTGAATGTACCATTTTACTTAGTAAATTTTATCAAACACAAATAAAAAAGACATGTAGATATAGATACTAAAAGATGCCACTGAAATGTAGCAGCTTTGGTTGAGGGATTAGATTATTCTGCCTCCAACAGTAATAGCACCAATATAAAACAAAATAATAGTTTAGTTCAGTTATCAATCACATCTGACACATTTCACCTTACATTAACCACTGACATTTCAACAATATAAAGACTGTGAATTACTTTACGGAAAAAGAGGTGCCAAACTGGCAAAGCATCATTATATTGACATTGTCCTTGTATGTGATACTTTGAGGTGTCATCCTTGTGAGGATCATGGACTCCAGACACAACTTATGCTGAAATTGCCAAGTTCACTTACTGCCTTCTCAAACTCAGTAGCTTTCAGTATGCTGGTTGAATGTGAGCCTTATTAGTCTGTCCTCAGTTTCTTTCAAGCACTTCTTCCATCAGTCACTGTACCTGCCAGCATCACTTTTGATGATACCAACAAAAAGAAACATTTCCCCCTGCCAGCAATTGTGCCGCTTCCTGGAGTACGTGCTTTGAAGACTTAAAAAAAAAAGGAATAAAAGACAGATAGAGAGTAAGAAAAAAAAAATCCACATTCTCTTACCCTCACACCCCCATCTCCTACCTTCTAGCATCCCTATCCAGGGCCACTCCCACACACATGCACATGCATTTCATCATACCGATTGGTGCGTCAGCGCAGAATGATTCATCATAGAGGGGATTTGAGGAGTAGGAGGTGATGCGGGGAGAACACTGAACATCCATCTTAAGGAACAAACTGAGAATCACATTTTTTTTCTAAATGCACCTCATCATCAGTTCTGATGTAAGTGGGAGATGATGTTACACACAGTTGTGCATAAACCCGTCTGTTCACCCTGCAACTGTCCTGCACAACGAAAGGAGAAACTTTCCATGCATTTCCTCATGGAAGTGGACTGACAGTGCAGTGAGCACATCAAATATGACTATAAAAAGACCTCAACAATGGCTTCATTTGATGTACAATATGCATCTGTGGTGAAAAAGACAAAGACAGTAAAATATAGTCTTTTGTCAAAGGGTTTTAAACAATGAACATTTACATGCATCGTTTCACATCAGATAAAACATTATGGGGCTTTGACAATTCATCATTGTTGTGTGTTGTGACAATGGCTGAAGTACATGTTATTATTTTGATTAGAGCGCTAATCCATTATGCCCCATTCATTTTTGAGAGATGTGGTTGAATCCTAATTTATTTCAGTGAAATATGTTAAATAGATTTTGTTAGAATATCACAGATCTAATGTGTTTTTGATGGGCTTCTGTGTATATGTTCATGTATGATTGCTAAATAATAATAAAGGAGTAAATGTCTCATATTCAGACAAGTAAATATAAGCTGCAGCAGTGGTATCCCTTCAAAACCAAATTAAACTTTATATCAGAGTTGATTTCATTATTTTAAAATAACTCAAGAGTAATGGCATGTTGTTTTGTCCTCCTTGTCAGCTTATAGCCAATCACATGTGTCTGTTTTTGACCTTGTATACATTCATTGATTCATTCTTTCAGAAGCAACAGGATGCCATACTCAAAACACAAAGGCCAACTGTGTGACTTTATGAGTTCGCTCTGGAGGCCAGTCACTTACATCACTTATGATTCATCAGACCGCTCAGTCTCAGATTGCTCTGAGCTCAGGATTTTCTTCGTTTTCTTTCATGTCCTGTCATTACAAAAAGAGGACAGATTTTTTTCCCCTCCATTGTCACTGTGAAGTGTCCTTATAAAATCACAGGTCCATGCGGGGGTTCACGCCAGATGGGTCACCTGTCTTCTCGACCACCTGGAGGGAGGTGAGTGAACACAGCGAGCTGTCAATCAGGTCTGAGAGCAGAGCGGGGGACGGAAGAAGTGGAGAAGAATAAGAAATGAATGCAAAATGTGCATGCTGACATTTCAGTAGGTGTTGGTGAAAAGAAAAGAAGAAGAAATAAATGAACGCTTGATGCATTGGTGAACCTTAACCCCAGCCCCCACATATATACACACTTGCAGAACATCTGTGATGCACTTAGACTCATATGATATTTCAATCCATGCATCACTCTTTCATTATATGTTCTTCATAAGTCTTCTAGTATTGGTTGTTTTTTCTTTTTTTGTTGGTTGTTTGTTTATCAACGTTTTGAAGAACATTAGTAGCAAATGTGGAAGTAGAATAATGTTGAACTGCTACAAAAAGGGAAGAAGGTTAGGCTTCAGTGTGTGTGACATGACAACAGGGACTTTGTTTCTCATTTGGTTTCCTTCCTACCAAGCGCCAAATTTGGTTTGTAACTATTTACCTCAATCCTATGGTCAGACGAGAACATTAATATTAAACAATTCTGAAAATCTTGTGTTCACTTACCATGTTTCATTACAGTTAGGCAAGGAAAACATTGTTCTAAGGTTAAGGAGTGGACATAGGCGAAAAGTTGTTTGCAGTTGTATGACTCTGATCACTTGAATGAGAGTCAAATATGCGACATGCTGATGCACCCTGACCTCCACAACCCTACTTTCCATCTTGCTACATAAATGACTAGCAATTTAACAACTGCTGGCAGTGAACTGCTTCTTGCTAAAGAAGTTGGGGCTTTATTATCATAAGGTCACGGTTAGTAGTTCAATTTGTTACAAGCAAGATTATCTATGTCCAACAAAAATGTACAAGAGTTACAAAAAGTGTGAACCATCACATGGACCTTCTACTTTTCAAAAGATGATACCTAAGCACCTAAAAAGTCTGTCCTTCCTTACATTTTGTACGCCAGCAAATTTAAGCAATGTTGTTTGAAATGCTTGCCAATCTAAATCAGATTTGTAATAGTCCAGTCCAGTCTGTGTTTCATTTGGCTTAAAGCTTAGAAGATGTGAAAGGTGACATTGCTATTTTGTAAAAAGAGGGTTGATCATTTGTCTTTTCACAAAATGGTTATATGCATGTAGGATAACGCACCAGGTGGTCAGAGTGCAGTGGCAAACAAAAAGGTGATATTGTTAAACTCCTAGCGTTTATTTAAAAAAAAAATATGAAAAAAATAAAATAAAATCAGAGTAATGTGAGTGGATTACACAAGAGCATAGACCTTATCCTGGCTATGCACATTCCAGGACTGGAGCACAAAATGTGAGTAGACAGTTGCGTGCTGGCAAACAACTAGACACTTGGACCCTACTGGAAAGAATAGAAGTTGTACTTCCGTCTAATGTGGTCCTCTCTGAGGCCTTAAGAAATCTGCTCTCAGGAGGTGGAAGCATTCAAACTTGCACCAATGATTGATGCCAGTCGTGACTCACTATTCATCATTTTTTCCCCCTTATTCAATCCCATTTACCACTGTGCCACAGGTGTGCCTCTGCTGTGGTTTTGTTGCAAATGTTATAAGAAAATCTTGTAAACTATCATGTGCACCTGGTACTCTTAAAAGGATATGTAACCTGGATGAGGCAAAAGTCTCTCCTCACATTTTTTATGTCACCAAATCTGAAATGTTTGCCAATGTACGTCAGGTTAATGCTGTAATACTCTGACTGTGGTACAGTCCTTTGCTGACTGATCTGCAGAGAGTGTAGGACATTCTTTGTGTTGACATTTTTCCATTAAGTAACTACTTTAGAAAAACCCAGAAAGTACCCAAACTTATGATTAGTTACCAGGGAACAAATTAGAAACAAATGAGGAACTAACTCCTAGTAAACTATTAGTTAATGGGCAATTCTTGAGTAACTCTTAATCAAGTAGCTAATGATTAATTATTGATTATTTCATTGAGAAATGAGTGATCAGGAACTACCTAATAATTGATTAATTGTTTACAAGTACTTCCCTAGTAATTCCTAATGGATGATTGTATACTAGAAACTGATGAGTTCCTACAGACAGCCCGGGAGATCCTATATTAATGAATCATTAAGTAGTTCATGAATATCTTTGAATCAATCATACTAACCACTAATATTCATGACTTGTCCCTGAATATGTGTTCATTTGTTCCCTATTTAAGCCTTTCCCTTGGTAGCTCAATAAATACCTTGATTTATTTAAGTTGTATCTCCGTTTCCCTTCAAAGCATAGATGGAGATCCCTATATTGAATGTTGACAACTTTCAGATGTAGGATTGCTTAATATGGTATTTATTTTCCTTCTAATGAAGGTGGTCCCCCAATTTCTGATAGGTGCAAATATTCATTTCCAAACGGAGTCATATAATCGCTACATCCCTCCTATTGTGACTGTATAGAATCTCAATACAGGCCATTTGGTGTTATTGATGTCAACCATCTAAAGTTTATTGATGTCAGAAACAGCACACTGTATGTCAACACATTAATAGATTTTTTGCACTCCACCTGCGGATCTAAGATGGAAAAAAGTGAGAAATAAACACATGGAAATGGAGCTTAATTAGACCTTTCCCTGATAAGAGCTCGATATATATTGAGTAAGTAGAGGTCCTCCAATAAATTCTAGGGTGTTCCAAATGAGAAAGCAGGAAACAGAAGCACATCTGTACGGTCAATCAAGTGCAATTAATCTTGGTTGGGGGTGAAGGTATGGGTTGGTTGTAAAGTGCCTCACACCCCTGGCATCATTACACACTCGGATGCCTGCTGCCTTTTAAGAGGTGTGCCATGGTGGTCTATTTGTGCATTGGACCATGCAGTGTACAAGCAAGGCCAGGGACATTACCCTTGCTGTGTGTCGCGACACTGCAGCCTCATCAAAGTAACCTGCAGGGAGGCAATCTGTGAAAGAAGATGATCAATGCTCTAATCCAAATGTCACTTTTTGTTTTACTTTGCATTCATTGGGCAGATGTTTTTGTTCAAAGCAACTCTTTTCATTTACATTTACATTAGGAGGAAGCACCTGGAACAAGATTCTGAACCTATACTATCAAGTTGACGATTAATGGCCGACGATCTTTGCCAACTGAGCTAAATCTACCACTATCACATTTATTTTTATATATTTTATATTTATGTACACATACTAGAGCACAACTTTTGTTTGCATACTGCATACTACATGCTAATTTTAGGCTAAATCAATACTGTGGCGGTTTCAAATACAGCCATCATTTCCTCAACCACTTTGTAAGATCTGTGGCCAAGCAAATAATGACAGCTATCTTTTATCCTTCCTCGGAACTACCCTTGTTGGTTCATGACCTGTAGTTGCACTTTTTCCAATGGCTATATTGTGACAATTGCTGGCCATTTGAGACAGTAAAGCTATTGAAATCTTCTAAATCTACTTAAAACATTCAAATTTTAAGTATTTCTCCATACCATTAAACATACATGACTTAATAAGGAACTATTAAAGTTAGCTGTAAACTCACTGCACCAGCTGTATATTTGTTGTCATTGTTGTGTTGAGTGAGGTGACTGAACTTAAATGGCTTTGTCATCACTTTACATTGCACTATTATATACAAATCACATAACATTGTACAACAGTAAGAGGTAGCAATGACAAAGACTTATTTTGTGCTATTAATTAAATGGATGATGGCACTGATTTTGTAATCTCAGGTTTTAGATTTAGATTTTAAGAACTTTTTGGTTGTTTGTTCTACTGCCAGGAGAAGGCACCAACTTCAGAACTGAAGTAGCAGAAGTAGTTTTGAATAGACAGTAGGGTTTGTGGATGATGTCAATGGTGCTGGGCATTGAATGGTCTTGTCTTGAGAGAAGAATTGTTTTATTGTTCGGTACAGTACAGGCCCCCACATTTGTCTCTCAAGTAGTTGAGCAAAAATACATAATTGTTGTAATTATCTGGGCACAAAACTGTCAGTCCTCTTCTAGAACAGGGTTTCAGCAGGTATAACTTCAGATGAAATGCTTCTTTAGCCACTATACAAAATGTCAATGGCTCACCATGTCCAATAATAGGAGATGCTTTGGGTACTTTTGCTGTCTTCTTTTCCAGGAACTGCTTTAAAGAACACCCTCTGAAAACATCACCATTTAAAATTCTTCCATAGCAACCAACATCCACGAAAATAAATTTGTAGTTGCTATCTTTAAGAGCCATTATCACAATTGAGTTAAAGTGCTCATTGATCTGCTGTTTGGTGGGGGACGGAAAGCAATATGTTTGCCATCTAAAGCGCATATGCAATTAGGAAATTACCATTTTTGGGGGGAATAGACTTGCAACCTCATTTCATTCCTGTGTGGCGTGAAAAACACACACAAAAGAGTTACGTACGTAAAATGGATACATAGTTGTTATTATTTATTTTTACCTGTGCCTTTGTCATGGTTTGCTTAGGACATCACAAACACATAAATGAACACTAAAGGAGAGGTGGAAGAGTTGGAAGTGGAACAAGACAAAGAGGAAAATCTCTCCACACAAGAAATAACTGAGTCGAGTCAACTCTCCTTCATCCCCTCCTCTTCCTTCACCAGTCAAAGAAAAGAAAAAAGGAATATAGCCAAGAGAGACAATAATAACACAATAACAGAATACGCCTCCAGCTGACCATATCACATCCTACTGTCAGTGTCTGGAGAGGGAATTAAAGGCCATAGCAGTTCTGTGGTGGTTGCACTTCAATATCAGCAATAACAACCACTTCAATGTTACAACCACCACACCAAGATTTCACCAATGGCTTTATGTAAATGTGGCCTCTCAGCCTTTCTTCTTCCCACAAAACTAAATTAATTTGGGAAAAAATGAATGCCAAATTATCAATGTATTATACAGCTTTAGTAAATCTATATAGATACATACATGATGTATATGATTTGTAGAGCAATATATAATGATTTTTCTTTTACAGTTGTAATTTAAATGCAACTGGCCGCTCTTAATATGTAATATTTATCAACTATTGATTTATCAACAGATGTATTTGTCGTATCATCAATAAAAAAAATAAAAAAAAATATCAATGACAAGAATGACAATAAAAACCCATTAAAAATGTCCTGGTTGTTTGAATGTGGTGTAGGCCTAGTCCACTCAGACTGCAGGGGGTTAGGGTTAGGGACCCACCTTCAGGTCCTGGTCACACGAAACACAGTACGTAGCTTCACAGGTTACTGGAACAATTATTGTTAAAACACACAACCAAAATTGAAAGGACGGGCTCTGAAAAGTCTCATCTAGAATTTGACATGAAGATTAATCAAGAGTTATGTTTATTCATATTGTCTACATGCTAATGTGTTCCACAAATGGACCTGTGACCTGATTAAGATAGTCTAATTGGTACTCACCTGTTACCAGAAAACCCAACGTGACCATCAGTCAGTCCCCTGGAGAGATGTCGTTCCTGTAATTAGTATTTTGACATCTTATAAGTGGTGTAACCTTTACCAACAGCCTGTAGCACTGCTTTGGTTTGAATGGAGAGAAGATTACAAAACCAGATTTGTCTTCATTTTCCAGCTCATGACAGAGATGAAAAGCCCCCTTGTGCTGTCTCCTTAATAACCACTGATTGCTCCAGATTTTCTCTCGATAGGTCTATTTCTGATATTTCGTTTCCTTGATACTTTTAAACACAGTAGTATAAGAAGTGCCTCTAAGTTACTGTAGATATCCTTACTCTCCATTTTGAGGTCAATTTTGAACGGTCTCGCCTATTAAGTTTGATCAACTGTCAGTTTTTAAAAAGGCAGTGTAAGACATTATAAGACACCCCCAAACATTGAATGTTTCCTGTTGTTGGACAGTGTTTGATTGGTGTGCTAAGGGCTTAACACCCATAAAACAACCAACCCAACAACTACAGATATACAACACTAGATGTGTCATAGTGACTTGCCATCATGTAGTGGTACAAAAGAAAAGAAAAGAAACCATATGGCAGCCATCTTGCCTCGGTCCAGTTTTCAACTTGCTGAAAGTGGAACTGTAATTGAAATAGGCTTAGTTGTATGGTTCAATCATTTTTTTGTTTATTATGGCTCCAAGAGAACAAATCATGCTTTCAATTGTGAAGATGATCTCATTATTGTGCGTTTATATTGCAGATGATGGCATGTCATTATCTCCAACTGTATTCGTTGTCCTCGACTCTCATCTTGTCAATGCCAGTCTTGTTACTTCTCTCTGTGTTGTTTTTTTTTTTTGTAAAACTTTTGCTTGCCTTGTCTGTCAAAGCACTTTGTGAACTTTGTTTTGAAAGGTGCTACATAGATAAAGTTATTATTATGTTTTTCCCATGTTGCCTGAACTTAATATGTACCAACTTTTAGTATTCTGAATGGCTCGTATACATTAAGCAATAGGTTTTATGTAGAAATCCTAAACATATTCAGTATTATGGCCTATATAGGCAGGCAGTTACCTTGTTTACTTTTTGTAGATTTAGTTGACCCATATGTAAAAATAAACCCCTCATCTACTCTCTATTGACATGTGGAAAGTGATGCAAGCCTCCCTGGTCTCTTTTGTCCTTTAAATAATGCAATTAGGTACTGGACTGCCCGCAACCATAGTTACTACACATAGGTGATGATTGTAAACAATACCCAGGTAAAATGGGGCTGGGTCTTTCTCTTCTTTTGAACAGCAGATGACACAATCTGGTTGTTCAAATCGATTTCATTGTATTATAATTTACTGACCCCCTGGTTATAATAGTTCCATTATGTTTATGTTTGGTGTTTCTTGTTTGTTTTTTCAGCAACATTATTTATTTCTTTGTGGATAAGATTAGACATTTCAGGGATAGCATCATCCCCTCTTCTACCCCCTTTTATGTCTGTCCACCTCGGCTGTCAATTTTGGACTGCTGTTCTCCTTTTTCCTTGACCTCACTGATCTAGTGGGCAGTATTAAACTCGCCTCCAGCCCTGTAGATACCAACATTGGTGATTTAAAACATACTCTGATCTATTGGTCCATGCCCGGTCTCTATAACAAATTGCTCATTGCAAACATCAATCTGCTTGTGTCCCAGAATATTTTAAGACAGACTCTTCTGAAAACAAAAAAACACACACAAAAAAAACATCCCTTCCCAAAAACCACAGGCTTATATCTCAGCCACCTTTTATTTCAAAAGACTTAGAGAAAGTTTTGCCAAACATCCGACTGCTGTCTTGACTGCACACAGCATTTAAGATAAATTCCAGTTTGGTTTCCTGTCAGAATCATACCACTGAAATATCTTTTCTTAGAGTCTCCAATAATATAATGATGTCTTCTGCTGTGGGTGAATGGTCTGTTTTGGTGCTGCTGGATCTTAGTTCAGTTTTTGATTCTGTAGATCACAGCATCCTGATTGTTAGGCTTAGGTAGTGGTTGGGTGTCTCCTGGTCTGGCTCTCCTCACATCTCTTGGATAGGAGTTATGTCCCTACACGGTTGCTCTTTCCTGTGGTGTGCCTCACAGTTCTACCTCAGGTCCTATGCTATTTGCTCTGCATATGATTCCCTTAAATCATTTTATTAGTAGAGTAGAGTAGAGTAAGGTATCTCTTATCACTGTTATGCTAAACCTGATGAGACTGTTAAAATATCTGCAATTGTCTGACTGCCATAAAGGAGAGACAAAAAAAACTCCTATTTGACATATATGATGTGAACCAGTGTAATGTAGTTGTTGTGTCAAAACCTGGTTCACTGAGAAAGGAGCCACAGTCTCAGATCCCAGACACTCCAAACCTGCAGGGGGCAACCACATCAGTGGTGGAACCCCAGGTAAGAGGAAGGAAGTGCCTGAGAGAGCACATTCACCTGCGCACCCATACAGGAAGCATGGTCTGAAATGTTTGGAGCTGGCTCAGTCAGCTCTCTTGCCTGCTCCTGGAGACACCTCACAGCCACAGCTCCTGATCGACCATTGAAGACACCACTGGTTATTAACCTATTCTGTTACACCCCATTCATCCCCTTCTGACCCAAAATAAAAAACTCAAGATTGAACAGAATTGAGTTGTCCATCGTGTCCTTCAGCAGTTGATCAGCCGTTTTCAAGTTTGGGCAGAGCTGTGGTCAACAAATACACACTTCAACAGCACATAACTTGACAGTTAATAACCACCGTGGACAGTGAGGACAAGGATTAAAGGCCAGAAGTCAAGCTGTCGACGCGAAGGACTGGAAATTCCCCACCATGGCGGAGGAGGCTCTTGGCAAGTCAGTCAAGCAACTGAAGCAAGAGAGGACCTCAGCTAAAAGTGCCTTCACCAAACAGGCAAACTACCTGAGCAAAGCTGCAGATGGCCTGGTCAAACATGAACTACAAGAGGAGTTCTACAAGCTCAGCTCCCTGGCAAGATGTGTCAGCGATGCAAATGATGACTACAGGGCTGGTCTACTGGCAGATGCTGAAGCAGGAACTGAGAAGGATGAAGAGGTCAAGCTCGACATGCACCAGCAGGCTGAGCTTGAAAGGACAATAGAAGAGTGCGACGCGAGGCTGGGGGACATCCGTAGATACTAGATACCCCCACCCAGTGCCTTAGTCTATCTAAAACAATGCCATGATCAATTGTGACGAAGCTGCACTTAAGTCAAACAGCACAAGAATAGAAATCATGCCTGCGTCAGCTTTCATTAAAAGGTCATTAGTGACTTTGAGAAGGGCTGTCTCAGTGTTGTGATGCTGATGGAAACCTGATTGTTTTCCACAGCAGCAAGAAGCTGCTTTGAAAGATTGTTTGTCAAGAATCTTACAAATAGAAAGCTGTTTAGAAATTGGATGATAATTATTTAGGGGAGGAGGATTCTATTTTAAAGGAGTAATAACTCTTTCATAAACACAAAGTGGACCTGGAGCATTGATTTTTTCCATCTGTGTTAAGCTTGTCTGCATTTCCTTTTACAGGTTCAAGTTCTGTCATTTCATGAGGGCTGTTTTTGAGTCTTTGAGTTGGATCTAGCCTTAAAAGGAGCTATGAGATCTAAGGTTGCGGAATTCAAATAATTAACCAAATCATTGGTGTAGGAGAAACCAGGAAACATTGCCATGGGATTAAATAGTGTACATCATTTAGATGCACTATGCTCATTAAAGATGCAAGTGTACTTAGAGCGGTATAAGACATCTAGGAATTAGTTTTTCTTGTTGGATTTATTCCCTTATCCTACCAACATATTTAACATACGTACGTCCCTGGGGACACAAAGAATAAAATGCTTTAAGAAACAACCATCATAGAAAAATGTTAACTCATTTCTCAAAACATTATTAGTTATGTAATTAATGTCATCTGAAATAATTGCTCTGATGCACCAATGAAAATACATATATACTTTCCTTTGATATAAATTGAAGCTTTTATTCCAAGTGCAATCTTTCCACAAAGCCTTCATAATGACTCACAGAGTGCCCCTTTCCCATGAATAAGACTAAAGCAGTCTCATAGTACACAAATAAATGCAGTAATTTGAATATGTAAATCTGTTTCTGTGCCTCTAATGTATCAGTTGTAAATAATCATCGTATGTCAACTTAGCTTTTTTAAATCTCAACCAATTCATATGAATCTTTTCGAAACTGTTGTGTCACAAAAAATACACAAACGCAAGGAAGTCCCAATGCTTACCAGTAGATGGCAGTAATGCAACATTTATGTATGCCAACAGCTGTTAAACTAAACAGAAGAAGAAGAAAACCAAGAACTGTTTGCCTGCTTGTGAAGTAAAGGAGCAGCAGCAGCATGGATAGCAGTGTTGCCTACCAGACAAATATTGTGCAATAGAATTACAATCTCTAAAGTATGTTAATGTACAGCATCTGGAAACTAATAACAGCAGTAATGATTAATTAATTAGTTATTTTCCATTACTTGTTTGTGGTCATGTTTTCACAATTTATAGCCTTTAAAGTCACAATAACAATTTTGTCAGAATCAAACGTTTGTCATGGAGGCGTTATTGTTCTCCCAGAGAGTGGCTTTGTCATTTCCACTCCCTACAGTCCTTTGTAGCTTGTATAGTTTATTATATGAGTATTCTAGGGAGCCACAATCAAATTTTGCTCAGGAGTATATCAAGCATTCACATGACTCGACCAAACCATTTGTTGTTTTCCCCTTAATGAATTCTCTGATGTTATTAAACGGCCCAATGCATTCAGCTTAGCAAACATCCAAAAAGTCACCATTGTACATTCATAGTTATTAGATTCTAACACGGACGAGAGCAAAATTTGTCCCTTTTTTGTAATGTAATATATATTAGCCTAATCTGTTCATCCATAAAATCAGATCAAGGATTATGAGAAACGCTGAATTCAATACTTTTCATGATACATTAACCTCATATGTACTTATAACAAATTGTGTTTGTATCATCAGCACAATGATAAACGAAACCACATGGGAGATGGGGGAAGACAGAGATTAGACTTTCCTCTTCCTACTTTGCAATTCCGAGGTCTTTTCCTCCTTCTCCTCCTCACTGTTTTAGACTTTATTTTGTAGTCACACAATGATTACACCAGAATGTAACAATAGCAGGGAAACAATAGGCTATTACTGCTGATGGAAAAGCCATTGTGACTTTCAGGATTTCACAATTGTCAAATCATTTGCTGGCCATATTTTATTCTCTTTGAGGATCTGCAATTACGCTGAAGGATATCAGACTTGTATTTTTGTAAAATGAGAAACAGCAAACAATGACCCTATCCACGGAAGCAGCAGATCCTCAGCAGAGGCTCAGTCCTGTGGATAACTGTTTGAAACCTTTATAATACTCTCACCAGCTTCTCATCACTGACACTCCTGCTTCTTGACTGTCTCTTATGGGTGCCATGAATCTAGTATCCATGTGCTATCACAGATGACATGCACCATATTTCCATGTCCTCACTAAGCTTAGAGATGGTCGTCTTAACAATACAATTACAAACTTTAAAAGCTGTCTTTTTCCTGCTCTGTTCGTCTGAGAGCTCAAATAGATCAGTGACCAAGGGGAAAAGTGATATCAATTGGGACATGCGATGAGTCGGGGAGAACAAGATGGGGAATGAACAACTGTTTGGGCAGGTCTCGAGGGACTGCAGTTCAGAGGCAGAGGTCCTCATAGGTCCAAGGAGAGGATTGGACAGAGGGAGGATGGAGGTGGAAAGGAAGGTGATGGAGAACAAGAGGCTGAGAGTCAAGGGAGATGCAGAGGTGAGTGTAGTGGGTGGAGGGTTCAGAATTCAGAGGAGGAATGGGAAAAGTGTGTGCGCATGTTATACAGTACATGTTAGGCGGTCACCTTTCCTGCTGTTGTGGGAGGATGCAGAGATCAGTGGAGAGATATGGTTTGTTGAAGCAGAGAGAAAAAGGGATATATTTGCGATTTATGTTATGGCACATAAATACTCAAAACTCATAAATACTGTATACTGAGAAATGATTCATTCCAGATGGAATTCAACTACAATCTTGCAGGGACGCTTTTAAGGGACACATCTCTATTGTATCACTTGTCATCATTCAACCACTCACTAGTCTGATGAAGTAAAATGACAAGTTTAAAATTAGCCCATACAAAAAAAACAGCAACAACAATAAAAAAATTAAAAAAAACAGGCTGACACTGAAAAACATGCAATTAAGGATGAGTGAACTGAGAAATACACATTAATTTTGCCGAAGGGAAGTGCAAGAACCATGTTTGATTTACAATGAAGTAGTGGCATAATGAAGAGTGGGAATGCAAAATACAATACAACACCAAAAATGCCTATTTGATGTAGTGTTTTGTGGTCGACAGGGGCAGCTAGCCGTCTCATTAGCTGGAGACCTAATATCTGCAGGGTGTTTCTAATGGGATGGCACCATTTTTGTTGTGTTGTGTCATTATGCCAGTTGTTTGTTGACATTAAAGGGAGAGAGGCAAGGCACTTTGGAGTGCTCAAAAATGTCACAGCCTTTGAATTTTTGTGGAAAATCCGGCTGGGTCTAATTCAAATAGAAATCAGGCTGTTACAGCCAAGCAAGAAAGTCAGGGCATTTTTTAAGTTACATTAGTGCTTTTCACAACTGCTTCACAGTTCTACATATAGAACCTTTAGCAACATATGATGTAGTTAATGAATTATTTGTTCTTATGTCATATATATTTAGTTTTATTCCATTTGGCCAAACAACCTATCAAGTTAAAGTACAGTATATTCTGGATATATAAGGTTTTAAGAGTTTAGCAGAAAAAGGTTGTAGGGGCTATAGTGTTTTCCATGATTTGCAAGTGTCCGTCTCGGTACCATTTCAACTCAGAGGGGAAATTCTGACAGAGACCTAACTTAATGATGTCAGATAGACATTTATTTTCAGAAATTCTTTAAATTGTGATTTTCAAATTTAGCTTAATTGAAACGAAAAACAATTTTACCTTAAACCTAAAACAAAGTTAACAACCATTCATGTAAAAGGGTTGTTCACATGAAGTTTGTAAAATGCGGTTGCAACTCCATACAACACAATTATGTTAGAAAAAAATGCCTTTTTGCCACAAACCCAAATTCCAGTATAATTTAAACCCAAGCTGGTCTTCTGCCTTTTGTGAAAAAAAAAGCAAAACTCCAAATAGTTATCAATTTTACATTTTGAATAACAAGCCTGAAAAGCTTTTTATGTAAACATGGCTGGTCACATGAACATCGGGTGAAGGTTTTGAAAATTATATTCCTATTTGTTTTTTTGTCTGACCTTCACTGGTATCAAAGACCACATTTTTCTCTGTCACAAAAAAAGAAAAAAAAGAAAATCTGTCATGTTTGCCCGAGGACCATCCCATTTCAAAGGTGGATTTTGTATGTAGACAACAACCTAGTAATTTCCCTCGATGCAGCAGCTGAGCACACTCATCTGTGCGATGACAAACGGAAAGGGTTATCCGGTCCCCTCAGAATACCTCACAAACATCGCTCAGATAAACCTGATTTTGCCCTGGGCTCTTTTCACCTGCTTGAAAACTAGAGCAATACATTTGCAAATATATTCAAGAATTCCCACTTCTCTGAACTTGCAGTAACTGTACCTCCACAGGGGTATATCATTTTCCCTTGAGGACTTTGGGAAATATCGTTGAGGCCTTCATGTTCCTGACTGTAACAATTACAAATGTCATGGAAGAAAAATCACAATTTTCATCAGTGCCCCTGTAGCCCTTTTTAGGGGACATTGCCAAATGTGTTTATTTATTAATTTTCTCTTTGCTTTGCATAACATTATTCATGAATTTTAATGTTGCCTCATGGTGGGAACTGCTTGCAGTACTTAGTGGGCTGAAAGAGCCTGTGAGACAAAGCAGGAGGAAAAAATCATACTCGCTAATATGAAGAGGGACTTGTGGTCTTTTGGTGCATTGGATCAGTAACTGAAGTTACTGTTCACTAACAAACATTTCTTTATGAATATGAAAAAAATGTAAGCAAGTCAAACACAGCAATTCCGACTAAAACATTTTGACATAATTTTCGGTGACTTGCCAAAGAGCTGTCCAAGAAAAGCTTCATGCCATTTTCTAAGAATAAGTCATATGGGAGCTGCGACTGACCTATGGTAGGTCTTTACCCTGAGACTAGAGCTGCTTTTAGAACAGACAGCCAAACTTCAGGTCAGCAGGGATTAATTAGCTTTTTGAAACCCACCCAGCAGATGTCAAGGTAATCTTGGGATGCGGGCTGCAGAGGTCAATGCAATATCTCAGAGCACAGGGAACAAGAGCTGATCTCACCAGTGTCCAACACTCTGCCATGCCAGGCATTAGTCCCAAATAGGCTGAGACCACTCAGTGCAAAATTTCAGTCCTCATTTAGTCCTCATTAATGAAAAATCATATAATTGGGTCACACATTTCATGCCAGAAGAAATCAACTTAACTTTTCACTATGTTTCTTTTCTAGCAGAGAGTTGAGTATGTGCCAACTACTTTTTTGCATAGACAAAATTTGATCTCTTTTGATAAATTAACTTTTCACACATTCAATGAGGTGAGATTGTCAGTTTTTTTCTTTGTCCCCTTTTATCTGGTTGAACAACATCTGGTATTGCCAGATCAACCTCTAGAATTTTGGACGGCTGTGCCAGCACAGAGAGAACGTCCAGCCAAACTCATTATTATTCAGTGAAAGGTGAGAAAACACTCAGGGCTGAGAGGTGTTGAGATGAGAATTGTCAAGGGCCAATCTAAACCTGTGTTTTTGCAAAATATGCTACGGTCAAATATTGTGGATCATTTTGCAGACAGTACCAAGACTATAGTCTTTTATGAGGTTGTATCCGTGTATGTGTTGACACGCTCACTCCAGATGCTGTCAATTGCCAGAACTACTCTGCAAACGTCATCATCCCTTTAGATTACAACTGTTTAAACTGTAATCTCAGGCATTAGCATGCAGTGTGTCAGTTTAAGTAGCAGTCACTATTCTTGCTATGAGCATAAACAAAACAAAAAATGTTAATGAGTGGGCATTAAATGCAATAAGATCTGCATCTCTTCACATTTGCAGTAAGTGGTCAACAAAAGAAAATGTTAATAATGGTTGTCATGTTGCAGCTATTTGTCATAAAGTATTGGACAAATCACATTTTTGACCTGTTGATGGTGCTCTATATATTACAATTCATTCTGAGGGACATGCATGCCTAAATAAATTTCATGACAATCACTTGAGTAATTGTCAATACATTTAACCTGAAATGACAAACATCTTCGTGGCATTAGAGGGAAAGTCAGTGGATGTCTGTAAAAAGGTATTGCCAATGTTTTCAATGGTTCAGATTTTTTATTTTATTGTTTTATTCTAACCCAAAGCAGTGGTTCAGACATTGCTATCCCTAGAGACATGCTTCTGATGTGGCTAAAAATCCACCCAATATACCAACTAGGCAACAATTGCACCATCCAAGCCTCCAAAATTATATTTGTAGCATGTAGAATTTTAGCTTGTGCATGTGTTTTGTTTCTTAGGACAGAAAAAAAATCTGGCAATTTCAGCTCTCTATGATATTGAGGGAAACAATGGTGGCAGGCAGATATTGACTGCACTAAGCCAGCATAGTGCAACAATTTGCACATGCATAATGAAACACTTGCAATCCCCATTCAGCAAACATGCAGGTTCCTTTCTCTTGTACATGAAATAAATAAAACAACATCCTTTTCAAATTTAAATGATAATCTTAAAATGTAACCAAACATGTCTGTCCTGATTGGCCGTGCCTGTTTGTGAGCTCAAATCCTCGCGATTGAGGCTCATAGTGTTGGGGATATAGATATGAAAATGCAGGGGAAAGTATGGATCGTGTATGAGTGGGAGGTTTATTATTGTAATCCATACCTTGAGTCAGACTATAATGAGGACATACAGCTTTTTCTGCATGAAGAGGAAATGAAAAATGCTTACAATATGATCATACCAATGGCTGAGAATAGAGCTGTCCCCTTTGTTCCTGGTTGACCCCACTGTTGAGAATTGGCGACCTGCTCAGCACCACAGCGTTAATGACTCAGAAAACACAGCCAGGCAGGATGCTTCCATGGGAACCTCAGTGTTGCCACCATAACAATGAATGAGCCCGGTTTTAATAAGCAGGTGAAGCACTTGAATGTAGGTTTCATCAAATCTAGCAATTAATATGAGACACTTAGATAGTGACCATTTATTAGTCTTACTATACTCGGAAATCAATCAAAATAACTTATAAAATTAAATGGGGCACCATATCCCTTAATCAATTAATGAATGAATTATTAAGTAATTAATACAAATAATTTAAGGGATAATAATTAAATCAAATTAATCAGTCTAAAAATTGGGAAACCTGAATACCATCTCTGATAAAAAAGAAAACTCAAATACAGCGACTTGGCAGAAATCAAGTACTGAACTAATAAGTGATAGGGATGAATGGGGAACATTAAGCATAGGCTATATACATGTACAACTAGAATGAATTAATGAATTAATTGATATTATCAAAACAAGTCAAAAAGCACAAGTCAATAAAATGTAATTTTTGGATCAAATTTTTGCATCAACTCTCAGACAGAAGCATGGCAGATGGTTTCATACTGTTTCCATGAATAATGAAGGGTTGATGATGAGGAAAGCACCCAGCAAGTTGAAGCAGGGTATCAGTGAGATGGGGACTGCTGCAGTTTCAGTGAAGTGCTTTCATTCAGTACTTCTTTAGGAGAGTTAATCTCACACTGGGGAGGGTGTAACTAGCTGAAACCACATAGTAGGTTAAACACAACATACTGTAGGGTTGTGTGTTTTAGTCTTGATGCATTTAGTGGCAGGCTGCAGAGTTGGATACATGATCCACCTAATGAAAAGAGCAGACATGTAGTTATAGTCTCAGTACTTAAATATCCTTTTTAGCTGGATCATCCAAAGAGCAGTCAATGATTACTGTTTCATTTATCTGAATAATTGTTTAAAATGAAAACAATTGTTGTTTCTTTCTTCTTGGTCAGATTTTTTGAGTGCATTTTGCAAATGCTAGATTGTGAGCAGCCTCTTCTCTTTGCACAGATGAACAGCTAGCTACCTCCTGTTAATGTATGTTAAGATAAAAATCATGGCCAAACAGTCACAAAAAGATGGTATGATGAAAAGGAGGAAGATAATTCAGCTAGAGTTTTAAACCATCATTTTAAACCCACACACCTATTCCTGCACCAGTTTCACCTCAACAAGTGCATGACACGTACAAGGCTGTTAATGCAGCCCTTTCCTTTTCTCCAGCAACTAGCTGCATGGTTGAAAAACACTTTTCAATTATCAGTTGGATAAAAACTGGCATCAGGGCATCAGTGAAAACATACAGACTGAACTCTTTGTCCCTGCTCTCCTTTGAAAGAGAACTGACTGACTTGTTGAACTGTAATGAAATAATTTCAGTGTTAAACACAAAGCCTCTTTATCTGTAATCATCAAAATAAGCTTATTTATAATGTCAGACTGTAGTGGCATATTGCCTATTTCTATAATATTGTGTAATGTGTGTGCATACACACGTGCGTGCATGTGTTCAGGTGTCATTTTTAACATTATTGGGCATGTTGGTACTTGTGTACCTCTATCCATATGCTGATTAATGGGGCTGCATCTGTCAGCTGTGTGTTAATATGTGGCCACCGTGCAAGGCTATGCAATGCTATTAATGGTCGTCTTGGTGTCTGTAACATTACCTCTGATAATGTATAAGGCTTCTATGATTAAACTGGAGCATTCAGGCAAGTATAGTTGTAATGGCCTACTTTGGTTAACATATGCATTTCAGAACCTATTAAGTATGATTGGTCTTGGACAGGTCAGGCTCTTTGCCCACCCAAACTGATTTCTGCCTATGCTATTGCAAAATAGTTATTAGAAAAGTCTTCTAATAATTAATCTACACAATAAAATAGGAGATTACAAAAATAATATACTCAAATGGCAAACAGCATGGCTTGGCTAGTCTGGTGGCTTAGACATCTCTGCTGTATTTACTGCCTAGTTGAGTCATTTTCTCATGCTTTCAGCCCTCAGTAGAAAAAATGAAATAGGACAATGCCTGATACAAAACATGGGCATAACAACTGGCAAGGCCAAGAGGGGGAACAAAAAAACAAAACACAGAAGGCACCACAGCAGGCAAAGAGTGTTGTACAAGCTTTTATAACCTATAGTAGGTGTGCTATGAAAAAGGAGCCTTGGTGCTCTTTTGTAAGGCTGCATTCAATACAATAGTTGTGTGTATGTGTGGGGTCGTTGGGTTGGACGTGATTCATTCATTTTATTTCTATAGAATATCTGAAAATGGCCTACTTGTAACTCATTTTGTTGTCATTGCCAAGTTACCAACACATCATGAACCAGTGAGAAAACACAACATTGTAATATTGATTACCCCGATAAAATACAAAATAAAATCAGTAAATGTTCATTTTTCAATATTTAATTAAATCTATTAAGAAAGCATCACCCTAGCAATTGAACATAGTTAAATAATAGCCTTGCACTTTGTTAATATCAAATAAATCCAATGCAATACTATGTATAATTAATACATTTTGAAGCAGAGTTTGAACTTCCATAATATCAAAATAATTAAATTGTTCTATAACACTGTAAAGGTTTAGCCTAAGTAATACCAGACCACTTCTCAATCTCATGTGAGATTGAGGTAGGGTCTGGCAAGAGCTGTTCATTTCCTCGTATTTGAGACAGGATCAACAAATGTCAATCAAAAGCTTCCGTACGCTACTGACAAACTTACAGCCAATCATATCAATGATAGACAATGACGTATTCAGAGCCTGTAGGGAGCAGCGCGAACACATCCTTTTTATGAAGGAAAAATCATGTAGCGCAAGTTTTTGTTCTATTTTCAAAGTGAACTTGCCTTCCAATTTATTTAGCACACAGTCTATTGCTGCTTGGAACGGTTGCTGCACCTCCGTGGCCGCCATGCTGGATGTAAACAGAGTCGCTCTGCGGTCGTCATCGTCTTGAGCCCGCCTCCACGTTCTGTGATTGGTTCCCTATCTCAGGCGAAAATTTTGTCTTGGTGGCCATGCTAACTTTCTGAGTGAAGTAGAATCTCGCTGGAATGAGAGTATGGGTATATGCAAGCTAGTAAAGGTTAGCATGTGGGATGGAGCAGGGTCAGATACAGGCGGAGCTAGACATCCAGTGGGCGGGGCATATGGATATCCTAATGTGACAAACAGCACCATCTGCTGGACAACTGCAAGAAGAAATGGAAATCTGTACTCAAATAAACATAATGGAAACTCATATATAAAACAATTTTAAGCATTTTATATTTTAAATACACCGTTTTATACCACATACCGCAATGTGGTAGTAGTATATGCCATCTACATAATGAAGATATATTGTTTGCCTCCAAGGCAATTTGTTTATTCTAATGATTTTCATTCAGTTATTATTTAGTCAGTACTGTGCATACTCATATTTAGTCATTATATGATGATTGCACTGCATTTTATAGAGCAATAGAAAAAAAACATACAGCAAATAATGTAATAACAGTGAAAGGCTTCGCTGATGCAATATACTCCTTTATTTCCATCTTTTTGACTAAATTCAACCTCCCAATTCAACTGCGCTCTTCTAAACAGGCACTAACTTTCAGGTTTTCTATTCTACACATTCCTCCCAAAACATTACACAGTCAGAGTCAAATTTGAATTTAAACATAAATGGGTCAATCACAACTTCCCAGCTGTCTAGGTCTATTGTGTTTCTGGCTTCATAGAGGTTATGGAAAGTCACTTCTCTGTCCAGTGGGGCAATAGAAAGAATTTTAGGTATGGTGACTTTATCTCCCAGGTTCTTTGTACAGCACCACCGAAACGCTGCCATAGAACTACTTATAAAGGGGTACTTCTCCTACAGAAAGAAGATAAATAACTCATGCATTGCCACTAAGCTGCACATTTACTTGGAGAAATATTTTATTATTTTTATAGTGCTGCTGCTGATTTGCAACAACATTGTTTGAATGTGTAATTATGGCACACAAACTTTTTCACAGGCAACACTATCTAAATTTAGACTTGTCAGTGGTACAAAATACATTTTTTTCCAGCCATTTTCTACCAGTCAAACAGCTGCAGATGAACAGAAGGAAGTGTTGAATATCTCAGCTCCACTTCAGAGATGAGAAGAACCCTTTCCTCTGTGTCTGTCCTCTCTGCCAATGAGTCCTCATTCTGGATACACCACAAAAAAGGAATGACTACTAGCAAAATAGTGCAACTGAGAGTGGTTGACAGTTTACAATATTTTGCAGCTCTATTTCTTAGCAATACATTATGTATATCACATATGCACTATATACATACAGTATATTTTTAAGGTTCCTCTCTATCAGTTAGGATTTTATGGCGTCTAAGACAGAACACATGTATCAAATTGCTTTTCCGTAAAATGTCCTCTATGAGGGCAACTACAAGCTGCATGAAATGTAAATGAGTTACCGAAATGCAAGCATACTAGCAACTTATTTGCTGTTACATACATTGGCTATGAAGACAATTTAAAGAAAAATCTCATAAACTCACCTATGGTACTACATGTGAGTGCATGAGTGACTGACATCGTTTGAAGCCTGCAAGTAGCTCGAATCCTCCCAACAATACTCCCAACTTATTGCACAGACGCTTTCCCATTTACCGACTGCATCGGTTGGAGGTGATATGATTGAACAGGTAAAATTACCTCCATGTTGCCACCATTACAAAAGAAAGCCACTCTGACACAAAATACATAATGTTAAGTAGGTTTTAGGAAGCTAATCGGTTACAGTTAGAGCTGTCAGAAAGCTGAAACCCCCCCACAGACTGAAACTGCTGCTATTAAATGACTGTTCTTTTTTGCACTATATCTGTTAAAAATATACATCTCATAGAACTTTTTGCTGCTATTACTGCCTTTTTGCAGTGCCATTACTGCCGTTTTGCACTACTACAACTTAACTATACAGAAACTTATGCTGCTACTTCCTATATATAAAAAGTAAACTCCAAAATCTTATTTTAACTTACTGCCTATCCATTCTATGTTTTATTTTTATTTGTATATTATTATTAGTAAATGTCTTATCTGTTGTGCACTTCAATGTTAACTCTTTAGTGTTAGGAAACATATGTCTTATCTGTTGTGCCTGTGCACTTTATCTGTTCCACCGTGGGATAGTGAGAAACTTCTTCTCGATTCCTTTGTATGCCTTAACATGTGAAGAAATTGACAATAAAGCTCACTTTGACTTCATTCATATTGATTAAGATTGAAGTTACAACTATTTGTTCCTCTTAACACTTTTTTTTTAAGCAAATCAATTCAGTCAATTAGTAAGGCAAACAGTGGATCATTACACACCACACTCTCAAATGTAACAGGATACATTGTTCTGTTATTAAACATTGCCTTCAATTTTGTCTGTCATAACTTTGTGTGTGTTCTGTGGCAATGACCTTCTCCCAGTTGGTGCAGTATAGTCTCTCCATACCAGATATCGGAGCTCTCTGCCTACCGAAGCCAGGGCCACCTACTAACCTACAAATGATGATCTCCCCCCATTCTCCTCCCAGTGACTTCCCCAATATGAAACACCTTAAAGACTTTGTATTAGTTCTGCAAAGCTGTTTACAAAAAACTAAAACTTTAATAGTTTCCATCCCGTTTAACAACAAAACCTAGGAGATTTTCTAGTGGAAAATGGTTGGGTTTTAAGTCCTGTTCAATGTTTCCTTAACATCCTTATGCCTTGAGGTCAGAGGTCATTGTGTGTGTGTGTGTTGCATCCACACATAGACTGTTTATTAAAATATCACAATGTTTCTGAAATAATTCAGCTTTTCCTTTATTCCTGGGTTCATTCTCTTACAAAACCGATACACATAATTACTGACCTCTCTGCCTCTTTTTATACTTCTTTGCAGGTTTGCCTGGTTATGATTTGTACTGTATAATGAATGCTATTCAGATATCTGAAGCATGCCACCTATATGTCTGCAGTGTTTGTGCAGAACACAGCAAAGTTTCCCAGGGAAACCTGCAGTCTGAAGGCTCCTATACTCCCACAAAGACCAGCCAAACTCATGTCTGGTACAACAAATAACAGCCAATTTTATTAAAGTTTCAGAAAAAAGATGTGAGTGATATATAGATTGTGTATAGACTGTATGTGGAGGTAGAGAGGGGTTATGTCACCCATTTGGTTTGCATTGAAGCCCAGAAGTGCTGCTTATTATCAGCACCATCTTTTCTGTCTGGCCTTCCAAATAAGAGTGCAGAGTGTTGCCTTTCATGCTCTTTGAGGTTAGAATTTGCAAAAAAATGTACTTCTTCTACGTGCTAGGTGTGATATAAAAGGACTATAAAAGGATCAGATGGCTCCCTTGGTTGCACAAAAACATGGCCATGGTCAGTCATGGTGTTTAAAAAGAAACCAAAAATAAATAAAGCTTACTAACTCACTTACTAATCTCACTCCTTTACTGCTCCAACTACAAGCATGTCTTCATTTTGGCTCCCATAAATTCAGTACATTTTGAAAACTAACATTTGGAAAAGGTCACAGTGAGGTCAAGTTGCATCTCAGAAAGCAAGGCAAACAAGCTTTCATGGCAGGAAGGAATACAGATTATATGACGACATATGGTTTATGTCTCAGATCTAAAAAAAAAAAAAATCCTAATTTGTGTTCACTACGCACAGCATCTGTATATTTCACATTGCATTAATAAGCAATGAAAGCTGTCTTTCATCAGTCCTCTTTGGTTTCATGGGTTTCTCATTAAACTGAGGTACATTTTAGGTTGACAGGGCATACTGTGTGGATTTTTTCAGTGTAGCTTAATGAATACATTTCTTGAGATAGTTTGATGCTATTTTGTAGTTGAAGGCAGACACTGTCATCATATACATCATGTTATTTATTTAGCTGCTAGCTAGTTGGGATCATCATTTCAGCAACAGAAGTCCTCTTCTCTCCTTGGTGAGGTGAGGTAATATTCTGCCAAGGAGTGGTCAAATATAAATGGGCACCTGAGATGGATAAATTACTGCTTCTTGCAAGGAAATTCTCCTTTTTCTTGTCCCCTGCCAAATAGCAGCCAGAGGTCAGGGTCATCAACAATGGAGGCACCCAGGAGCTGGTTTAGAGATTCACTGTCTTGCTTGAGGACATTTCAAGGTCCTGTATAGTTGAAAGACTTCTTTCCTCACAAGGAAACTGTGATGCCCCTTAGTTGTAAGAAGGAGGAACAAAGACTAAAAAGGTCAGAGGGAGACAAAGAAATGTGCCATTAATATTCTAAATGCAATGACGTTGTTTGGTAAAAAAACTGGATTGCTGAGATCAGATCTCCAATCTGTAATTACAGAATATAGCACTCAAACTGAGAGTTGTAGATTTTGGGTGCAGAGGATTTATTTAAATTCATAAAGATTATCACTTCCGGCAATTGATACAATTTCCAGTGTTTCTGACTTTAATCAAAAGAACCAATTGCTCTAGAAAATGTTAATTGTACAAACTGTGTGGAAATTGTTTGGCTTTGAAAGGAACTAAAATGGGTTAAAATAGATATATGAAAGATAACAGTATGTTCATATTTCTTGTAACATTTAACATGTTTTAAACAATGAATGCTTTTTTTCCTAATTTAAGTCCCTTCTCTTCATATCAGCCACAGTCTAATTGGTACTTATAATTAATCCTGATTAGCATATACATATAGGCCAAGTGGTGCTTTTTTCATCATTATGGACATGTGTCTTTATTCTGTTGCAATACTTAAACTAATTTATGTAGTCAATTGCAAGAGTGATTGGAAAAGATCATTACCCATGGAGTCCATTAGAGGGCAGAGCCTGTGTGAGACTTCCTACAAAATAAGCTTTTAAAGGAGAAATATTGATCTGCAGAAACCCCGCCCACACATTTCTAGATGCAGGTCCAGACCCGCAGGTACATTTTCAGGTTTAAATGATGGATGAAAATGGCAAAATGGCAGAAGTGCATTATACAGAGATCAAATTATACTTTAACTACTCATACCATGTCTTTGTTGGTGACTACGTTAGGCTATGTTAATATTTGTGGTTTAATAAACCTATGCAGTAGTTAATTTAAGATTATTAAGCTAGCATTAGCTAGTTACCTTCTTTGAATAACATCTTTTTTTTTCTAAAGTCCTGGGAACCAGACATTACTTGAAGTTTCTGGCTTACTTCAGCATAAATTCATGTATGTATCAATCGTTATGATTAGCAGTAAATATTTCATTCATTCACTGTTATGTCTGGGTGAAAACGTAATATAACTATATTTCAGTGGCAGGGCTTTTCCTTCAGCATAAACAATATACATGATTATTCATATTTTTGATGTAAGGCTAATTTTTCCATTACGATAGTACAGTTGACAGTTACAAAGTGTTTATAAATGCATTTACACTTACATTTTATACTGCATGTTCTGTGCACAGATGGTCCTCACTGGTGAAGAGCCATCTAAGTGGTTGGAGAGTTTTCTTGGTAACTCCATATTCAAGGATCCAGTTTATTTCGAGGATGGAGATTATGTCAAGGTATTGTGGTCGTACTTGAGATCGTCCTCAATGTGTCCAGAAATGAGCAGCTCAAGTGATCTGTAGATTGACTGTCAGTTGTTTCCATTTTAAAGGACTTGTTCACATAAAGTACAAGATTGTTTCCCACTTACCCCTCATTTATTTTCCTCTTTTATGTTGTTTTTGTGTGATTTGACAATGTTTTTAGTGCATCTGCCTCCATCTGAATACAACAGGACTACAAGGGATTTTTTTTTGCGGAGCTCTAACCATCCAAAAATGTAAATGTGGTGAACTCAACAACAGCTATGTTCAAATACAATGACATGAATATCACAGCCCTCACAGCTGAAGAATTTCATTGGGTACCATCTCCTGCCCAAGAAACAAAGGAAAAATGTATCTTCTTCTGGCATGGATCGATATAGTTTATTAGTAACATTTGGACAGATTGACCACCACAAAAGAATGTCCATCAAACTTCCCCATTGTTGAGGTGAAGGGAGACAGACTGGAAACATTGCCAATCCACACAGAAACTATCCAGATGGATAGACTGGACTAGGGTATGTGGCAAAATGTCATTTTTGGTATTTTGGGTGAACTCTTCCTTGACTTACCCTTCTTAAAGTATCACCTCAGTGTTTATGCAGGTCTTTAAAATGTCTTAAACCATTTTAAATACAATTTTATAAATATTAGTGTCATGGACTCATGGTTTTTGGACTTTTATTCTCTTGGTTTCCTGTGTTTTCTTCTGTTGTCCAATCCTTTTGGTCATTTGGTTATGTTTTTTTTTTTTTTTTATAGTATTACACATTTAAGATGTGGTTGTTTTAAGAGTTGTGTTTTCTGGGTTTTGGTTTTCACTTTGCTCTGTGTTTCTTCACTCTTAGCTGGCCTGTTTTTCCCTCCACACCTGCCCTGCATCATGTTTGTTAGCCCTGCCCTGCTCTAAGTGTTTTTCCCCAGCCTGCTGTTATCTTCACACCTGTCCTGTTTCAGTCTCGTCAGCCCTGCCCTGCTCCAAGTGTCGTCCCAGCCAATCAACTCCCAACATGACCTTTTGTCTTGTCACCTGTTCCCCATTCCCTTATTAGTTTTATCTGTATTTAAGATTGGTCAGCATTTCAGTGTAGTTGGATCCTGTGTTTGGTTCAGTTCAGTTGAACTATGTCTTATATTGAATAAATAACTGTTTTTTCAGTCTTGCCTAGCCTGTTGTCTCTGCATTCGGGTCCACCTTCTCCACTATTTATAGCAAATAGTCAAGTTCTTCTACATTAAAGTAATCATTTGTGATAATAAAAACATACCACAACTGAACCTAATACTCACCTGCACCTGATAGAAAAATACTTATTGTAGATTAACTCATCTCACTCTATTTATCTGTGGAGAAGTGAAGAGAAATCCAAGCTAATCTTTTTATTTACCTGTCTAGATTCTTAGGAAAATTAAGAAGTAATAGGATGATTGTTTATAGTACCACCTAAAATAAATGTATTATACTTACAGTAACAGTTTATAGACTTATTTAGTTAATAACTTAACACATTCATATCTGAAACTTATTTCTGCACTGTATACTACTTACCATTTTATGTCCAAATGTATGTCTGTTAAATCTTTGATAACTGTAGACATCCTGAAGTGGTGGAACATGCAAACATTTTGGATTACCCATAAGTGATGCATAATATTAAAATGTGCTGCTGTTGTTTTTAAAGAGACACCAAAGATTGTTGCACTCCTGCCTTTGCTTTTTCTTGCCAACACAATTGTTAAAAGTATTGATACAGCATGTACATTCAAAAGTTGAAGAGACGGATCAACTATTCACTAATGGTCCCGGCATCCACAAAGGTCAGAACAAAAGATGACAACCTAACGATGACCTGACATTCAGTGAGACACTTCAGTTCTGCCTTGAGTGCAAGTCTAATAATCCATATACAGTATATATTTCAGGTTATCTTATAAAAGCCCTATATGGATTTGAGTAGGAGTTAGTATATTAATCTGCATTGTGTTGAAGCCCTTTTTCATTATGTTAGGCCTCAGCTGTTTTAAATACACGTGTACATAGCAGCCAGTCAGCTAAAAATTATTGGAGACAACCCTGATTTGTTTAAATTGATTTAAAGAGCATTCATTATTTTAATGTGATTCCTGCACAATCTGTTTCTACAGTCACTGTTTTTATTTTTATTTTTTCCATTTTGTAAAGTGAAATAAAACACTCGTAAGACAGGTTGGAAAGAACATCAACTAATGATTTATCTAGCCTGTTAATTGTACTCAGCAGTGCACTTTTTGCTATTGAAAAGGCTTTGTTTGGTGTCTCGTTCAACAAGCTAAGGTGCAGGACAAGACGTGTGTTCACATGTGTAAGTTGGATAAGAAGGTGACAGGAAAAGCTCA
Source organism: Scomber scombrus (assembly GCF_963691925.1). Classification (NCBI taxonomy): domain Eukaryota; kingdom Metazoa; phylum Chordata; class Actinopteri; order Scombriformes; family Scombridae; genus Scomber; species Scomber scombrus. The sequence continues at coordinate 28,396,441 of NC_084977.1, read as the reverse complement.
TGTGGGTTCTTGTTAGGAGTGTGCAGCTCTTGTGTTGACAGGATGCAATCAGGCTCAGTGTGACCGTCCACTCTGCCTAAGAACACCATGTTACCGCTTTGTGTGAGTTGTGATTTGCTGTATTGAAATACGATTTCAAACTTAGCAGGCAGATAATGGAAGGGGTACTGTCATGAAACCAAAAGAAATATTAAACACACATTTCTTCTCCTTTTTTTTTGCGGTCTGATTTTTTAATTTTTTTTTCCTCAAAGGAAAAGTAATCTACAGAGCAAATACGTATGCTGTCGCCACAGAAAATGCAATTTCATTTTAGTTAGACATTAAATGGAAATGCAGTTGAAAATGTGGGCTTTTGGGTTGGGGAAGGTGTAAACTTTCATTCCAGTCATATTTAATAAATGAGAATCTTCCTTGAGATTAGTGCTCTACTAATCACAGTATCAGTGACTTATCAGTCAAAGCTCCTGATATAAAGATCAAAGACATGTAAGGGGGAAAAAAAAATCTTTTTAGGGACAGTGATGTAAATGAGGAAAGAGTAATAATTAAAAAAAACTAAACAAACAAACAAAGAAAACCCTGAGCAGCTTAGGAGCAACGCAGAAGTATTGTTCTTCATTATCTTTTAAAGCCAGGAAAGTGCCGCAGTAGCTGGGTTTGTTCCCCTCGAGGAACTACAGTATTTACCTCTGACAATATTTCTTTGTTTTTTATAATTCTTTTGCAAGTTGGAGAATATGTTGTCTTTGTTGTTTTTTGAATGCTACATCAGAGGGAGGTATTTAATTTACACATGTAATAGTATTCACCTCCAAGAAATGAAACAAAAACAAAGTAAATTGATGGAATAAAATAATTTAAAAGGTAAATTCACAGGCTCATCTTGTAATTTCCCTCCTATTCTCTTTTGACAGTTTTCATGTAAATATTTTAAATATATTTACTTAAGGAGCTACTGATGAGGTAGTGTTCTCCAAATTATACTGATTTCAGCTGTGTTTTATCAGCCCTGTAGATGTTATTACAGAATATGCAGACTATTCTTAACAAGAATAGAAAAAAAGTAACATCATCGTACATAGTCGGATTTAATTGAGTGGATATTATGATAGGAGACATAACGCTCTGTTGAAAATGTGCAGTTGTTTTTATTCACACAGTTTATGCATAATGCACTTCTGTTATGCAAGTGACAGTGTTTACTGTAGATTTGTTTGGATCCTCAGAGCCGAGCTCAGAATGTTTTGAGTCAACTAAAAAGGCACTGGATCGTTGTGTGTGAGAGATGTAGGTTAAAATAAGAAAAAAAAGTATTTAGTTTGATCGGTATCGTGTATTTTTAGGTCATTACTTTTAAACATTAATCTCTTCTATCAAGGAAGGTACTGCAATGCTTTCAGGCTCAGGGAGAGATTATGTGGGTTTTCAACAGTTTATCATCAGTTCCCACCAAGTAGCTCTCAAGAATATAGTGATCAAAAAATGATGGATAGCTTTCATATTAGCCCTCATCTGCTATCCCTCCTGGCAGAACCCATAGAGGTATTCATTTACACTCAGCTATGTAGGCATGAATGTGAATGTACATAGCCATGCAATCTGTCTTGCTTGGTCATAGCGCGCTGGGGAGCAATTAACTTCAATCAGGCTGCAACTGGGTCAGTAATTCCAAAAGCAATCACAATGCTCGAGACATTTTGACATTAAATGTTGACTTGGCAGCGTGGTAGCTCAATTCCTCAAGAACTGATTCATGTTTGTATCCATAATAATCATCGCTTGAAGTGGATGTCTAGAGATTCTTTATTTGCAAACGCTCATTTGACATTGAAATTGTTTTAAATGACAGTTTAAGGCAGAGTGAACGAGTGTTGAAATGCTAATTCAATTAATTAACCTAGTCTAGTATTTTTACAATTTATCAATCAAATGTGCAAGGCATCTATTAAAAATGCACTTCAGGGGTTTAGTATTGCACAACAAAATTTTGGGGAGATTAAATTAAAAAAATATGCGGCAGGGGCTGTGAGATCTTGACTTATATTTCCCAGTGTGTGTCAAGCTCCAAAAAACCTTGCATCTACTTAACTTCAACTTGGTAATGTAAACCTACAGTATTCTGCACACCAATTATACAAAACCCCAGATTAAATGAAACAACAAAGCAGACTTATAGCCAATGCCTATGTCTTTAAATTATTGCAGTATATGCATATGGTCACGGTTTTAGAAAATGAACTATGTTTAAGGGGATAGTTGGCATTTGGTAACTATGAGGGAATTTTAAAACTGTTCTTTACTCTGGCCTAAATAAGTGAACAAGTCGGTAAACTTCATTGTATTTCTCTCTTTGTCCAGTTTACTTTAAACCATGTGAGAATGTTCAACTCTTCAATGTGTTGGTCTAGGTCAAATCTCAATTCATTCTCTGGCTAGCTATGACAAAACTGCAGTTTTCACCTATCTGTATCCCTGCATGCAAAGTGAACCTGGCTACAAGGGCCGTTCAGCTCATATTTGCAGAATATGTTTCGTAGTTTGTTAGGATCACACTCTAAGCAAAAACAAACCACTCCATGATTCCTTCGGGACTGGACCAAGTCCATTTCCTCAAAGGGTCTTGGTGCTGTTCTTTTGGATCACAGATCCTTCCAAACAAATCCCACCAAAGGGGGAAAAAAATTTAAGTCCTAATCAACCACATTACACAAGGTAGGTTTGTATCACACCTGAACTCAAAAACACCCTACTTCATGCATTGGCACTGAGAATTGGAAGTGAGTTGAGTTAATCCTCTGTAGAGGGCCTTAGACCCTCAATGCCTGGAAAATGCCCATGTCTTTCACACTATATGTCCCCAGCTTGTAACTGTGTTTTTTCTCTAGTATTATAAAAAACATAACGGCTTTTTTCTGAAGCTGAGTAGTACTCCAAAAGAAAAATTAAAGATAATATTCAATTTTTCACTGTGAAAGTGGGAAGGGGTGTTTTTGGAATTGAGGGTGTCTTATGATTGGAAAGCAGATATGTGATACAAGGCAATGTACATAAAACTTTATGCACGCATGTGTAAAATTGTTTTAATTCCAAATGACAAACTTTTGCCACTTTCAGCTTTTCAAATGGAAAGTTTTAGATTGAAAAAAAAAAACAGGCAATGTGAGGCACTATATGTCAGGATCTTAGTGTTTTTCCTTGTTTTCCCTTCCCTTTTGTGGGCGTGTGTCTTGTCTTGTTTTCCCTGTCTTGTGTGTGTGTGTGTGTGTTTGTCTGGAGCTGGGCGGAGCTGGTGTTAACCACTTACCTGCACACCTGCACACCGTCAGCCATCTTCAATCAAGCCACCTGTCAACAATCAGCCACTTCCACTCTCCCCTGGATATAAGCCTGGTTCAGTTCACCACTCATCGTCAGATTGTCAGTTTACCTCTGTAGTAGTTTGATGTACATTGGCGCTGTAGTTTGGACTTGCTGCTTATTTTTTCCTGCTAATCCTGACTGCTTTCTATGTTTCCAGTTCCTGCCTTTGCCTGCTTCCCCCCGGACTCAAACGGCCACCTCTGCTCCAGCTCCAGCTTAAACTCTGCCAATCCACAATTATTAAAGTTTTTTTTTTTTTTTTGTCACTTTATCAGTGCCAGACAGTAACGGAGTACATTTACTTGAGTACAGTACTTAAGTACAATTTTGAGGGATCTGTACTTTACTCGAGTATCATTTTTGGGGAGTACTCATGACTTTACTCAAGTACATTTGAGAGGCAATTGTACTCTTTACTCCGCTACATTTCTATCCTTAACCGTGAGTACCCGTTAATACTTCTAAAAAAAAAAGGAAAAATCTCAGAAACCCTCAATTTTTTGTTTCCCTCTCAAATGTGATTGGATTTTGCAGGCACCACTGATTGGGACAGCCTATCAGCAATCACCTTCAGCTTTCCGCCAAAGTCAACTGGTCAGATTTAGATGAGAGACGAAACAATGGATGAAGACGCAGCAGGTCCATCCCGGGAATGTGCCAACCCGTGGCTCCAGCTCGCCAGACTATTTCAATTTTCAAGTTAACGATAGTTTTCGCTTCAAGTGTTTGCTGTGTTTACCAAAACAGAACTTCATCACCGCCTGCAAAAATTCAAATCCTCCAACTTGCGGAAGCATGTCAAGGTACGTACACTGAAATAAACTTCCTTACATTTCTAAGCTAGATTCTAGCTACATAAACGTGCACTGTATGATTGGCTAGCTGCGATAATGCAGCTTTTTACATTCTCGGTTACGTTTGAGTAGTCGAAGCCACATGCACCCGCCAATTTGTCAGCTGTAGCTAGCCATTCAGATGGCTAACTTTGGCCTGACAATAGTTAGCATGAGCCGAGGCAAGCTAATCGTGTAACGTAGATAATCAACTGAAGTCCTTTCAGATTAATGTTTTGACATGCCCCTGACAAATAGAGAGAGCATACAATGTATCTTTTCTAGTCTGAGCTTGAGTACGAAATGTCTTTTTTACCATACAAAAAATGTAAAAACCTAATTAGTTCAGTCGTAGGCTACGCTAGTTGCAAGCAGGGCATTTCAGCTCACTTATTTCACCAGAGCGAATAACTAGAGCTAGCCCTACAGTTTAGTCTAAGGGGCTAGTTGGCTTTTTTTTTTTTTTTTTAAATAACAGTTCAGCTGTCCTAGACAGGATTACAACAGTGCTGGTTGAACTGTAAGGCTTAAATGCCTATTCAAATGGGGGAACGCTCGAGTGTACTTATACCTCTCTTGTTATACCATTAAAAAATTGTTGTAGCCTACAATTGTATTTAAATACATGAGAGATATGCTACCCAAAGTCTTGTATTTCCCTGACCTAATATTGCAGCACTTGTTAGAATGTCAGAAGCACCTAAATACTTTGCTGGTCCACGTAAATTAAAGTTAGTTGCACCGGTAAAACCAATTTTAAAAACTTAGTCTGGAGCCATTGGAAAATTATGAACAACCAGCACTTCATTATTAATAATACTGCTATGTAGACTACATGATGGGTATCTTTTCTAATATTTATTAGTTTATTATAGTGTAAACTGAAATATTATACTGTTTTACAGAGAAGGCATAAGACACATCTGGAGGAATACTGTCAACTGACTTTCAACAGCCTGCAAAAGGCCATCAGAAGGTGGAACAGGCTTCAAGGCGAAGCTGCTGGAGACCAAGCAGGTGTCTCAGAAGACGGTTGATCGGGCTATCCTCCGCTTCATCGTTCAAGGTCTACAGTCCTTCTCCCTGGTTGAGAAACCATCCTTCCAAGACCTTATTGTAGAATTACAACCGAGTAGTGCTGTCATGTCCCGAACAACTGTGCGGCGCAAGATTGATTCAGCTACATTTAAAATGAAAGAACGTCTCAAGAACGAAATGAAAAAGGTACCATACATTGCCACAACTACTGATTGTTGGACGGCCAGGAGAAGGAGCTTTATAGGTGTAACAGCCCGCTGGCTCGATCCTTGCAGTTTTGAATGCCGTTCAGCTGTCCTTGCTTGCCGTCAACTAAGGGTCTCCCACACATTCGATGCCTTGGCAGCTGTTTTGACCCACATTCATGCAGAGTATGAAATAAGTCTAAAAGTTGTTAGAATTACAACAGACAACGGGAAGAATTTCATTAAAGCGTTCTGTGTCTTTGGTCAGCAGGATGAAAATAACCATGAAGAGTTTGTTGCAGAAGGCACAATCGAAGAAGTAGAAGATTGTGATGGAGGTGGAATTCATGGATGTGGAAGCCATTCTGCAGGAAGATGATGGGCTTCAGTATCAGCTGATGAAACATCATCGGTGTGCATGCCACTTACTAAATTTTGTTTCCACAGTCGATGTTGATCGGGCTAATAAGACAGAAGCTTACAAGAAATTGTCCAGATCAGCCTTTTCTAAGTGTCAGGCACTCTGGAATAAAGCATCAAGGTCTCCTCAAAATGCAGAGCTTATAGATGGAACTCATTTCTTTCATGGCCGTGGAACGTGTGGTCAGAATCATTAGAGACCAAGGAGAGGGGTCTGTGAGAATGGTATGTGCTGCACTCAATGTTCCAATGTAAGTAGCTTATGTTAATGTATAATCGTGTTCTTATTTTGTTAGTAATGCTTACCACATTATCTGCTGTAAGTACATAAACAAACAAATAAATAAATGTCCAGCATTTCACAGTGGTTCTGTATACATTTTGTTGAAATATGTGTTTATTTTCTTCTGTTTCTATTAGGTACAGTCCGGCTGACATAGCCTTTTTAGGGGAATATGTCACCACCATGAGTCCAGTTGCGAAGTCCTTGAACATACTACAAGGAGAAGTCAACGTTCAGATGGGCTGGTTGCTCCCGACAATCACCACCCTCACAACCAAGCTTGAAAAGTCCAGACCGTCACTCAGATTTTGCAAGCCACTTGTGGATGCTCTTCTTGTAGGTTTGAGAGCATGATGTCAGAGCCAGAGCTAATTGCAGCAGCCATTCTCGTTCCACGGTTCAAAACCTCCTGGACCAGCAATGATACAGTCCTACAGCTTGGTAAGGAAAATGTTTTTTTGTTTGCTTGTTTTTTCAAAAACCACATGCACCCGCCAATTTGTCAGCTGTAGCTAGCCATTCAGATGGCTAACTTTGGCCTGACAATAGTTAGTATGAGCCGAGGCAAGCTAATCGTGTAACGTAGATAATCAACTGAAGTCCTTTCAGATTAATGTTTTGACATGCCCCTGACAAATAGAGAGAGCATACAATGTATCTTTTCTAGTCTGAGCTTGAGTACGAAATGTCTTTTTTACCATACAAAAAATGTAAAAACCTAATTAGTTCAGTCGTAGGCTACGCTAGTTGCAAGCAGGGCATTTCAGCTCACTTATTTCACCAGAGCGAATAACTAAAGCTAGCCCTACAGTTTAGTCTAAGGGGCTAGTTGGCTTTTTTATTTATTTTTTTAAATAACAGTTCAGCTGTCCTAGACATGATTACAATAGTGTTTGTTGAACTGTAAGGCTTAAATGCCTATTCAAATTGGGGAACGCTCTTGAGTGTACTTGTTATACCATAAAAAAATTGTTGTAGCCTACAATTGTATTTAAATACATGAGAGATATGCTACCCAAAGTCTTGTATTTCCCTGACCTAATATTGCAGCACTTGTTAGAATGTCAGAAGCACCTAAATACTTTGCTGGTCCATGTAAATTAAAGTTACTTGCACCGGTAAAACCAATTTCAAAAGTTAGTCTGGAGCCATTGGAAAATTATGAACAACCAGCACTTCATTATTAATAATACTGCTATGTAGACTACATGATGGGTATCTTTTCTAATATTTGTTAGTTTATTTTAGCGTAAACTGAAATATTATACTGTTTTACAGAGAAGGCATGAGACACAGCTGGAGGAATACTGTCAACAGCCTGCAAGAGGCCATCAGAAGGTGGAACAGGCTTCAAGGCGAAGCTGCTGGAGACCAAGCAGGTGTCTCAGAAGACGGTTGATCGGGCTATCCTCCGCTTCATCGTTCAAGGTCTACAGTCCTTCTCCCTGGTTGAGAAACCATCCTTCCAAGACCTTATTGTAGAATTACAACCGAGTAGTGCTGTCATGTCCCGAACAACTGTGCGGCGCAAGATTGATTCAGCTACATTTAAAATGAAAGAACGTCTCAAGAACGAAATGAAAAAGGTACCATACATTGCAACAACTACTGATTGTTGGACGGCCAGGAGAAGGAGCTTTATAGGTGTAACAGCCCACTGGCTCGATCCTTGCAGTTTTGAACGCCGTTCAGCTGCCCTTGCTTGCCGTCAACTAAGGGGCTCCCACACATTCGATGCCTTGGCAGCTGTTTTGACCGACATTCATGCAGAGTATGCAATAAGTCTAAAAGTTGTTAGAATTACAACAGACAACGGGAAGAATTTCATTAAAGCGTTCCGTGTCTTTGGTCAGCAGGATGAAAATAACAATGAAGAGTTGGTTACAGAAGGCACAATCGAAGAAGTAGAAGATTGTGATGGAGGTGGAATTCATGGATGTGGAAGCCATTCTGCAGGAAGATGATGGGCTTCAGTATCAGCTGATGAAACATCATCGGTGTGCATGCCACTTACTAAATTTTGTTTCCACAGTCGATGTTGATCGGGCTAATAAGACAGAAGCTTACAAGAAATTGTCCAGATCAGCCTTTTCTAAGTGTCAGGCACTCTGGAATAAAGCATCAAGGTCTCCTCAAAATGCAGAGCTTATAGATGGAACTCTTTCATGGCCGTGGAACGTGTGGTCAGAATCATTAGAGACCAAGGAGAAGGGTCTGTGAGAACGGTATGTGCTGCACTCAATGTTCCAATGTAAGTAGCTTATGTTAATGTATAATCGTGTTCTTATTTTGTTAGTAATGCTTACCACATTATCTGCTGTAAGAACATAAACAAACAAATAAATAAATGTCCAGCATTTCACAGTGGTTCTGTATACATTTTGTTGAAATGTTTATTTTCTTCTGTTTCTATTAGGTACAGTCCGGCTGACATAGCCTTTTTAGGGGAATATGTCACCACCATGAGTCCAGTTGCGAAGTCCTTGAACATACTACAAGGAGAAGTCAACGTTCAGATGGGCTGGTTGCTCCCGACAATCACCACCCTCACAACCAAGCTTGAAAAGTCCAGACGTCACTCAGATTTTGCAAGCCACTTGTGGATGCTCTTCTTGTAGGTTTGAGAGCATGATGTCAGAGCCAGAGCTAATTGCAGCAGCCATTCTCGTTCCAAGGTTCAAAACATCCTGGACCAGCAATGATACAGTCCTACAGCTTGGTAAGGAAAATGTTCTTTTGTTTGCTTGTTTTTTCAAAAACCACATGCACCCGCCAATTTGTCAGCTGTAGCTAGCCATTCAGATGGCTAACTTTGGCCTGACAATAGTTAGCATGAGCCGAGACAAGCTAATCGTGTAACGTAGATAATCAACTGAAGTCCTTTCAGATTAATGTTTTGACATGCCCCTGACAAATAGAGAGAGCATACAATGTATCTTTTCTAGTCTGAGCTTGAGTACGAAATGTCTTTTTTACCATACAAAAAATGTAAAAACCTAATTAGTTCAGTCGTAGGCTACGCTAGTTGCAAGCAGGGCTTATTTCACCAGAGCGAATAACTAGAGCTAGCCCTACAGTTTAGTCTAAGGGGCTAGTTGGCTTTTTTTTTTTTTTTTAAATAACAGTTCAGCTGTCCTAGACATGATTACAATAGTGTTTGTTGAACTGTAAGGCTTAAATGCCTATTCAAATGGGGGAACGCTCTTGAGTGTACTTGTTATACCATAAAAAAATTGTTGTAGCCTACAATTGTATTTAAATACATGAGAGATATGCTACCCAAAGTCTTGTATTTCCCTGACCTAATATTGCAGCACTTGTTAGAATGTCAGAAGCACCTAAATACTTTGCTGGTCCACGTAAATTAAAGTTACTTGCACCGGTAAAACCAATTTCAAAAGTTAGTCTGGAGCCATTGGAAAATTATGAACAACCAGCACTTCATTATTAATAATACTGCTATGTAGACTACATGATGGGTATCTTTTCTAATATGTGTTAGTTTATTTTAGTGTAAACTGAAATATTATACTGTTTTACAGAGAAGGCATGAGACACAGCTGGAGGAATACTGTCAACCGACTTTCAACAGCCTGCAAGAGGCCATCAGAAGGTGGAACAGGCTTCAAGGTGAAGCTGCTGGAGACCAAGCAGGTGTCTCAGAAGACGGTTGATTGGGCTATCCTCCGCTTTATCGTTCAAGGTCTCCAGTCCTTCTCCCAGGTTGAGAAACCATCCTTCCAAGACCTTATTGTAGAATTACAACCGAGTAGTGCCGTCATTTCCCGAACAACTGTGCAGCGCAAGATTGATTCAACTACATCTAAGATGAAAGAACGTCTCAAGAACGAAATGAAAAAGGTACCATAAATTGCCACCACTACTGATTGTTGGACGGCCAGGAGAAGGAGCTTTATAGGTGTAACAGCCCACTGGCTCGATCCTTGCAGTTTTGAACGCCATTCAGCTGCCCTTGCTTGCTGTCAACTAAGGGTCTCCCACACATTCGATGCCTTGGCAGCTGTTTTGACCCACATTCATGCAGAGTACGAAATAAGTCTAAAAGTTGTTAGAATTACAACAGACAACGGGAAGAATTTCATTAAAGCGTTCCGTGTCTTTGGTCAGCAGGATGAAAATAACAATGAAGAGTTTGTTGCAGAAGGCACAATCGAAGAAGTAGAAGATTGTGATGGAGGTGGAATTCATGGATGTGGAAGCCATTCTGCAGGAAGATGATGGGCTTCAGTATCAGCTGATGAAACATCATCGGTGTGCATGCCACTTACTAAATTTTGTTTCCACAGTCGATGTTGATCGGGCTAATAAGACAGAAGTTTACAAGAAAATTGCCAGATCAGCCTTTTCTAAGTGTCAGGCACTCTGGAATAAAGCATCAAGGTCTCCTCAAAATGCAGAGCTTATAGATGGAACTCCTCTTTCATGGCCGTGGAACGTGTGGTCAGAATCATTAGAGACCAAGGAGAGGAGTCTGTGAGAACGGTATGTGCTGCACTCAATGTTCCAATGTAAGTAGCTTATGTTAATGTATAATTGTGTTCTTATTTTGTTAGTAATGCTTACCACATTATCTGCTGTAGGTACATAAACAAATACATACATGTCCAGCATTGCACAGTGGTTCTGTATACATTTTGTTGAAATATGTTTGTTTATTTTCATCTGTTTCTATTAGGTACAGTCCGGCTGACATAGCCTTTTTAGGGGAATATGTCACCACCATGAGTCCAGTTGCGAAGTCCTTGAACATACTACAAGGAGAAGTCAACGTTCAGATGGGCTGGCTGCTCCCGACAATCACCACCCTCACAACCAAGCTTGAAAAGTCCAGACCGTCACTCAGATTTTGCAAGCCACTTGTGGATGCTCTTCTTGTAGGTTTGAGAGCATGATGTCAGAGCCAGAGCTAATTGCAGCAGCCATTCTCGTTCCAAGGTTCAAAACATCCTGGACCAGCAATGACACAGTCCTACAGCTTGGTAAGGAAAATGTTTTTTTGTTTTGTTTGTTTGCTTGTTTTTTCAAAAACCTTTACATCCAACAATGATTCTATGCAGTTGTTTACTTACAGAGTAATAATAACAAAAATGTGTTTGTTGGTCTCCTGATACCACATCAACCTCCGATGATGAAGATGACTTCTTCTCCAATGTCAAGGAGACGCATTCCCATGAGATAAGTAAGCAACTTGATGGATACCTAGCCGCTACAACTGAAGGAGTGAATACACTGGCCCCCTATCCAGCTGTGCGTAACCTCTCACTAAAGCTCAACACAGCCCTGCCAGCTTCAGCAGCGTGTGAAAGGCTTTTTAGCATAGCAGGTTTGCTTTTCACCCCAAGAAAGGGATCAATTCATTCACAGAATTTTGAGAACCAACTTCTCCTCAAGTTGAGCAAGGACTTCATGACATTTGATTGAATTGAAGTACAGTACACACACAAACACACACACACAGTTGTCACACATATATATGTGTGTGAGAATGGTGTTCTTCAGCGGAAAGTATTTTCTCCTGCCTTTGCCTGTATGTCAATGTGAGAGGAAGGGGCTTAATACTGTCACTCAAATGAGCTTTTTCCTTATTTGAACGCTAACCTAAACACAGCTGATTAGCTGATTTTCTTTAATCATTATTATTTTCTCTTCTTTGCTCTATGCTGCGTGTATAACACGGTCAGGTTCAGAGGTGTGTCAGAACATTGCTATATTGCCTTCTTTGCTGGTTTAGGTTTATTGATTTGATTGATGAAAAAACAAACTCACACGTACACACAATTAACATTTTTCATAACTCCATGTAGGACGTTTCTATACATAAATGTAAGCACTGTGGCAGTAGTAATGCACTATTTAAAACTTGTACTCTTGATACTCAAGTACTTTTAAAAACAAGTACTTCAGTACTTTTACTTAAGTAGACATCTGACTGTAGTACTTTTACTTGTATTTGAGTAAAATTTAGCAAGGGGTATCTGTACTTAATACTTACTTAAAGTAATGAAGCTGTGTACTCTGTCCGCCTCTGCACTTTATGTTCTAGGAACTTCTGATGGGCATTTTTCACAAGTGACATAGTTAATTAGTTAAAAATATAGAAAATAATTATTAGTGGCATGCCTTATAGTCAAACTCTTAAATTCTGTATGTAGTTGTGAACACCTGCATGGCTTTTTAGTCACGTGTAAAGTCTTTGTTTTTTAAAGCTGTTCTGGTGGGCTGGGTTCATTGCGAGTGAGCATTTATTCGATAAAGGCTTAGAAGGATTTGAGATGAATCTTTTTTCTTTGTCGTTTTCTGCCCCCCTTTTGATTTTGGTATGAAGGCTGAAGATTAGAAAGAGTAGTGCCACCTTAAAAGGAAATGTTGGGACTATCTTGGAGCGCTGTGCCTTATGTTAGACCTCTTAACTGATTTATTTTTAACTCAATCTGACTCTAACTATTCAGATTCAAAGGCAACGTATCTATAATTGCTACAAGTTAACTCATCCTATGTAACAATCCTACCAAAGCCTGTGGTTCTTTATTGAGCATGATCATACCGGTCTCCTTCACAGTTAAGTCACCTTGAATTGAAAGCTTCACATTAAGAAAACCTGAACAAATTCCAAATCTGCAACCAGCTTTAATATCACACATTCAAAATAACCTTCTTTTTAGAAGACCACACTTCATTATATAAAGAGTCAAAGCTGGAGAAGAGCCAGAGATTTACCCTGTTTGAATAATAAAATGTAAAAGTGTCTGTGAAGGATATTCGAAGCACGAGTTCACTTTTCAGTTTGCATCTCTCACTGACCAACGCATTAATGTGAATTCTGTGCCCACAGAGGGATCAGAAAACCAGTATTGCAGCGCAAATATTGCATTCTGAGGCTTCCAGTACATTAGACTTGCATAGAAATTCGTTGGCTTAAATGTCATAAATTCTTGCGAAAATATCTCTTTAGAGAAATGGGTTGTAATTTAGCTAGAATTGTCATGTCCAGATCAGTACAAACCCCAGTGGAAAGACAAATGCTGTACCTGTTTGTGTGGGATTGATAGTTATGACATAAGTTACATGATATCCTGCTGCTCTGGCTTATCTGATGGAGCTGCGAGTTGACACATTACTGAGAGCACTGGTGTCTTTATCAATATTCACACTACGTCCGGAACTGCTTCGAACAGATGGCTTTGCTGCTCTTTTTTTTTCATATAAACCCACACGAAATTGTTACAACTTTTGCATACAAAACACAACAGAGGCTCAAATAATGGGGTGTCAGTCTGCATAATGTCCACATTTCAGATGGATTTGGGCTCATAATGGATTCTTAATTAATGCTTGTAAGTTTTGAAAGGCACCAGTGCCTGCACAAATGATACGGTTCTCTAAACGCCCCACACTTGCTTTTTGTAATCAGTGGACACGAGCATGAACGTGATGATGATGGTGATGATGATGATAACAGCTCTATTTAGATTCCTGTGTGTCTGTGCAGGCACCACTCTGCCATACATCCATCTGTGCCGTTCTAATATTCTCCAACGTGGGCTGTCTTAGGTGTCAGAGGCACTTGACTTGACATTACAGGCCCTCCAGCTCGCATCTCAAAGAGAGGCTGAAAGGGATCTGCCAGGCGATTTGGAGCCATCAGAGACAGCGCTGATCTGTCAGTAGTCTCTTCTTCATGCACTTTAAAAGTTATCCGCTAAGATGACTTTCAGGAAACTTGAGTCAAGGCCTAGGACCAAACCTTAACTGTACAGAGGAAGCTGGTCGTCAGGCTCCAGCATGCTGCAATGAGAAGATGAGCAGATTATTCACTGAGTATTGCAGCATGATGGGATTTGGCCCATTTAGCAATTCACCCAGAGCCAGTTAAGTGGTGGGATGGAGGCTAGCAGGAGGCAGAGCGGCACTTCAATCGATTCTGTGCCTTTTTCTTGTGTCTTACAAGTCTAAAATTATCTAACTCAACTCCTACATACTTTCTGTACCACATAATTGCTAGATTTTTAAGTAAGAGAATTGGTCATAAGAAAATAGAAATATGTGCAAATTACCTTAGAATACAGCCTTTTTTCACTCACTCTCTTCCTATTCTAACCTATCTGCGACCGAAACTTGTACCGCTGCTATGTCTGATAAATGTCTCGGCAATGATTTATTTCCGCCAGATACCCATAACGTCACTGTTCTGTCAAATTCATTCTCTCTGATCAAGAAGCAATTTCAGCAGATACACTAGAAGGTCTTTTTTGATTTAGTTTTTGACATTTTTGCCAATACGTCTGACATGCAATATATGCAAATTGAACCTCTCTAATAAGCATCTTCTTTGGTTCAATTGGTTCAGACCTTTTTTCCTCTCATCTGACAGTCTACGCGTCTAATTTTGGTCATGAAAATAGCCTTATTATTTTCCTGATAAGGGCATGCCTATTGAGATGTCACTATTCTGTTCTCGCAGAGCAATCACCCCATCCATTCAATTTGGATTCAAAATATCACTTGCACTTCTCAGGGGAGATTGTTACCTCTCCGCTGCATGTAGGTACATGCACAGATGCACGCAGACACACATGTGTACACCTCGTCTTTGTCATCCCAAATAAGAGCTGGATGATGGATGGTTTTTGGATGTATTCAGGGCCAAATAAGAACACTGAGATCTCACACCCAGCTCCTACAATTGCTTTCTCTCTTTTCTGCCGTGAGGAGGAGCCCAAATGTGTCATCAATAGGTGCTGTTGATATTTTCCTCACCTGAAAACAAAGCAATGGGTGGTTTGAGTAAGAGGTTAGTGTGACAGACATTAACTACCTGTTAAAAAAAGAGCATCAGATATATCACAGGGCCTTCTGCCCCTGGGAGGTTCTGATTCCACCGTGCATGGTCCCTGCACTCTCTCTGTGGGTGCGTTCTCCCTGAGAGGTTGAAAAATGAACGGCACCAAAGCCGATCTGAGGAACTGTTACCAAGCAGCTGCACTGTGAAATTGATATTAATTGAAATTGATTATTCAATCAGGGACACATGGGTCATTAATTTCTAATCTCTGCCTTCAATCAATAATATATCCCTCTCTCTAAAGCATCTTTTTTTTTAACAGTTTTTAACTCTTGTTTATGAATAAAAATGATTACAATGATAGGATTCCTTAATTAAAGCAGAGGCTTTTCTGCCTCATCATTATTTTACTGAATTTCATGCCTCTACAAGGCAAAAAAAAGTCATTAAGTCTTAAGAAAAAAGAGATTAGGAGAAGGAGGAAATTCCTTGTTTGAACTCATTCCTTTGCATTAACATGTTGGCACTCTCACTCAAATTCTGCTTTACTAATTTGATTCATTTCAATGTTAAGGACAATTGCTGTTTAATCTATGGATCTGGCTTTTTTGTAATACAGCAGTGGTGGGGAGGAGGGCAGCTAAAGTCCATACAATGATATATAGAAGGCTGTCAGGTATTTTAACACTCCCTTTGAGAGCCAGTTCCTTTAGCTCTTGGGCAGCAGAGATCCAGCTTCAACAAATTATAATATAGTACTGTAGGTATACTGCACAGTTTTTTTTTGCTTTTAGTACAAAGGAATCAGTGTACTTCATGCCATACTTTTTTTTTTTTTTTTGTAAATTACCCATTTTGTGCATCAATGTGCAACAATGGAACTGTGACTATGCAATGACACATTTGGCTTTCTCTTTATGAAGTTGTATTACTTTTTGATGTTGTTTCCCAACACTTTTCTTGAGCTGTCGCATCACCACCAACAGCAATTTACAGGCAATTTACTGCAATTTATTCTTTCAAACATCTGTGAATAATTCCTCTTTGTTCATGGCTCCAGAACATGGTTAGACTTGTAGTCTTCAACCAGCCCAAAGCTGCACATCACCCCACTGTTCATATCCGTCAACAGGCTCACAGGTGTTGCCCGCATCAAATTCCAGACCTTGAAACTTGGTTACAAAAAAGCAACTAAAACTGCTCCCACCTACCTGAACTTCCTCTCTCTGGTCTACACTCCCTTCTACTCCCTCCGCTCTGCCAATGAAAGGTGCCCGGTACCAGCAAGTCCATCTCAATCATTAAGAAAAAGCTAAAGGCCCAGGCCTTTGGTGATCACTTCTGCACCTGCCAGACTGTAAAAATAAATGAATGAATAAATAAAATTCTTCTGTGCACTCTATGCACTGCATCTGTGCACTGATATCAGACTTGATCTTAGCGTCATGACTAACTCTCAGATGTACTTTGCTTTGGATAAAAGCATCTGCTAAATGAAATTGTAACATTCTCACATCAAACTGCCAACCCTGCTTTTAGTGGATGACCTGCTCTATCTCCTGATGCACAGCCTCATCCTCAGGCTGCGTCAACAACATTCACAATTTGTTTTAAAGAGTAATGAAACACACACAAAACATTCAGCCTGAAAGCCCTGTCCCTAAATATCCACTTGCTAGTTATTTCATTGTTGCATAGTCTTCCATAGGAAGTGTTTGCTCTGTTATTAGGAAGATGGCTTCACTGTCATCTACGTATGTAACTTAATAAGACCATCTAACACCTGTTATCCTCCCACAACCCCCTTTCATGCTAACACTCTTCTGCCTACTGCTAGTAACTATATGTTTGACTGCAAAGCCGCAGAACATTTCATGTATTAGGTTTCTTCCATACAAAATGGTTATTCTAATGCAGGCACCTACTGTATGTTCTCAACACTAACCACTTTACATGGACACATAAATTAACTCAGGCTTCTTCAGGCAGAGTGGTTTGCCACAATACCGGCTGATTGGGTGTTGATTATGTTTGTTGGTTCAACCTTAATTATCCTGGATGTTTGGTATGCATCTGCTACCACTGATTACCAGTGCATATCACCATGAGGTTGTGATGAGCAGGATCCTGCGCACGTCACCAGCAACATCTCAAGTGCCGCTAATGATCATTTCCCAGCACTCCAGACTGTGCGGGATTTGATTTGGAGAACATGTGTCATTGGGATTGAAGCTTTTTCAACAAACACACACAAAAGTATTGCTTTTGGCATGAACTTGCCAATTTTTGAATCATCGGTCTTAAGGATGTTAAGACCTGCTTGGCTCTGAAGAGATTGAATTACCTCCTTTTCCCTCTTTTCTTTTCATAAGAAATATCTCCGCAAGCATTTGGTATATTGTAACTTTATCTTGATTATGTGGTTTGTAGCGATTGTGGTGCAGTGGGATTAATATAAATATATTGCTGATATCATTACTTCGCATTAAGATGTGCGATAACAGATGAGAAAGGCCCAGATACAATCATATAATCATCTCATTTGATCTTGGAATATGTTATTGATTTCTATGCTTTTTCAATTAATCTGGTGTCAAATGAGGATCAGGGGGGCTAAAGGGGAGAGAAAAGCTGCTCTCCTATGATACCATAATGATGTGATGAATATGTGGCATTAAAGGTGTACTGTGCAGGATTTGTCGGTTACTATTTGTAAACAAAGCATTCAAAGATGGCCCCTCCTCCCCGTCTCCCCGAGTGAATGAAATATTTAGCGGCGCTGGCAACAACAATGCCATGAGTCAGAGAAATAAAACATTTTCTGATTGTTTCACAGCGGTTATTTTCTAAAGCACAAATAAACATGCCCAAACCTCCACACACCTCCACAAAATCCTGCAGGAAGGTGCCGCATTGCTACTTTTTTTCTTTTCCCTTTTATATTGCATCTCCTATATGAATCTGTTTTCCTGAAGTTGTTTTCAACAGTGAAGCATTCAAAACAGCAAGGCTTTTGAACAAAGATGTTCTGCCTCTTGTATGTATAGCAGCTATACTTAAAAGGCACCATGTGGAGTTTATGATCACCAGCAGCTGTTATTTTGTGATTGACATTCTGTTTGTTTTGTTTGTACATAAACATGAATGTGAATAATACATGTTGCCAATTGTCCAAAAAAATGCCTTAGTGCATGCTTTGTGAGGGAGGAAACACATTCAGCATGTTTGTTAGACATTAAGGTTACACAGTGATTTTTTTTTTTCAGTTGCACTGAATGTAAACAGAAACTCCACAGGGCACCTTAAACTTGTGTCAATCAATCAATCAATCAATCAAACTTTTTTTAATATAGCACTTTACATACAGGCTAGTGTAGTTCAAAGTGCTTTACAGTTAGTTGATTGACAAGCTGATAATAAGACAGAACAAGTGACAGCATAAAGAAAAGGAATAAAAACAAAGAACAAATCAAAAGACAAAAATTGAGACTAATGCATGCAAGAGAAAATAAATGTTTAGAAAATTATATTGTACTCAATTGAATTTTGAGGTGCAATTTCTACTTTGTGTTGCTTTATAATTCTAGTCCACATTATTTTAGAGAGTAATTTCACTACTTCGTCTTACTCATATTCACAGATTACAATATCAACATATAACATGATCAATTTAAAAAACATAGAAAGTTAGAAAATTGGCAATATGGATGAGAAGTCCTTAAACTGAAACTCAAACTCAAATTCCTTCTTCTGAGTAATTAAAAGTTCTGAATAAATCTACAAAAAAGACTGTATTGACAAATTAAACAACCTTACGGTATATAAAGTAGTTAATTAATAATATTTAGCATCGTCTTAAGCAGCCACAACATTAAAACACTGCTTACTTGATAATGCATTAGTAATACTCCAACAATGAAATGCACATAAGAATTAAACACTATAAAATGGGCCATTCCCTATAATGAAAGCATTTACTTTTGATACATTTCATAATAATACTCATTTACATTTACTTAAAAAAATATGTTACATTTTATTTGGTATTGTTCATATCAGTAAGAGGAGTTGTCTGGATATGGGTCACTAGGTAATGTTTACCTCAGGTTCCCTAAGCTGATTAATGTGGCCATGGTATTCCTTATTTTGCTTCAAGTAAACGTTGTGAATACTTCTTCTCCCACTACCATGGCAAGTAAATGACCCCCACTATAACAGTGTGGAGCTCAGACATCAGGAATGGTGTAATAACTCTGTAAGATACTTACCTACCGATAGTTTGAGAAATGAATAGCCATTTCCTTTTCATAAAAGTCCTTTTACAGCTGATTTCCCTTTTTTATATACAGTGTATGTTGATGTCCCTAACCATTTACATTATCTTTGTGAAATATCACATAATTAGCCCTATTAAATGACCCCATTTGGACAGAATTGCCATTATCTAAGGGACAAGTCTGATGCTTGACGAGTGTTAAGCAGGTACGTATTACTTTATTCAAGCATGGTAGCACTGCATGGCCTCAGTTATGTAAAGAAGAAAAACTGCTGATTTCACACTCCACTCCACTAACACACAGACAGACTCAGATATTGACTGCGGAGCAGCGTATTTGTAAAAAATGTCACACAAATCCAAATAGTTCATGAATGACCTTGTATAGCACCGTTGCCTCTATCCTCTGATGAGTACATGTCACAGCAAAGGATCGTCTAATAAGTGATGCATTGGAAAGGCTGGCCAGAGGATCCCTAAAGCAATTCTTTTGTAATTGATGTTGCAGCATAAAATGGCTCTCAGTGGGCCAGGCTGATTAGGTTGGTTTTTTGTTGCTGTCTAGCCACTTGCCTCTCTCAAACAGTCACTCACCAGGTGGAATGACAGTTTCACATCCAATTATCCCATTAAACCCGATTGCATTGTGTGTGTCCTGTCATGTGTTCCCCATCTCATCTCTAAATGCATGTTTACAGACCAGCAGCTTTTTCTATATTAATATTAAAGTCTGATTATTGACTATCGCCTGCATCGATAAACTGCCTGAAAACAAACACAGACAAGCTGTTGGAGATTATATTTAGTTGTTTTTTGTTTTGTTTTCACTGCTATGTGGACTCAAGGGGCTCGGTACAAATAGTGGTCCACTTAGTCGTCAGTCAAACAGGGTTGATCAAGTCTAATCAGATGTGTGGTGTGTTGATTCTCCCTCCTTGTAACAGACACAGAAAGAAGAAATAGAAATATATGTGTATGTGACCTTTCTCAAACTAGTTTAGTGCATTCTGAGGCACCGCATAAGCATTATAAGCATTGCATGCATAATACATGTATCTGGTTACATTTACATGCAGCCACCCACCAGGACTAAACCCAGTGGCCCTTGCATGAGGTTCTGTTTGAAACATATGCTGTTGTAATATGACAATTACAATGATGCTCTAAAACGGTTTTCAATGTGCTTTTGTCTTGTGAGAGGCATTTCTACTCAAGCATGGGTACAACATTTGTGTTGTCTGGCGCTGTGTAATCGGTGTTATTACACTGATGTTGTGAGTGTGTGTTTGTGTTTGTGTGTGTGTGTGTGTGTGACATTTGAAGGAATATTTACATAATGAAAGTAGAAGCGATGTCCAAGTGAGTCTCTCATTCTCCATGCTGATGTTTTCATGCCGTTTTCTCCGCTCTCTGTGACCATTACAACACTTTTACAACCCTCTCACTTTATTTTGGTGTTTCTGAGGACACGGAATGGAACAAAAACTGCTTTTTAGGAGTGAAATGGTGTTTTTAATACAATAAAATAAAACAATAAAATAGAAAAGATAGATTTTTTAAAAACATGTAGTGTACTTGAATAGTTGTAAATCTGTTAATTGTTCTATTTTGGCCTCTTCCAAAGTAGGTTTATCTCTAAAAATCTCTAAAATATCAAAACAAACATTTACCTTTATTTTTTATACTTAATACTCATTTACTTTCACTTCAGTAATAAGTTTAAATGCAGTACTTGTCTTACATTGTGATATTGCCCATTGTCTAAACACCTGAAATGAAAGCATTGATTTTTAATAAGAAGCCCACTTGAATAGTCATACGTAAGTTACCTCTTACCACATTTCTACCCTGCAGATGTCTTGCAATATGAACAAGCATATAGAACAAATAATACAACTTATATAATAAGGGCAACTGGGTACCATATAGCAGGATATTGTAGTGGTTGACTAGTAGTGGCAGCTATGTATGTATCTATCAATCTATCTTCTTCTATCTGTCCAAACATACTAAATGTTAATTGATTTAGTAATTAATACTGAAAAGAACACAGTGACAAATTAAAGTAAAGTTCACCCCAAACACCTTTCAATACATCTTTCACTCTTTTATTCCCTGCACATCTACAGTCGATGCGGCATTGCTTCCTAATGAATGGCATTCATCTGGCACGCTGAGTAATGTCATTTTACAATGCATCATAGCAGCTAATAAACTCAGGATTGATTTGTGCTTATATAAAAACACATCAGGCGGAAACCATCACATCGGTAATAAATTGATGCTGATCTGGTCGCGGGGACGGAGCAGCCAAATGCCAGGAGAATTTTATTTATTTATATTTTTGTCTTATCGGAGGCTCCTCAGCGGTGCAATCGATCTCAGTGCAGAGCCTTTTGTTCTCTGAAGTAATAAAGCAGCGTATTGATTTATTGACGGACGGCGGTTACCTTTTGCCTCCTCCTCCTGTTCTCTGTTTCGTTGCACTGCCGGGTCCCGGGGGGGGGGAAAGTTTGGTCTGTATGGAAGCTGAAGCCCGACACTTTGCCACAGTACAATGCAGATCCATACTGACATTGAGAATTATACTCCCTGTGAAAATACAATGCAAGAGGTATTGATCTGGACAAGTAGATTTCTCTGGAACGTGTGCTAGTCAGGACTGAGGGCTTTATCGTTGTGCACAAATATGTTTGTTGATTTTCTGACTTTGTCAAATGGCAAAACAATACTAATCCCTACTCAGGGATAAATTACGCCCTTGAGTTGTTATAGTAAGTGTGAGCATCGATAATTGTGTAAATGTGAGGGGGGGGATTAATGCAGGAAGCACAGTGACAGATGTAAGAGCAGAGGCAACCTGACTCAGCTAAATATTAGCTGCACCGACATCAGTATGAGAGAGAGCTGCTGTCCAGCTCTTTGTTTTTATATATGGAGCGCTCACACTAGATGCACTTTGAACAGATACTGCTCTAAGATGATATTTTATATAAGATCCTTCAAATTACATATTGATATCTCCAAATTAGTTCATTTTCACACTTTCAATCTTCACATACACATGGTCTAATAGACCCCTGGTATTTCAATTAAATCGCATCGACCAAATCACTGATTGGATGTTCCTAATTGGTGAAATAAAATTTCCTAAGGGAACACTTTCTCCTAGTTGTGTGTGTGGTTAGGTTTAATCAAAAGCATTTGGATTATAGGGAAAGATTGTGGTTTCAGTTCCATGTAAATAAGCTAAATATGTTGTGTGTCATGCTTGGAGTCCCTGCTGACTTTTTTTTCTTATAATTTAAACAAGAATGCAATCCCTAACCTTCACCAAATACTCAGTGTCTAACGTAACGTTGTATTACACTGTAGTTGCCAGAATATTGGAGGGAAAAAAAGGTTGCCAGCATTAAGCATTAGTATAAATATTTCTCAGCTTGGCAGAGTCATTAATGTGTCTTAACAATAAAAGACATAAAGCACATTTCTCTGGCGATGCATTTGCTGAATGTAATTCAACAATGACATGGTTGCCTAAGGATGAGACTTCAACAAAGTTCTTGTACACCACAACTTTGTGACAGATGCACTTATGATTGTACCAAAATCAAAAACTTGAAGGTTATTTTAAGTGTTTGTTACTGAAAAGTGAAACTTAAATCACAAATACTGTCATGGATTCACACTTTAATTTAAACTGCTACTTCAAGATAATACCTATTACCACCTAGACCTCTGAGCTCTGGTGTCTTCGTTGTTGGTGAAGCTGCTTTTAGTTACACATTTCTTTTTTTCTATTTTTCTTTTAGGTAGTGGTATGAAACTTTCTATAAGATAAACTTCTGATTACCAACTTTAAATAAAACTGGTCCAAGGTCATCATCATCAGTACGAGAAATTATCTTCAATAAATTACAGACAGAAGATTTAATCAAGCAGATTTATATCAGATAGGACGGACTTTTCTTTTTATATGATACCTTTCGATTGACGGACAACTAAGGGTCAGAGCTTATTTAATCAAAGCTCACCTCTTGACGCCCACTCACATTGTCATAAGGGAGGGTGCATGCAGTCACAGGCATAAAAGAGAATGCAGCTATTTACAAGCTCACGATAATGAATTATGACTAACTGCCTCTGCAGGACAGGTTTTTAAAACTGAGTCTGGTAATTGCACAATGAGCAGAGTGCTGTTAAACAACATAATTATGGGTATACTACCTTGTTTTTTTATGTGGGGGGGGGGGGGGTGTTTTTTTTGCTGGAGGAGGAACATGTACTGTAGAGAGGGCAGAATTATTTTTAAGTCCTCCATTTCCATTTTTCTTTGAAAAGCACCATCCATAACCCTAATTACTCAGACTGTGCGGGTGTTTAATTAACTTTTTGGTGAAGATGAGTAAAATGTACTAGTGTTTTACCCCTACAATTTCATGTTTTGTGATCCCTTTCCCTCCTGTGAGGAGTTGTAGAAGGAATGAAACACCATAGGTTTTCATGCCTGGCTTTTGAGAGATTTTAGACATTTAGTGACCTCAAAGTTGAAACAAAGTCACCACAGATTCAAACCCAGCTGAAAGTGCTGTCTTTCACTCTTTCAGAGCTGCTCTTTTCATGCTGCTGTGAAGCACTCATTTCCTCCACGTAATTGACACGGCTGTATTGAGGAAAAGATGTGCTGACATTTGGTAATGTATTCCACCACTCACACATCTCATCAAACACTACTCATCCATGTACAGCCCTCATCCAACGTAGCTTTTGACATGAGTTGGATTCGATAGGGGAAGCAGACAAATTGAGGTGATGACTGTTAACCTTCATAGGTGCTTGACTTCCATTTGGTCTGCATCGTCACTGAGATACACGCATTAATAGATTAGAGGTGGCATCCTTTTCCTGACATTGATAATGTTGGCAGAATCTTTGACCCACAGTACAGAGGCACAACAATGTTTGATTACGGTGACTGACCTACAAGTCCATATGTGTTTGTATCCCTCTCACATCAATAACTCATAATTAATCTCAAGACATTAGTATAATATATGTATGCAGCGTGAGCTTGACTTTGATTGAAACAACCTACAGCCTGGCTGGTACACTTAAGTTTGAAACCCATATCCCACCCAGTGTTACATTTACAGTATACTTTTATCACTTCCCAAACACAATTTAAAGTTCTCACAAAACTTGATTACATTCAGTAATATGTTTAATAGTTCACTGCCAAAGGTTTTCAATACCTGAGGTTCATAATGTCAGATTGACATTATTTTGTTTCCTCTCAGACCTTCACGACTGTCCCAGCTGATTAAGCTTGGGTGAGGATTTTGTTCATGCCTAAATATTAAATAAAGCCTTCAGACTTTTGGTATTAGATGAACTTCAAACCCAGCCTCCTGGTGTTAAAGTTAGAGACAGCCATTCGGGAGAAAGATTGTTGATATTTGAACTAAACGCCCAAACACATACACACCTCCCTTTGTGCTCCCTCTGCATTACCATGGCAATAACCAAAAGAGAAATGTGGAGGAATTCAGAGTGATGTGTCAGGTGTAGAGGCACTTCTGTTCCTCTCACACATTATTATGAGTGGGGAAAAAACAAAAACAAACCTCATCTAATGTGAGCACAACGGCCCATCCACACTCTGCATCTCTTCAGCCTCCCCATTTCTCACTCAACTCAGTGTCAGCTTCAGCTCCTGGGAAGCTGAGAGGACATTGGCCGAACCAGCTGCCTTGTGATTGACAGCAGAAATTTACAGAACCAAAATAGTTTGCATGTTGGTTCAACAGGAAGAAATCAACAGTGTTTGTATTTATTGATTCATTGATGATGGTTAATACCAGTTAACAAAACACACATGCACACATACAGTGGGATATCTGTGTGGTTTTAACAGCTGCCTGCTCAGATTATGCTTAAAGGTGGGAGAAATAGATTTGGAGCGTAAATAATGCAGGGGGGTCTCCTTGAGACTATCTCGGATTCAGTTTGGATTAATACATTTAATAAATGGATGTTAATCCCTTCCGTGAGAAAACATTTATATATGAATTGGCCATGGCCTCTCTCTCTCCAGTTTACCAGCCCCCCGCCTCCACTATTCAATGGGTGCTGGAGATGGAAGACTTTCATGTCCTCACACACAGCTGCTCCACCTGTCCTGTGCACAAGCACAAATGCCCCCTGCTGATTGGCTGTAGTAGTATTATGTGGCTTGTTCTGAGCCACTGTGTTTACACGCCCATTTACAGAGCCGGTGCTGTTTATGAACATCCAATTTTTATTTTTAACTCACACACAGATTGAACATCTAGCAGACCAAATAGCTGATTTTACCTTTAAATAATAAGCTCTTGTTTGCTCTGTGCAGAGTGACTAACCCTACTGTTAGAACTAAACACAGTCTTTCTGGCAGCCATTTTGAACTATATTTTGTTGAGTGGCAATGCACTTGAGTTGGACACAAATTGCTGTGTGCTGCCTGAGTCTAATTGGTATTTGGTCCCATCACCTTCTCTAAACTGGCCATGCAGCAGAAGCAGCATATCAGCAGCATGTCAGCAGTAAAACAGTAACAGCTGCTGCTCTCTGTCTGTGTCTACATTGGATCTGTTCGGCAACAGTACTGCTGTGCAATCAAGACATGTTTGACCAAGCTCACAACATAATAGTCAAGCATATCTACAGATGTACAGTAAGTGATAAGAAAAAGTGCTGAAAAAGGTTTCAGGTCACAGTCACCTATATAAAGAGTGAGTGGGATGATAGCCACTACACAGCTGGAGTAGCTGGCTGCATTGGTTAAAGTGTATTTATCTGTTCCATCACACAGAAAACTGGAAAAAAATGCTTCAACCATGTACACATACCTTTTAAAATAGCCCAACCAAGATTAGTGACAGTTTATAGGTTGATATTTGAAAATGCCGTACAGAGCCCCTTTTAACTTCTGAGCTGCTAGTGTAGAGTAAAAGTAAAGGAAATATGTGTGATCAGATGTGCATTGTTTTTCCCCATTATTTGCATTTACGGTTGTTTCCTGTTAGAATAAAATTTGCTGGGTGAATTTTTTGTTAAATGAAGTGAGAAAAAAACAGAGGCACATTGACCTAATTGCAAAAAAAAAAAAAAATATCAGAAGATGTTAGTTAAAAGTATTATGAAAAATATTCCAACAGCTAGAATCTGTTATAACATTATGTTTTAATATCAATTTATCTACAAAATTTTGACTGACACCACTGTATTCTGGTCTTCATGGAAAGTGCACTGTCACTGAAGCAAAGGAACATATAAAAATTACAAACAAACAGACATTTTTACCATAAAATGTCCAATCATCTGGTGTTGGTACTTACAGTATAAATGAGCAGTCATATAGCAACAGGATGGTTCAACTTTATGTAGTGGTATCTGAATTCCTACTTTTGTTTAAGAGTATGTTCTTGGGAAACAGCTGAGTATTTTCTCACTGATCCATCTCCTTTATGATATAGCACTGAAGGTAGTCGCCACAAAACAGAAACCAAAACAACCAGATGAGTACATTCTTCAGCTGCCCACAGCTGGTCCCCTCCTGATTAACCATACAGTTTGGTAATCCGTAGAGACAGAGCACAACTGTAAGCATTTGCACCACAAATGGCACAATTCACATGTTCAGGAGTTCTCCTTGTGGACGTTTACAATCCAGATCCCCCCTCAAGTAGCTGTTAACTGCACAACTTGGTGGTCTCGTACTCCAATGAATTGGGCAGACGTGAGCTGAAGGCCTGTAAGGAGGCATGAATGCGAACCACCTCGCTGGCAGTCAGTTTAAGCCGATGTCGGAGAAGACAGGCAAACAGGTCCAACCTCTGTTGACCTGGAGGGGACAGCCTGTTCACCCGGTCACGTATTTCCAAGAGCTGAAGCATGGCAGTGTCCTGGGAACCTTGGGTGTATGGGTAGTCCAACTGCAGAATCAAGTCACGAATCGCCTCTGGGTCAAAGTGCATGCTGTAGCCAAAGACCTGGATGCTGTTAATCTTCATGTAGCCCAGGTTACGACCAGGATCTGTCATTTCTAAAGGCTCGTAATAAACGCTGTCATTTACTCCATTCTGAGTCTTTATCCTGCTACGAAGGTAGATATGGATGGTTTCAAAGAACGTCTTCCACTTGTTGCCTAGCGTCAGAGTCCAGTTATAACACTCGAAGGGCAGGTCCAGCTTGGTGGCCTGCCAGTCTGGAAAATTGTTCTCATTGACAGGGATGTACCAGCTTTCAGAATGACTCCCGCCAAAGGGGTTGATGTAGAGAGTAAGGGCAGGCTCCAGTGTGCTGTTCTTTGTAAGGCAGATCTGAAGGGATATCCCCAGCAGCATGTGGACCATGTTAGACTTGTACTTGTTGCTTTTCAATGTGAGCAGCATCCTCTTTCTCCATGATGGATCAAACCAGCTGTTGAGTCGCATGTCATTGCTGATGAAGATCGCATGGACCTAACAGAAAAAAAGACATGAACACAGTAAGGATAACTGTAGTGAATACATTTCAATCATATCAATTTACACTAAAAAGAAGATCTCAATTGAATAAATAAATAATAAATGAATTTGGTGAAATCTACAATTTTTGCAAGGGGGATGACATGCAAAGGTATCTGGCTTAAGTCAAAGAAGGTGTGCCACAAACACTATAATGCTGATGTGATACTGTGTGAGTCCAAAATAACTTTTGTGTGCCAGGAGAATGGCTTTCATTTAAATGATTGGGATACCACCCTGAAGCCAATATTCATAGAGAGAAAATTAATGAGATGTTTCGGGGGGGAAAAAAACAAACAAACAAACAAAAATGTTGCTCTTAGATATAAAGATGTCATTCCAATTTTTAAATTTTTTATTTAACTTGACACATGTAGCTATGAAAAGCATGAATGTAAAGCAAAGACAATGAACCAAGAGCTGCATCAGACATACAACATATCTACAAACTGGTACAACAAATATGAGAAACCCAAGGGCAACCCTTTGTAACACAGAGTACCTCCCATGAGTGAATATATCCCTGTGAGGTTACTGCTGTGAAAGACAGCTCAGCCCTCGGCCAGCCTGACATGATTAAACAAAGGCTAAAAGAAAAGTACCTCTAGCCTGCGGTCAGCTCTCTGTAGTAGGTAGCCCAGCTCCAAATCCTGGAGGTCTGTCTCAAATCCCAGGTAGTTCTCTGTAGAGTCTGCCACCATGGGCCTGCAGGCCCCCTGCACCAGGGCGAAGCCTGGGTTGCAGCTCCCGCAGCGGGTGTGGTTGTCTAGTGCACACGCTGCACAGGCAGAGCCTTCCCCAACAGAGCAGGGTGGAGGCAGCTGACAGGGGCTATGTTCATATCGACAGCTGCAGCTGTGGAGTTCCTCAGAGAATGCACCAAGCTGGTTATTCTCTGAGCAATACAGGAGAGACTGAAAATGACTCAGCCAGTAGGACTGAGGTCTGCACCAGGGAAGGAGGAAAAAGAGAGAAAGACAGGAGAGGGAAGCAGAGAGAGAATGTTTATTGAACAGGGCATTTAGGGTGAGCCGGTTTTAATTCTTTATAAGGTCCAAGATACCTATCTGGTTCTGCAGACAGCTTGCTTGTTAAAAATAAAAAGTATCATCCACATAATGTAAAGCATACAGACAGAGCCGAGAGGATTCCACAAAGCATGGTTTCCCTGTATGTGACCACCTGTTATGATGTGACAGAAATTCCTTACTTTAAGATGGATTATGTGACAATTGAACCATTTGCATGACAACTGAGCACACATATGGACTGTGCTGAGAATTATTTTGACAAAATAATATTTCTGAGGTAAATTGTGAAGGTTCAAGCTAAATACAATAAAACACAATGTTAATGTACATTTTTAAATATCTGTCCAAACAAACATACCAGTGATCTAAATGTGTGCTTAAAAACAAGGTACAGTTGTTTCACCATCTCAAAACAAATGATCTCTATGATTTATAGGCATCACAAGGTTTAGAGTTTTATACTAGTGAAGCCATATTTTATAGTCTTTAGGGTGGTGTGGAAGTGTTCAAAGGAATATCCTTATGTTACTGAGATAGCCTGGAATGAGTTTTTCCAATTTTTAGTTTTTGTCCTTAAATTTGTGCCCAATTTGTGTAGGTTACACATACAAAGAATATGAGACCAAATGTTGGTGTTTAAACTGGAAGAAAACATGAGAGACAGTAGATACGGAAAATTGGCTTTGATCAGTTTGTGACATAAATATTACAGTAGAAGTGCGCTACAGCTGTAGGGTAACTGAATCTCAGTCATACAATTCCCCCATGTGGGCTGGAGTTTGATTCCCGTCTGTAACACTTTCTTGACTGTGATCCCTTTATGCTTCTTATCCTCTTTGCTTGCTGAAGAGAAGAAATGCATAGTACCGCTGGCTTTCCTTTCAGAAAAAAAAAAGCTTTTTCTTTGATGAGGACGTATTGTGGTAAACTTTATGCTAATCTGAAAATGTTTGCTGGATTACATTTGGAGCATCCTTCCTGTGAATCCCAATCTTATTGTGTGCTTGGCAGTGGAAAGCAAGTCTGAGTTTTTTTAAAAATCACTGATTTGAATATCAAAACCCCCTAATGGAAAAAGCGGTCATGGGAAATGAACCGAAAAGGGCTCTTTCTTTCCATCATGTGCTACCTGTGGTCAAGGCATTTCACCTCCCACAGCTTCAGCAGAGCAAAGCAGTCACCAAGACAAGACTGCACTTGTACTGTTAGTTCCCTGGTGTGATTATGTACAGCCTTCCTGCTTCCTGCAACTATTCTTCCAAACCACTGCTGTAAATCACAGTGCCTTCTAACCTCTGGGCCACTTTAAAAAAAGCAAGTTACACTGTTTTGAAACTGAAATCCATGAAAATACCAACAGTCTCACAGCAGTTAGTGAAATGTATACCTAAGTGTACACTTTTTCGTGACAGCACTAATTTGAAAATAAGGTTTGGAAATTGGAAATATCTGTGCTGCCTGCACTATGGGACTGGAAAACTGGTAAAAATAACTGGTAAAAAAAATAATGATGTTTTATGGTTCGACAGCGGGCAGGAAATCTAGTCTATCTCACAATTAGAGATCAAATTCATCCCAAAAGTCTTGGATTGGATTGACATTGGGGCTATGTCTAAGCTAGTCAAGTTCTTTCACACAAAATGGGAAATCAACTTCTTAACAGACCTGTCCACAAACCATTATATCATTATATATTAAACTAAACAGGACAGTGTCCCTGATATGCAATCATCACACCTTCTGGTCATTGTTTCCTCTGTATCAAATGATTTGAGTAAAATAGAGTGAGGCTGTAAAGGTGGAATTGGTGTGATCTACTGAATGCCTTGACAAGTTTGTTACGAAGCTATTCAACATTCTGCAGTCAACTCTTAATTGTTCTCTCTTAGTCGTCAAACAGAGATGAGAGGACTCTTCCAGTAAAGCATTCACCTTGGCATGTGTGAAAAATACTAAACCTCTACTGTGAGAAAAGCCTACACATAAGAAAGATATTTTCTAAGCTGACTGAAACAGAAGTACTGAAAACATTACTTGAATGACAATGTGCATCATTATGCCTAATGGCAGAAGTATGAGCACAGTGTAATCTGCAGTCTTATCATTATCCGCCTAATAAAAAACACGCTGACTGGTGCTTGTACTGGCTTATTCACTCATAATTGTCAGCACAGGCAAAAAAGTAGCCCCCAGGAAGTAAAATCAATCACACATTTCTCATCTATCTCAAGTGTCACAAACAGGATGTTAAATGGAGACCGAGGGTTGTTGTTTTTTTCCCCGAAAGCTTCCGCTTCACTTCAAGGCAAACTGACAAACATCCTGATCTCTTTCCACTGAGTAAGGAGATTTCATTTAAGAGAGACAAAAGAAAGCTTCACAGTTGGTGCCGTGCTAATAACATAGATAAAAGCATCCTGGATGAGGGTGATGGTGCTCCCACTCCTTTTCCTGGCGAGTGGGTGGGAATATCAACTGCATAGATCAGTGATTAATGTGTGTTTTGGCAATGTGGTGGAGAAAACAAGACAGATTACGGGGGGGTTGCTCTGAGACAGAGAAAAGAAAGAAAATCAAGAGTTTGGACATTGAACAGAGTACACTGTATAGATTAATCCACTTGATGATTTATGTGAAGTGCTCTCTGGCATCGCTGCCATGACTGTGGTGGCTCAGTCAAAAATGAACGCAGTGTGACTGACAGTGATGGTTGCATTCATCATCCATAGACCCCTCTGACGGATGAAGGCAGCTCATGTAAATTTGCATTGTAAAGGCACTAGCCTGAAATTTGGAAATTGTCCGGAAATACAAAAACACTTAACCATTACATACTGTTCAGGGTCAAAATTGACCCATTTTTACATTTTAGAGCTGTAAAAACACGATATACACATTTATTTTAGCTGGACTTTTCCTAATGTGATCCACAGTATACAAATATGGAAATAAATGCGTAATTTTTAAAGATTGGGTGCAGCTGTTACACATTTGTATATATGCAAATGTTCAAGTTTGACCTGTGTTTATGCAAAAAAAAATTAAAAAATCAGCATTCAAACATGTTGTATTCTTCATGTTTTATAAAATATTCTCCTGGTCTAGTGATTGAACATTTATTAATGACTGATGGGGAATTTCTGAATGGGAAGTGTTATAGAGACTAATTATGAGTCAGAATATGAACAGTATGTAAGGGTTAAAATGATTTATGTGTAAGTATTCCTTTTCTGATGTGAAAAAATGACTCACTCAATGGCAAAGGCAAGATGCGTTTAGTTGTTGTACAAGCACAAACACATTTTATGGAGGAGGTTGGGATGGAGAGTCGAACATACAAGCTTTTCACCTTAGATACAATCTTTCCCTAATCTTAGAAATAACCAAATCTAAATCATGATTTGTTGATGAGATGAAAATCTGAAAATGCACATGAGAGGTTTCAGTCAACAGTCATAGGACAACGTTATCAAATGACATCCTCTGTTATGTGGATATTAGGAACTATACATTTTTAGTCTTTAAAAGGTAATTCTGAAATTAATTATGGCATAAACTTCAGTGGAATACTTTTCACTTTTGATCAACCCTAACAGTATGGATGTTGAATACTTTGTAGTAATTTTGATCTAGCCAGCATTAGGTTACACTTAATTAGACTTCATTTGCTAGCATTCAATCATCAGTCAACTCTTTTTTAATCCCTGAGTTCCAGTTTTGTAATCAGAGTGAAATGTTATTCTTTGCGGCCATGAAACTTAAACAGAGTCTGATTTCAGAGAATTTCATTAAGATGAAGTCCAGTAAAATTGAATGAAAATGTCATGATGTCATGCAGATTTCATGAAGGGTAATAAACATTTTATGGAGTAGAGACTTGTGGATTTAAAAACATTTTTTTTTTCTTTTTCTGAAGTTTAGTTTTGGAGACGCTGATAACAGCAAAACAAACCAAGTCGGCTGCGTTTTAGTGATTTTCATGAAAAAAGTCCGGCTGGATTTAGTTTAAAGTCTTTTAGCTGTCAAACTCCCAAATAACATTGCTTTAATTGCGTTTGGATGGTCATATTTCAACTGGTTTTACTGGCTGATCATACTTTTTGGCAAAAGCCACAAAAAAGCTATATAAAAGTCAGTAAAATTTAAAATCCTTTACATACAGTTCACTAGAGGTTAATGTGAGGGTTTACAAGTGAAATAACACAGCAGCAATGGCAGCTTGTTTACTTCAACCTATTCCCCTTGGTCAGGCTATTGAAAGAGCTGCAGACTGTTACTCAATGTAGAATAGCTTTTGGCAAAAACAAATGCTTAAACCTTGCAACTCCTTTGAGGGTATATACTCACCAAGCACTTTGTTAGGAACACCTGTTCAATCTAATGCAATCCAATGCAACAGCTTTGCCAAACTTTTACGAAGCTTGTATGTTTTCACTTTTTGGTGACATTGTCAGAAAGGTGATAATTCTACTTTATGTTTATTATGGGGGTCGTAGTGGGTGGTGGTAGTGCACTGGCCTGCATTAGATTGCACAGGTGTTTCTAATAAAATGCTTGGTGAATCAACATCAAAAATACAAACTGAAAGGGAGGAATGTACAAAAAGAAAGCTACATTAAAAAGAGACATTAAATGAAAAAACTCTGCAGAACCTGCATGGTCAAAGTTAGCCTTGACTGAAATATAATTTAAAAAATCATCAGTTGATTCAATAATTGAGATACAGGTAAAGATAATGTATGTTTCAGTGCTTTATGTGCTCACCTTTCTCTTGGTAGGCGGACTTGGGGCTGCCGATGACATCTTTTGCTCAGACTGAAGAGCTTGAAGATGACTCTCTGGGCTCGTCTGGAAAGGACCCGCATGCTGTTCTCCAACTGCTCATATCGCCACTGGAAAAGGCTGTCCAGGGACCACAAGTGTTGGATGGTTGAAACGTTCAGGAAATAGTTATGCGGTAACCTCGCATAGAATGCCTTGAATTCATCTGTAACAACAGAAAAGAAAGGCAAAATCTGTATCATTTTAACATTATATAAGTACATTTCCGAAGAGGATCCATCCACCATCCTCTGTGCAGCATGCATCACCACAGTTTTACCAGGGTTGGACAACTGGGCTTGAGTATACAGTGTGAGATGTGTCACTTTATTTTAACACATGATGAACAACTCACAAATAGCATGCCATAGAAAACAGTTATATCCAGATAGCCTAATCTTGATTTTTCTGCCCAGGCCTGTAACAAAATCTACGAAATCTATGGCAGCGGTAGCTTTTCCAACAGTCCTGCTCATGTGATATATTTACCCGTCAATGATGAGTGAACGAAATACATTGTAGATAAATGATGGTCACATGATATGTCCCAAATGTATAACTGGATATGGATCTCCTCAACAGTCTCTTAAATAACTGACCATCACACAGTTTATTGTCAGACAGTAGAGAATACAAAGGATATGCCAAAGGCTGCACATCTCAACCTCATTTGAAGCGTTTGACATGGCAAAGACCTTGGCAGCCTGTTCTGCAATATTCAGTCCAGAAATACAGACATTGGCATATCAGGACCCTGCATTGCCACAGCATCTGTCAAGTGATGCTTTGAAAAAATCCTTTTTGTTCATTTCAGTTCATTTCAAACAAATTCAGTAAAGTAAAAAGGACATACATTCAAGGTGACACATTAAAGAGGAACAGAGATTCCAAGTATTAAGGCCATCTTTATTTGCTTTCAACGTAATCATCATAGCCTTAATGTCACATGGAATAAGTTCCTTGTGTTTAACCTAGATAAAACTTGAGCACATTTGCACTTTATTGAGAGAAGGATGTATTATTTCACACTCTGAAATGTAGCAATGAGCACAAAAAGCTTTTTTGAAATGAATAATGCCAGTCCTTGATTATGATTGACTGAGCCGCATTCAACGCCTCATCAAAAACACACACCAACAGTATTACTGCGCCAAACAAATTCTTTCAAAATGTCAGATTTTATAGTTAGTTTTGATTAACAGTGTGGGCTAAGTCTGAATAAGTGCTTGAAAGTGATGGGCAGGATGGAGGAGGAAGATAAAAAAGAAAGACAGAGAAGGAGAACAAATTAAAGAGCGGGAAAAGATGATAAATGAAACCAGGACTTTTAAACAGATGATGTGGTCATTTCACAATGTTCAGACCTGGTGTGCCAAGAAAGATCTGGACATTGATTTTAAATCAATCACCAAAATGGAACTACAACAGGCTCGCCATCAGTTTTATAACACTGTAAAAAAAACAGTAAAGATGAGCAGCTATGTTCGCCCACATGCAGGACTCATTGGATTCACTAATGATCCTCCGACCAGCTAATCCTGTTGTCTGTTGACACCAGGATCCTGAGAAAAAAATAGATGTAAAAACTTTGCATATACAATCGTTATCGGAGGCAGACTTTCAGAAAATCAAGCACTCTCAGCACTGAATCCAAATACACTTGAGGGTCTTGTCAACAGAGTCTGGTTTGATGTGTGGCTGCATATGAGCCGCAGAGCTAAAGAGGGCAACTGCCAACTGAAGCCCGAATCATTTATCATCAACCAAGACGAAAACAGTCAGAAATGTGCAATGCTGTCATTCAACGAATGAACAAAAAACCACAAAGTTGCTGGCACAAGAAACAAAGAGAGCCTGCAGGGATTTATGTTTAAGCAGCCAGGAAACCCACTGAGTCCTGCAACTTCATTGGAGAAATATCTCTTGTTACTGCTGCCCAATCCTTCAGCCTTTTATTTCCATCCAAAGAAGACAAACTACACTAGTGATCTATGTTGAGGTAATGATGTAACTTGTTTTTGTTATAGTGTGGCTTGGTTACACTGGAACAAAAATTACATGGCTGGCAAGTGACAACACTTATGGGGAAAAATGAGCACAATGGTTTTCAATGGTGTTTACAATGTAACTGAAAGATAATGGGAACATGTTTTTTTGTCTTCTTCCTATAATTTGGTAACTAGCGAGCGCATGGAGGTAAACTTCCTTCGCTCCATGTTGCCACGGATTTGCAAAGGAGCCGGCACTGAGATAATCTACACCAACCACTGCCTGCAAAGGACCACTGTTCACTAACTCCGATGCCAGCATAGAGGCGAGAGAAATCCTGTCAGTGACAGAAAATAAATGTGAATCTCCCAGCAATCATACTGGCGACCAAACTACAACGAGAGAAGCTGCTGGAGAAATATCCTTACTTCTGGTACTGTGCACCTGTCCAGAGTTAAACAGCAAAGAAGAGGGCTGACATAATTGAACACTACTTCAACAATTGCGCAATTAATGGAAATATCTAGATGAATGTTAATAATCACTCCATCTTTAACCATGCCTTTCCATGTGTGTCTGTGTGTTGCTTGGTAACCATCCTGCTAAATGTCGCTGAGGAACATTGCTTGATGGAAGAATGGTTATTTGTTATCAATAAATGATGCATTTCTGTTGCTATGTGTTTATTTTATGAAACCTTGCAGGTACATATAGTAACTGTTTTATAAAAGCAATAAGCCCTGTGAGGCAGTGGTTTACAGTGATTTTTAGAACAGCTAAGGAACATTGTTAGGTATGACGCAGGAAAGGCCTTTTTGATACTATTATGCCCTTTTTTGTCACTATTTGGTTCAAGTTTAATAACAGCTCTGATGCTGAGCAGTACGAGCTGTTTAATCTCAGTCTGTGTCAATAGTTAGACCATTTCCTAGCATCTTTTACTGCTGATAAGGCAGCGAGCTGGAAATCTGCGATATTCCTCGCTGAAGGACACTTTTATGACACTTGAAGATGTCTGCATTCTGGGCACGCATCTGCCCTCACTTCACACCCAGCTATTAAAACATAAACTTTGAAAGTAATTGCACTTAGGGATATTTCAGCCAAAATCTGAGGAGTGGAAAAAAAGACATCCATTTTGATTTCACCTGAGTAGTAATCACTAAGGCAGGGTGACCGAGCACAGCAATAATAACCAAACATTATGCTAAGCACTTCTATTCAAACTCTGTTTCCCCAGTGATATGAAAAGTCGGACCTGCAATAAATGAGTTTTATAGCTGATTAATCTGCTCTGGACATATTGTAAACTACCTGAGCCGAAAGCAGTTGATTTTTTAAATCCGGTCCTGTCGCACTGTTAATTTGCTAGATGCAGATAGCGTGCCAGGACCAAGGATTCACAACCACCTATTATAGTTCACCTATAAATCAGAATAGGGAGGATCATACATATAGGATCTTCACTCAGATTTAACAATGCAAGTAAAACACCTGAATTTGTTTTCACTCCCTCTCATATGAATGATTTACATGCTAAAAGTTAGATTTTTCCTGTGTTTGTGATATGGCATGAATGTGAAGTCTGCATTACAAAAGCAAGCAAGAATTGGTTATTGGTTCTAGAGGGATTTCTTACCTGATTCCTCAAACTCTTTGTAAAGCAATCCCCATGTCTCTGTTATTCTCTCCAGGCTGTCCTCCATGGCTTGGATGTCCATATAGGGGCAGTTGCATTCTGGGAACTTGGGGCCACAGTTGCACCAGCAGTCATTGTCCTTGCAAACAAATCCGCCCTCTCCATTACAGGCTATGTAGCTGAGTGCAGCCTGCACAAAACTTTCTCTCAAGTAGTCTGGAAGGATCACCTGCAAGCCTGTAAAACCAAGGTGGGTTTAGTGCTGTCTTCAAACTTTGAAGTTACAGTGACAGTGAAAGTTTGGTGGAGTACAGAACTGGCTGAGCTTATAACTTAAAATCTATAAAACTGCCAGGATGGCCTTCTGGGTTTCTGATGTTAATTCCACATACATATACTTTTCAGAAGAATGTTTTATCTATAAAAATGTGTACTGGTAATCACCATAACAATAGATAAATCAGACAAACCTTGCAGCTGGACTTTATTTTCAGGGCTCTGAACCAGCACAGAGCTAACAGAGTCAAGGTTGTCATAGTTACTGCATCCAAGAGGACCTGTACGGGTTTCTGTCACCTGGGCAACAACAAATAAAGACTTCATTTGTAAATTCTGCACAGCATCCATTTTAGCATGGTGGAGTCTTTACACACACACACACACACACACACACACACACACACACACACACACACACACACACACACACACACACACACACACACACACACACACACACACACACACACACTTTTGATACGATTAATGGTTTATTTATTTGTTACAAGAAATGGTTGAAAACTTGACTTAAGTATCCTGACTGAACTACATAAAACTGTTTTGAGGGGAGCAAAAGAAAAGGTGCCTCTGTGTAATATTAATACCATTCTCTGTTCTGTTTAAATAAAGTATGTTTATTTATAATCAATTGTACTTGTGAATGTGAAGGAAAATAGGGTAAGCTCGTTTAGATTCTTCTAAATTGCTGTAAGAGTGCCTTGCTTCTCTCTTTTCTCTTCATGCTAGGCAATGTTTCTTTTTTTTGTCTAGTCACTGATTGAAGATGTTTCGATTGACCTTTGCCAAAAAGCAGCTCCAGCAAAGCATCCTTTTTCACTTCATTTGCAAGAAGAGATCTTATTTCAGCACTCTCCTTTTTCTTGCTGTGACATGGTGGGGAGCACCTAACTGATTCTCATTTTTCTCTCTTTGTGGTTGCGGGACACCATATTTTGTTCAGCGATTTGTCCTGGTCAGGCTTGTCAGAGGACAGTTGGTGTAAAGTGACAGATGGATGAGGCGAGACAATGAGGGTCAGTCGATCAGTAACACAATCATATAGGGCTGAAGGGCTTGGGAACTCATATGAGGCCAGAGCTGCAGGGAGGTGAAAAACTCTGTATGGGGCTCCTTAATCAAAAGCCTAATCCA
This sequence comes from Scomber scombrus, assembly GCF_963691925.1. Taxonomy (NCBI): domain Eukaryota; kingdom Metazoa; phylum Chordata; class Actinopteri; order Scombriformes; family Scombridae; genus Scomber; species Scomber scombrus. Next base: position 28,357,783 of record NC_084977.1, on the reverse strand, counting down.
GAAGAAAAGGAGTTGGGAGAGCAAGAATGGGAGAGCTCTTTCAGTGGGAAATGAAAAAATGAAGATAATTTGAGTGCAATTCTTCACCTATAGTATTTATATCACATTATAAGTCACTTGTTTCCTTCATGAGGGAGTTTAATGTTGATATAAATGTGAAGAAATGAGATACAACCCTGTGTCTCAGACCCCATGAATATTGAATCCATATAAGGAATTATTTGATATGCCATATGATATGCCATATGGCAAAACATTGACTGAGGAGCAGAATATTCAATTTCCACTTCACATAGCAGCTGCTAGTCACTGTAGATACATTCTGGTATATTAAAAATACTTAATAGGACATTATTGGCCACCTGTATCTTGGCAAATGGCTGTATGAGAGTATAAAGTAAAGGCTAGGGTTTTGCAGAAGATTTGCACATTTTCTTTCTTTCTTTTTTTCATTTTTTTTTATCAGGGCTTATATTCCATCATATGATATGAACCTTCAATCCAGGTGCTACAGTGCTAAAATTCACTGGCTTATTTAAACAGCAGGGTGGAGAAAAGAGAAGCATGGAGGAAGAAAGTTGGGATCATTGCAGAGCAGATCAGTAATTCTAAAGGCAGACATGTTCTGAATACAAACCTTTAATACAGTTTTTTTTTTCTTTTTCTTTTTTGAAGTTTTATTAAATCTTGAAATATTCAGCCATTGGAATTTAGTTGTGCTCTAACTCTAACCCCATCTAAAGGAAGAAACTGAAGGGAAACCTTTTTTTTTTCTTAGAGCTAAATAAAATGTTTTTTAGCCACTAGAGGGCAGTAAACACACTACAGCTGGCCAATAATCACTAACTTTGCCATTTGATGCTGCAGGTGATGTACAGTGTGTATATTACAGCTTAATTAATGAAATAGCTGCATTGTGCAGCTGAAAGCGAGTGATGAGAGCAGTGATGTGTGTGCTGCAAAACCTAAATAATATGACAACATAGGCTAAAAGTTGATGTCGAACCAAACTGTCATTTAATTTAATTTTGATATAAAACATATACTGGCTAATTCAGCTTTAAGCCTTTGCCATTAGTCTGTGTGTATTTGTTTATGAGTATGTAAGTTATAAGATATAGTAGGTCTTTGTGTTTGTACTGCACTATTTCTTTCTGACCATATACACAAAATAAAGATAAATGTTGGTTTTTCAGCATTATCATAGATGATCAAGTTATCTGTCTATCCACTCTGTGATATTCTAGACAGCAATCGATCAAGTCATGAGACTGGGAAAAAAACATATTTCTCTGCTATAATGAGAACACAATGCAATCGAGAAGCTGTCCACAGGATGATAATATGAACCACAGAACTAGAGAATCCTGCTGTTTCCCTATTCAAGTGTGTTGCCTTGTACATCACTGGCAAATACAGCACATGTCAGTTGTGGGAGGAGAGGGAGGGGCTCCATCAATTCAGTCTAAGAAAATTCTCAATTTGTAACAAACATTATTCCTGCTGCTCTTGAAGAACTGGACTCATTACTCATTGTACAAACAAGCTGGTCCTATCGCTGACTCTTCTCTGTGCCGTGACTTATTTAACAGAGCCCAGATTTCCACAGCCAATCCCCTGCAAGCCACAACAGTAACACGCTTTTTCTCCAAAAATGAGCTTCAATTTCCCCTTTGCATGGACACAGCAGGGGGGCCTTCGCCTTGCCAACCCGCTTTCATTCATTCCTCAACTTGTTTGATTTCAAATTCATGCAGAGGAGTGCTTACTTGTAACTGTTCTGCTACTGTGTGGGTCAACACCCTGTGGAAATGATGCACAAGCATGGAGGAATCTGTCGTTCTTTTGACTCACTTTCTACCGGCGATGGAGGTGGATCTCTTCTTTTTTCACTTCCCACCTGTCAGTTACGCCAGATGACTGCCTTTGGAGCATGAAAGCACACTCTCTCTTCCTCCTATCCTTAGCTACAGAGAAAAACCCTAATTCCCAAGAAATGAAACAGACAAAAGCATCTGCCTCTGCACCTCAGATGTGCCCACCTTCGCTGCAGAAGAGATACCCAACCCTCCCTGAACACAATGTAGTGAGAGGACAGAGCTTTGATATAAGTACAGCCTGTCTGATTCATGTTCTGCTACAGCAGAGAGAGCTACACTTCACAAGCTGACTACCACTGTGTTCCAAGGAATGAAAAAAGGCAGAAAAGAGGGTCATCCTCCCCTCTGTCACCCTATTAACCCCATGCTACCTGAAGGTGACAACCGGAGGCAGAAACCTGTCATGAACAGTGTTTCACAAGATTCATTTATCTTCCCCTCACCATATGTGCTCATCACGGCGCTTCCTCCCGACTCAGTGTGCTAACGGCAGCTGAAGATCATATCTCCTCACAAGCCAGTTGATAAAAAGCAACATTTATATCTTTATTTTCATTTTAGCTATCATTGTACTTTAACGAGGAAATTGTAAACAGGGAAAATGGCACCTAAACCCACATTAATGACTTTTAGAGGGTTTTCTTTGTTGAAAATGATACCTAGAAGGAGCCCAACATGTTTTACTCTGAAAATTGAAATCAAAATGTACGTTAAGCCCTTAACCCTAACCCTAACTGTGAAATCTGTGATAGTTTCTTATGAAGAGACGGCAGTGTATATAAAGGGTTAATGTCTGCATATCATTTCACACTTTCATACACATTCAACTCTGTATATTTCTTAACAATAGTGTTTGTAATTATATGTTTACCTGACTGGTACATTGATTCTTTAGCTCTCTATTGTTTAAGATAGTGGAATGGTTAATTGTTCAATTATCTCTTGTTACATGCTAAACATATGTTTTAAAAAACAATGTTGAGTATATTTATATTAAAATCTCTGCCTTTTCTCTTCATGTCAAACCTTTTCACATGTCAGTTTCATGACGGATCTTGAACTAACCGCACCCATCATATGAAAACAGAACATGTTTGTATATTGGTGGGCAAAAGCTTTTCTGTTAATTTCCATAAGACTGTGGCCAATGTCTAATTTATTTATTTCTCCCTCCTCCTCTTGACATGACAACACCAATATAACTACAGCTCAGTATCTCTACAGCCCTTTATTGCACTGTATTGCAGAGTCATACCTACCTTTTAACTGCCTAATCAAATCTAATTTGATTTAAAACCTTCTTGTAATGGTACACAACCCACATATTATGATTCAGTGGGAAATACATCACAATACAGAGGCTAAATACCCTTTTACCTTGGTTTCACTTTGACTTTAAATAAGATATATATTTTTATATGTTTTAATTCTATATTTTGTACTTTTAAACTTTTAATTTTTGTTTTTATTTCTTGATAACTTGGCATTTGGATGTATTTTCAACTACAGAGACAAAGCATCATTGAATCTTGAATAACTTAATATCATTATTACACACATATATGTATCTGCAGTGTAGAGAAGTATCGTGGTTAGTGTAATGTAATATGTGTGCTAACAAATGTTGACAATACTAATGGTGTCAAGTATTTAAATGTCTATATAGGACACTCTTAGTAAAAGACAGAATATCACATCATATCACTTTTGCTGTAGCTATGGTAATTATGCATTGCTTTTATTCAAAGAGGAGCTTCAGAGGGAGCTGCTCTGGGCACATTTCTATGTTAGTCACTCCTTGTGGCGGTTAGAGGTAAATCTGTAATCTTACAACCCCAAAATCATGTACAAAGATTTTGTGCATGCTCATGTTTACAATCAGAGCCAGTCTAATGCCTTATATCAAAGGATAAGAAGGAAGCAGGAGCACACAGTCTTATGTTTGTCATTCTAGGCTTCTTGGAACAGTGTCCTCACTGCCTGCTGTTCTTGAGAAAAACAATGTTGTGCTTTTGCTGAAGATTTATTTATACTGGTCATACAAACCAGTTTATTCTGACAAATATTTAGCTCTATTGCATGTACTACCCAACTTATTCATCTACCCAACTTATTCATCTTCCTTTGTAAATTAAAAGTCTGTGAACGTTATGAACAGATCATTATTTTGAAAGGGATTTTCCATTGTGTCTCCACTGATTGCTGTGGATACAGATGATCTGCAGTAATATACTTTCCTCTCATAAAGACATTATATGAGTTTTGCTTGGAATTACTTAAACAAAACCATTTGCCAAATACGTATGGAAAGAAAAAAGAACAGATTGTTTTATATAAATGTAAGTGGTAAGAAAGAGTAATCTACCAAGAATACCAGCCTTGTTGCTTTGTGCTATTGAACTAGTTATATTAATTTGATGTAAGATCGAAGAAGGTGAATTCTTTGATAATCAGTGCATTAGTTTGTGTGCCCCAACAATAAAGATATAAAATGTTACCTTGATGGCAGTGGAGGCGATCTGGATGTGGTGCAGCTTGCGCAGAGTGCTCTCCCTGTCGATGAAGTAGGAGGCAGCCAGCTGATGCAGAGCTTCCAGAGTCACAGTGGAGGAGTTACCCGAGTAATCGCTCACCTCTGCTTTCTTACTCAGTTTTCTCTTGTCAACAAATATCGTTAAGGCTTCTTCTCCTGCACAGACACAGAACATTTAATTGTTAGAAAAAACGCTGATATGTTTTGAAGAGTGTGTACATTGTACTGTATTGCTATTAAGGAATTCCAAGCATATTCTCACCCTTTCCTGGATGGCTCTGACATAAAATCAAACAGTTAATATCCTAAGTGTTTAAGTGATTTTTGGTGTTGTCTCGATCTTTAGAGCTAAGCACTTATCACTATGGTGTTTATGCACCGTACTTTCCACAAATCACTTGTCAATCAAACAGCGTGCCAAGTAGTGTCACATCTACCCCCTCGAATTTTCTGTTAATGAACTTGGAGTGAATATTTGGCACTTCTTCGTGGCAGTCAGGGTAGCTTACATGGCTCATGACACCTCTTCTTTGTTCTCGATTTATTCCAATTAATCTGCAATTTAACACTGTGCTATTATTTTAAAACGCACCAGCTGTTCTTTTCCAGGAGAGACCCATGCATTGACTAAATGCATAGGAGAAGCCAGCACATGAGCCTCTGGGGCATAAAGACACTTAACCACACTTAGGATAAGCCATGATAAGTACAGTTGCAGGATGATATTCACCATGTCACCCTTTATCAGTAGCTAGTGATCATAGCAATCAGAACTTCATAAGTCTTGAGGCCATGGCGCAGCACGGTCTCATTGCTTTGAGAGTCCCCAAGACACTGCACATCATATTTCTCATCATAATGCAGTGTTAATGCTTCAGGGCCATTTTTCTGCCCACTGCCTTTCTTCCTCTGCTGCTGAAGGGCACCCTCTTAATATCACAATATATTTATTAATTTCATTAAGTCCATATGTTTCCGAACACAGAGGCAATCTATTCAGAACCACAGAGGCATATCTCTGGCAACAGTCCAAGGCAAACTCCTCATTCTCCTCTCTTCATACCACTAAGTACTGGCACAGAGCCAGAGTGCAGGGCAGCATCAGCTCAGGCAGCTGGTAGGGTTGCATTATATGCAGCCACTCTCACTCTGTGGCAACCTTTTCTAAGCTGGGAGTCAGGTCTAAAGTAATTGACAAGTGTTGCTCTGTAAAAGCAAATCTGCTTTGCAAGACTTGCCTGTGCGTCTCTAGCATCTTAAATTAGTTTTTTCTTTCTTTTTTCTTCACTCCAAGGACCATTAAAGCTTGTCCATTCATCACACAACAGAAAACCAAAAAATGGGGTGACTGTCACTGGGAGTGGCGGGCTTACAGTACACAGGCTTTTACATGTATTCATACATCTTTGAAGGGCGATTTCTGTGCTGCCAGTGGCATATTATTCCACTGTGATGTGTTATTCAGTTACTTACTGTGACTGAGTTATTGTGCCATGTCCATCTGTTTTCCATATGCAAAGCCTCAGAGAGCACATTCTAAAAGCTTTTATCGACATAAAATGTGTGCTTTTCTAAAGTCAATTTCATTTGGGAGAGAATAACTTACCAAATGCACATATATCCTTACAATACTATACTTTAATACTTGCATCAGCTACTGTAGCTTTACCCTAGAATATAAAAACAATACTACTTCTTCATTTTCATGTCTTCTACAGGGAATACCAAGTGGTGAGAATGCTCACTTTTTACTTGGGCAAACTTTAGTTTTAATCAAACCCTTTCTCCTAGTAATTACGCTAATTTGTTTTGCCGAATATGTTTAGAGGGAAGAGTAATTGCTCCCTGGAATATTCCATAGAAATGTTGTTTCTTTTTTCTTGATGGAAGGAAGGGTTATAGTTTGATACAACATGCAAGTTGTGGAGGAAGAGGAGGCTGTAGTGGATGGTGGGCGAACAAGTTGCAGAACTTTGACACTCTTCTCAGTCTCACATGTGTTTAGGGTTAGGTAACAAAAGCACTTTGGTAAGTTTGGGAAAAGGTTGTGGTGTCAGTAAACAGTCAATAAATTAACACATGCTCTTGTGCTTTAATTCACTTTTAATTATTAAGTTGATATGAACGAACACATACTTTAGGGGGAAAAAAATAAAAACATGTTGTTGATGAATGTTTTGCTGATACAGGTTTCAAACAAATTTCTGTCAACATGTATTTTTATGCTGCCAATTAGTAATGATATGAATTGAATTTGTAGGAGTTGGGGTTGGATGATATTGTATTTGGCCCTTTTTTGCAGGGTTCTCATTTCCAAACCCAGATTGTTAGAAACATTTAAAAAATCAGCCAATTTATTGAAATTTATTTTAGTTTTTTTAAAGATTTTTTTTTCGGCATAGACACCTTTTATTCAGAATTTGAGACAGGAAACATGGGAGAGAGAGAGGGGGGTGTAACATGCAGCAAAGGACCTCGGACCGGCCGGGATACTAACCGGGGTCGGCTGCGTACGTGGCATGCGCTCTAACCACTCGACCACCCAAAGACAGTTTCTAACCTGTACATATAATTAACCCTCATTATCTAGCTAACTACAGCTGATAAAATCTGCTGACAACATCTGTAATTTCACCTGGCAATATATATGGTTCCTCGCTAAAAATGAGAATGCTGCTTGTGTCTACTTCTGTATGAACATATTGTAAATTTAGAATCTACTTCTGCTCCTACACTAAATTGCAGGCATGCTGACCTAGAATGCAAAGCCTGAAACACAAAAGTAAGAGACTTAGGGATTGGTGAACTAACACATTGCTAGTTAGGGGTGTCATTTAGCCAATTTATTCCAAAGGGTTTAACAGCATACAAGTTAATGTATACCACAATAAAGATATTTAAACAATGTCATAAATCAACATTGTTTCTCTGTTTACCTCCCAGTGTAGCTGACAACAGGAAGTGAGTCCCATACTTCCTGATCAGATTGTCAGTGATCATCTGGGTGGTGGGTCTGCGGCCCAGGAGTCGAATGTTCCTGATGAACTCAGAAGTCAGAGGTAACGGAGACTCCAAAAAATCTCTCCTTTCCACAGCCAAGTTGTTCACTTTCCATCTCCCAAACTCCCTGGACAGAATCAGGGAAAAGAGAAAAAGCATAGTCAGAACAACATCAGAAGTGATGATTAGTAAATATGCCCTGTATTAAGAGTGCAGCTTGGTGACTTAGAGACTTGTAAGGAGAGATGAAATAATGATTCAGTTAATTAATAAGTTGATTAACGGAAAAGTAATTCAAACGTTGATAATTAAGCAATGATTTAATCATTTCTCAAAAGTTCAACACACGTGCTGGTTCCAGCCACTTAAATGTGATATTTGCTGCTTTGACTCATTTGTATATCATTGCAAACCAAATGAATCTTTGCCCTGTTGAGTAAACTACAAAATAAATTTGAAAATGTCACTTTGGATTCTGGGAAATTCTGATTACCATATTTCACAATTGATTGACATTGTATTAACTACAGCTTTATTTAACTGACAAAAAAAAGTTTAATTGTGAAAATAACTGTTAATTGCAGTCCTTGAAGGCAAATCTGTAGAAATACCTATTCTCAGCCTCATCTATCACAATATCATGAAGCTACATCATTTGCCTGAAGCTCTGTATGTGGAATAAATGATTCGGAGAGACAGACAGAGAGGGAGAGAGAATGAGAGAGAGAGTAGCGAATATAATTCATTCTGTCACTATGTGCTTTTGCAATGTAAGGAATCCTTCGACCATGCCGATACGGCCTGAACTGAAGTGAAAGTGAATTGATGGAGAGAGAAAGAGAGGATGAAGGAAAAAAGAAAAAGCTAGCGAGAGGACAGGAAAGAAGAAAAAAAACCTGGTATCATTTGGAACGATGTTTGTCACCTGGGACGGAAATCTGCTCTGAGTACACAGCTGACAGATGTTTTCCTTAATAGCAACATAATGACACATACATACTTTGAAATGAATAAAGTACAAGCTGGTACAAGAAATAGCCCCACAGCTCAAATAGAGAATGTATTCTGTAATGAAAGAGGAAACAAAGTAGGAGCAAAAACATCTTGAAAATGGTGAAAGCATCCTGAACAAAAGACGTTTTCAGCCTTTGTTGCTTTTTCATGTTCTGTCCCTCTCTGACAACTAATACGTCTGACCTCGTTGATGAGTGCAGCTTATATGCTGCATTTATCCTTAATGCTTCATTGATGAGAGTATGTCTGGAGCTGTTCATATTTGATTACATGTGACAGCCTTTAAGATAATCAATGACGGATGTGAAGGTAGCACCAAGGGAGCAGAAAATAAGACTCTTACAAAGCATTGCATACTATAATTGGCAGAACTTTCTTCCTGCCTATCTCCCTCTTTCAGCTTCTTTACACTACTGTGACTTTCTTCTTTCATGTAAAAACCTGGCACATATACATTATGAAAGAAAAAAATAGATATGTCAAAGGCAGCATGGTAAGCTGAACGGCAGCAACAAACTGAATGATACGGATGCTCAATCAATAAAGACCAACCTGGCACCCTGCATGCATGTTTCCCAATATTTTTGTGAACATTAGCCCAAGGCACAGCTTTTTGAACTGCTATCACACTCCACAGTGCCTCCACTCATATACAATGTTATTCTACTACCAAAAAGGTATTTAATGGAAGATTTCCATGTGAAGTGTGCTTCACAGATACTTTGTACTCTTTCATTTGCAGTTTTACACTTGGCTTAACAGAGAGAGGACATCGCAAATTCAAATGAGACGTGTGTTTGTTTGACAATTGGCAAAACAATACTGATCTCAGGCTGGAAATACTCTTTTTGAGAACAGAGGTTTGCATGGCATCATTCATCTGAATAGCTCTGCAAAGTCAAGTACGTCATCTAAGAGTGAGTTATTGTTTCAGAATCACAATATAATGGATTTAGATGAAATGGAAAATGTTCCTCCTTATCTGTAATTGTGATATGGAACAAGACTGATCATATGCGTCTAAATTGATCCTGTATTTATCTCCTCTAGTCAATATAAAGTTGCACTTACAACAGCTGGAGTGTTTTGCAGCCCAAACGAGTTACATTGATAGCAGAAGGTAACTCATTTTATCATTTAAGTTTTGATCCAAGACACTAATCGCTGAAAAGCTTTGAAGAGGCCTCGTGAGTGTGAAGTTAATAACCAACGAAGCAAAAGCAGAGATAAAACTAAATCAGCAAATTCTGTAGCTTCTTGGAGGCTGAGCTGTGAGCTCTGACATAAAGTTGAGATCACTCCTATAGACCTAATAGTGCAGCTAAAAAACGCATTATGAAAATGACTGAAAAGCTGGTGCACCTTGTAATATCTCAGCACCTCTTTGCTAACACGTGACCTAAATTGTGTGTCTATGAATCTAAGCTTCCAAACACACACAAGCACAATTGTCAGCACATGTTCCCTGTGAGCTGCATTGCCAGGCAGTTTAGCTCAGTACTTCCCAAAGAAAAATTCAAGTAATTTCGATGAAAGTGTTGCCACTTCCCCCGAGCAAGTAAAGGCTCTGACCACTGCTAACCTGCTGTCATAAGAAATTGGATAAAATAACTAAGGGCTAAACTCCATATGACTACGTCAGCACCAGATCAAAAATGCAAGGTCAGAACAGCTTGCTTTACAGAAAATATACTGTTAAGAAAAGGCACTGTGCTCAGGAATACAAAATCTGTACTTTTGGGATTAAAAGGTCTCACAAAATCAATTTTCTCAACCAGCTTTGTACTGGAAGTGATTCTTCGCAAATACAGAACTACCTGACACTACCAGCATTATACAGTAGCAGTTCATGAAATAGTCACGAAATTCAATCTATAGATGTGTGTACGTGGACATACATATTCAAATTATGCCTGCACCATGTGTTGTTTGGTTTTTTTCTGTCAGTTGGGACTCTGCAGCACAGAAGCTGATTCATTTTTTTTTAAACTATAGCTGCTACAGTACTCAACATTTAATCACAAGATGTTATGCTTGTTTTTATTTCTTTAATCAATCTCAACAGTCCACCTCAGTCCAGTGGGTGGACGAGAGGACCTGCTGCCAGGAAGTATTTTTCTTACTGTCAGTTCCCTTGTTAAGATTTTACTTTAAATATATTCTGAAAATTTCTCATACACAAAAACACAAAACAGTCCTTGGTAACTCAACAATATGATAAGTTTATATCATGGCAATCCATTTGAAACATTTCACCTTCAATTCTGAGAAATCAAATTGTTATCTTTGAATAGCGGAGGGCTACATTAAGCATAATCCTCATCTAATGTTGCTATGGAGATCTTCTTTGTTACCTATTACAAAACGTGTATTTACTATTATATCTACAATTTACTTCAACTACTGAATCTATTCCAAACTGATTAAGATAGTGTGTGAGTGTGTGTGTGTGTGTGTGTGTGTGTGTGTGTGTGTGTGTGTGTGTGTGTGTGTGTGTGTGTGTGTGTGTGTGTGTGTGTGTGTGTGTGTGTGTGTGTGTGTGTGTGTGTGTGTGTGTGTGATGGACTGCCCCCTTCACACACAACAGAGATAGTAGTGTTTGGATTCTGATGGTTGTGATTACGGCCGACTGGCAGCAATTTGAAATGAAATGAAGCCCTCCCACAGCAGACAACCCAAAACAGAAGCTAATTGGACCAAATCTGCCCCTAACACAGTACCCTTTCCTAACCCTAAACCTAACCTTTCTTGCACTAAATTTCATCAAATCTTGTGAAAAGGCAGGCAGGCTAATTAGAGCTGTGATACCTGTCTGTGACTTCATAACTGTCATTGAATTCATTACCAAGCACATTTGTAATGGAGGTTAAGTGCTCACAAAGATTAAATACAATTTCCTCCCTGGTGTAATATCAGGATTTCACTTTTTTTTTAACATCAAACACAGTTCTGTTCTTCAAACAGCATGTTAATTTTGCCAGTAGATATTTAATTAGTTCTAGTTACAAACACTAAAATAGGTTTTTTCTCTGTAGGTGGATTTTCTAATGTGTTAAGCTGATTTTCCCTCTACATCAGGGTTTCACATTAAAGCCGACCCACACATCAATAAATTGCCTTTATCAACATTTGAGTTATTGTAACTCCCTCGCACTGTTGCTTAAACAATAGAAGAGCTTTGCTTTAAGAAACCTTTAGGGAAAAAACATCCCACAGATGTATGTGTCCTTTACGCCTTTAAAAATGCTACTTTGTACCTTTCATATATTTCTATACAATATATGCACATAACACTATATAAAACACCTTAAACAACGTAGATGCACATTCTAGTGGGCCAATTTAGTGGCTTAAAATGAATTGAGACCCATGTTTCTGTTTCTCCAAGACAGAATCGAACCGAATGGGAGAAAAGTCGTATTAGTTTTGGTAAATGGGAATTCTCACATTTATGCTTACAATGAGAAGAAAGGAATGAGAAAAAATGTTCCTCAAATAGCCTTCAGCCTATACATCCCTTTCTTATGAACATCAAAACCACAGAGGAGCCATATGAATAAATATGATCAATTGTCTTGACTGACACATTATTTTTTGTCAGATTTCTTTGGGTGGCAGGAAATAAACATTCAGTAAATATAAATGAACTGCATTGTCCAATCACTCAAATGTTGCACTTTTCTATCTGCAAACTAAAAGCTTGACTGCTGTAATCAGAACGGGTTGAACAACCTTGGCTGCTGGTGATGGATGGGCAGAGTGTGGCCTTTTGAAAGGGTATATATCACATTAAACCAGGAGTAATGAGGAAAGCTCGAACACCCAGATGTTTGAATGATACAAAGTGTAAATCCAACAGAATACAAAACTGCCGCGCACAAAAGTTATAACGAGCGGGTGGGAAAGATTTGCAATGCACATCAATTTCGTTTTTTATTATTTCATCACAAAACAAGACACTGATTCACATGATATAAAGGGGAAACTGTAGGCAGAGTGTGGGAAGCAAACATAATGATGCTAAATGGATATGTGGTACCAGTTGACCTTTTTGCTGACACTGTAGTATTCAGACAAAGCCTTTGACTAATATCTTGCTCAGATATACTGTATCCAGTGTAGCTATTAATCTTCACCTCATTTCATGCCATACAAATAAATGACCTCTACAAATGGGACACTGTGTCTCTTGAGTTCCACTTTGCAGCGTGAAAGCACTAGTTCAAAGCCACAGCACGTTCTGTGGAAAAAGAGGAATACACAGGGAGAGAGGGAAGGAGTGAGCGCGAGAGAGTGAGGGGGCAGAGAACAGGTATAGAAGGAGTATTCGCAAATCCCCACTGTCGTTCATTTCTTCAGTTATCATTGACTGTGATAAGCTAGCCCCGTCTTATCTTAAACCCGGGATAGGCCAAATGGTTCGTCCTGCAGGGAGAGGAGGAAATGAAATGGGTTTCACCATGGAGCTGATTTTAGGGGTTGCAATCCTCCCTACAACCAACTAAGTCATTATTATTATCAAATTCCACAGCTCCTTTCCGGTGAGGTACATCAGTTTCATCAGTTTAACTCTTTGGATGCTATCATAGTCAAGTTTTCTGAGTTGTTACATAAACTCTAAATTCAAAGAGCTGGCTCATTATATCTGCATCTGTACATCTGTAATCGGGGAAATGCACCCAAGTACAGTACTTAAGTAGAGGTTTGATGTACTTGCATATTTCTATTTTATGTTACTTTATACTTCTACTTAATTTCAGAGGGAAATTACTTTTTTACTCTTATTACCAATAGTTTCCAATCTGTTTTGGCTTGAGGTAACAACATTTCTAGTGTGTAGTTGGGATCACTTCCCCCAGGATATTTAAATAATTGTTTGAGGCCCAAAGCGGTCAAATTATCCAATATTTCACCAAAAAAGGACAGATTAGAGAAAAGTCCAAAATATGAATACACATTTCAATACAAAACTTTTCCCAACTTTCGGATAGAGAGATAGATAGATAGATAAAGCACATAGCAGTATCATACATCATATATCAGAATATGAGAATATCCTGTCTCAAGGGCCATTTTTGCTGCAGAACTAAAACAGCTAACTGGCGTGCTGCCTAATGTTTAAGCAAGCCTTTAATAATATTTAATGAGTGTAGTGAATTTTTTCGCAATTAAATGATATTTATAATCAAATCCACTTTAAAAAAAAGAATCACATGCTTTATTGAAGTGCAATTCTGTTCAGAACACAGCCAAATACATTATATGAATATGGCAGCTTCCCCCTTGGCAATGTTTACTGTGGACAGGTGGCTAAGGCGGAAGGCCCACATTGTGTTAGCATTGTAAGCAATGGGTATGCTCTCCACTGAATAACCAAAACACACACATACAAACACACCCTCACACAGTACACACAAATCCACAAAGACACAGACCCTCTTTCCTTTCATTTACAGGGCTCGTTGAAAATTCTTTCAAATTCAATCAGTAAGAAAGGCAGGAAATTGAGTAGAGGGATAACATGGTGAATTCATTACTCCATCATTGCTGAGGTAGCTCAGTCTGTAACTAGAAGCACAGATTCTGGTAATTCATCTTCTCCTGTCATTGAGCATTTATTAGGATTTAGCAGAGACTACACACGAGCAAGACCAGAGCAGAAAATAATAGTGTCATTTTCAATCTTTCTGCGCACAGTGAAGGGCCTCTCACCCAAAGAGAAACTGTCAAAAATTATCATGTACAGCAAACACAAGCTTACGATTTATCTGTCCATGTAACTGTTATTGGATCTGAGCAATGGCCACTGACACGTATTGATGTGACTTCCTTCTCAGCAACACAACTTGTGGTATTGAGCACAAAAACTGCTAACTTGATAAGATTTTAAAAAAGGTGCTTTTGTTTTACTGTTCTTTTCTTTTGTTCATTGCTTTGGCTGACTGGCGGAATGACTGTGTGAATCTATAAAGGCAAAAAAAAAGCTGTTTAAGTTGTTTTAACTCCTAAGCTGTATCATGAAATTCTCAGTAATTTAAAGGTTCCTTTTTTAATTTTTGACACAACATTAAAGGATGAATTAAAACAAAGAAGAAAAGAAAAAGAATAAGATAGAAATGAGACTAAGAAGACAAATCATAATGAAGCTTCCCTCCTCTCTTTTTTTTTAAAACACTTTTATGATCTTTATTGAATCAAACTTCAGGGAGACAGGGAAATTGCAGAGTTTAGTTGCCTCCAGGGTTTATCAATTGAATAAAAGTGAGAACAAAAGTTAAAACTGAGCAATTAATGGGGCTGAATAATCTCTTATGTCTTCCAAGATAAGGAAGTGCTAAAAGGCCGATATTTTTTTAATGATATTTTACACAACGTCGGCGGAAAAGTGGCTTAAAGGTGAAGAACTATTATTTAGTACAGTTCTCTCACCATCCCATTGAACAGAAAGAGCGACTTGGAGTTGCTAAAACCTCTGAGGGAATATCAGGAGAGACGAGACACAGAACATCAGTAAGAATGTAGTAGTGGGATGTTGAGAAGCAGCGCTGAGGGAGTCTGCTCTAAAACACTCACCTCAACCCTCTTCAGAGCACCTGCAGACTCCCCTGTGGTTTTGGAAATCTGCTGTTGTTCATTGTACTTGAAGTGGCTTTTATATCAAACAGTAAGCTGCTTTCTTTTGATCAAGTTAAACACAATGGGTGGGAGCATCCTACTTGCTCCGGTTTGCAGAGTAAACTAATCGTAGATAATGATAATAATCCCTTGTGCTTTAATTTATTATTTGTTAATGCACAGTGATGCTTGCTGACATATTCAAATTGTCTGAGCTATAATCCACAACAGTATTTGTTATTGGCTGTCCTTCATTTTAAGTATACAGCAATTACTTACTGTTGGTTTTACAATCTGTGTTGACAGCAGCTTCAACAACTGTGCTGTGGAGGTTTTGACGAGGAATAACTGTCTGAATCTAGTTAAATGTTGTTTTATCCTTTTGAATGTCTGCAGTATTTCATTCTCGGTGACATGAGGTTCATGACTTCTTTCAAATCTGACCATAAAATGATATTCCACAGAGAAACAGCTATGGTCAGCTTGAATTTATGAGTTACAATGGATTCCAACAGTGACGCGTTTTCACACTGAGGAAGAAAAATATGATTATCCCCAAAGAAACTTCTCAGACCACCGCTAAGTTTGTTGTATTGTCATTTTGTATTTATTTTACTGTACAACTATGTCTGTTTTATTGTATCATTTTGCAGCTCAAACATATTCACTTTCTGCAGTTTGTCTGCAGCTTTTGAGAAATACTTTACAATCATATCTGTTCTTTACTTAAATAATAGACCAAAGTAACAGTTGTGTCATTATGAATATTTTTGCAACACATTTCCAAATCTTAGCAATTTTAATGTCTTATAGTCTTCTTAACATGCAAATTAGTTTCAATATCTTCTTTTCTTTGTTTCTTTTCATTGGGGTAATCTACATTCCTATACATTATTTAAGGGAACATCAAATAGCTATGTATAGTTAGATGTTTTCATGATAGATATACAGCACAATCTCCAATAAAGGTCAGTGTTTCATAAGAAGAAATTCAATAAAATGAGGTATGTTTGCTTGAGAATGAGTTGCTAAGATTATTTAAAAAAACATGTTTTTCTTTCTGAAGTTATGACAGATTAAATGTAGGTGGCTGAGCTGGAAATGCATTTACATAAACTGATAATCACTCAGGTTGGTACAGTAAATGCATCAGCAGACTGAGCATTAACAAAAGTTGTTTAATTAGAGGAGATGAAAGAAGATTCATGCCAGACAGACTACATTATTCCAAACAATATTTTAAACAGACTTATTGCTCCACAGAACACTGCGTACCCAACAACAACTTGAGGAATCATAACTAAATTTGAGAGGATGAAAATGTGTTTTTACTAAAACAACATTCAGTTTCTTTCTTCTGAATTTTCTTTAATCCTCTTTTTTTTCTAGTGAAATGCACACATGCCACAAATACTGATTGTTTTGTCTCTTTTTGAGCTGTATTGAACCTCAATGCTTTTCAGGTGCCAAATTGTTGATTCTTTTGTCTGCAGTATCAAGTACAGAACACTATCAGTGAGAGTTGTTTTTGAAGATTTGGTCAGATTCTCAGTGTTGTTTCAGATGTTTTTTCATAAAAATCAGAAAATATATTTGAATAAACATGTTACAAACTTTGTATTTTGTTAAGGCAAAGTTTGTGTAGCTGCTAGAGGCGTTTGGCATAGTATGTTTGAAGAGAAAACCATCTACCCTCAACCTTAAGTAAGAAAAAAGCGAGGCATCAGTCTTTAGTTGTAACTGCTCGCAGCTCAGACACATTTACAACTTCTAGAGAAGAATTGCTTGTAGACATTGCTTTGCTTTTTACAAGACTTAAAGTTTTTCACATTCCCATCTTGTTGGCACAGATGGGCTTGGGCTTGATATAGACATTTAAGGTTGTCTGTTAATCAGCAGTAACATAGCTGGGAAGCTTGGCACCCCTTAGGAGAATACTGCAGTGGGCCAACTTTCTTTAACAACCCTACTGAATTTTTTGCGCCATTTCCAGGTGTGAGCTCCCAAAATCATCACCAACAACCCCACCAACACTGGCACTGAGAGCTATTATTTGCCAAAACAGAAAAACAGAAGCTAACCTACAGCTGTATCCCTCCTGTCTTCATCAGATTCGTTCCTGAAATCGAATGGGACTGAATCCAAGTGAATTCAATTTAGGAAGATTTACAGGCTATTTACTTTTTAGGTTAGTTTTTCCTTTTAATATCATCACTATTAATCATTGCCGCATTGTGGTAATCTAGAGAGCCTCAAACACAACCTTGCAGATGACAGAAGCCTCCCAGGGGATTCTGTGATAATGCAGAGTAATAAGTACTAAGAGCTCACTAATCACTTGGCCACATGATAAGACTATTAATCTTGCCGCCCATGCAGCTCAGCTCCAATGGACCACTGCCTTTTGCCAGAGAAGGAAATATTAAAAAGCTCTAATGCGGCAACTGATCACCGAAGCCATAAAGCATCCTTGCAGCGATCTGTAGATGTCAGGAACCCTGTCTGTCTATTTCCAGGAGCCTGGACAACATTCTCCTAAATGACGATGGCTATGATTCATGACAAAATCATAACTAATTTGATCGCATTCCAATATCGCAGACTCTGTCACTGCCATGACAGATTGTCATTTTCCCCCAGTGCTCATCAACATGTTCACGTTGACCATCTGATCAGGTGGCTCCCTGAGGGTTTGGAAGGTGGAAGAATGTGATATGCAACCGGCTGATATCAACATGCCACCGTGTAATACATCATGAGTCCTTCTAGGCATGTGCCAGATATCTTGTGAACACTGGCTGTGAGAAACCTTTCCCGCATGACAACACAAAGCAAATAATGCACTTCTAGTACCAACCAGACAGCCAGAAATAAGGTTTTCATAAACCATATTGTCCACTGTGTGCAATAATATTGGAAATGTTGTTATGTTTCAGTTTCACCCATTCTTCATTTTGATGTCACAATAATAAAGCAAATGTGCTAGTAATAAAAATCCTGTGTGGCTGCAGCTGAACTGTTACAGTAACCTTATCACATGTTAGAAAGATAAAATGTCCTTGGAATGACTTTGTCCTCCACCATAATTTGTTCCTTAACCACCACCATATTACAACAGATGTACAGTTTGCAGAATAATTCAACCGAAAAAGATGAAAGTTCACTCCCTTCATTTAATTCAACCTAACCTGATTTAACTGCAGTATATTTCATTGCAAGCAATATGATTTTCCCTACAGTGTTTTAAGGGTCAAATAAGGACTTGTACAATTTTTAGGTGAGCTTGAGGTTGCTGAAATTTCACATTCACATTACTGACTATGCCTAATCTACATTTTCTCTTATTACACATCCCAAAATATGCAACAGCTTACCCCTAATAGGTTGCGGTGCCTGCAGCCAATATGCGGTATTAATAAAAACATAGAGTTCTTTCTTCCAACATCCTGTATGAAAAACCTCTATATCTTTCCTCCCAAAACAACTCTAAGAGTGAAACTAATGTTGGAGAATTTTAGCAGATAATATTTGCACAATGGACAGCCATTTTGTTGCTGTGGTTTTTAACACTGCTGTGTCAGGACTGTGCTAAATGTATTTACAATAATAGCCAAACATATATGTAAACATCTCATGTAAATATGATGCTAATTCATTCTGGAATGGTTGAGGTTGTTGTAATAAGACATAGCTTGTTAATTAATGAGCTTTAGAGGTGATGTTTGATTTTAACAGGACCAGACAATACATTTCCCATTTCTATTCTTTATGCTAAGTTAGGCTAACCAGCTGCAGACTGTAGCTCCATAATCAACATACAAACATATTGATCTTCTTTTCACTGTTATCAAGAAATCCCAAAATGATTCCAAAACTATTATTTTAACAGGCACAGTTTATTTTTCTGTTGTTTTGCTGTGTATTCATGATTTAACTGCTGGTACAACCCATCAGTTTTTGGTTCTGAAGCCGTGACTCACCTGTATATCTTGTATCTGGTGGAGAAGCCTTGGCGGTTCTTCTCCACAAAGTCAATGTACTCAGGGGAGTGGTGGAAGGGCCCCTTATCAGACAGGAGCCAGTCCAGGGGGCCCCCAGGCTTGTCATTTGGGAGGCTGGCTGTTGCTGCTGCCGATGTTACAGCCGACCGCAAACACACCCAGCAGTGAAGGCTGAGGCTGATGACGCCCCATAGAGCCATCAGAGATGGAGGGAGCGAGAGAGGGATGAGGGTGGTGGTGGTGGTGGTGGTAGGGGGTTGGGTGGGGTTCAACAGCCAAAGCCACTCTTCGTTAGCTGGCTCCTCCACTGGGATGACCGGGGGACCTGCATCACCTCAACGCCCCCCGAGCACCTGAAAAATAACACAAACACACAGGACACATTTAATATAGACTGATCTGTTGATTTACATACATTTGTATTTATTCAAATGTGGTGATATCTGTACATATAGAGCCCCAGAGGAAATGCTGTTATTCAGTCCAGTAAAAAAGCACTTTACATCCAGACAAACTAACGCAGCAGCTACAAGTGTTACATTTAATCTTTGAGACCAACAATTATCTTCCAGAGGGAATTATATCATATATCAAAATGCTGCTGAGAATTAAGAGCCAGTGGTGAATCACCAGAGAGCTGCACAGATCAGTTATCAGATCATGTTCCCCCCAGGATGACGATGCAGGACTGCTAGCAGCTGAGATGACCGGCTGGTCTCACCCCGCCAGCAGCTCTTCACATCTCCCAAAATGCCAAAGCAGATTTGCAAACCGCCGTTATTTGGATAAACAGAACACATACTGGGAATCTACATGGTTACTTTCTAGCCTGAAAAAAATATTGAAACTTAATAAGTTGCAACAGGTGCAATGCACTTCATGCTCTGGAGAGAAAGGCTGGTCTGTTGTGCTGGCTCTCTGTCTATATAGAATAGAACAGAATAGAATTAAACTTTATTGTCCACGATGATGGAAAATTGTCTTTGGCTCACCAATAACAGACACACAGTATACCCTATATTACATAAACACCATTGAATCCATAAATTACATCAAATATGTATGGTATAGAAATACAAGTGCATACAATTCCTGTGTGCATATTGATCATTTGCAAGGGTTTAAAATATGAATTACACTTCGGATAAAAGACATATTCCTGCACACAAATGAACCAAAACAGGGAACTAATTGTATCTGGTGCACGTATATAAAAGCATTTTGAACACTCAAGGTGCATTTTGATCCACACAGCTCCAAAAACCTATATTAGAGGTATTGTTATGATACAGAAGAGAATGAAATGAGTCATGCAACAAACGTATGTCCATGAGTTTGATGCGCGGGTGCATGATGGAAGGCTTCCACACCAGGGATGCTGCAATATGAACTAACACAAACTACTGACAGTGTGATGAGTCCAATAAGAACTGTCAACATTTGTCCACCTTCAACTCAATTTAATCAAAAACAAGAAATATCCTTTGTGGTCAAACTCTAAAATTAAACATCACAAGAAACAGTGATTTTCTTTTGCTGGACATTTTTCTCCTAGAGTTATACATGTTATAATGTAGTGATGATTTGTAAGAAAATAATTGACAGATTGATTAATGATGAAAAAACATAAAAATGTTGACACTGAAATCGTTTTTTTTGGTGGCCTGTGAGAATTTAGGACTCAAATAAAAAGAAATTCACAACACTCTAATTGGTTAAATGGACTGTCATTTGCTGGCAAATTTTCTTTCAAAAGAGAAGGAGATAACCATTTAGTCTCTTTTTTAGAATACAGTATTTCATTTGGACTCATCGCTCCCTGAGAGTTGGGATTTTCACAAATGACACAAGAATTTCATTTTGGGTAAAAAGAGAAAAAGTTTCTGTAATTTAAATAAATATTAAGAGGTAAAACGTTTTCCACATAGTACACGTGCTTTAAACTGGTAGTTATAATTCTAATATTGAATTCCTCCCTTTAACTTCCGCAATAATTGCTATGCTGCTGTTTTCACAATTATACTTATCATACTATAACACTTGTTTCACACCATGGCAGATCTATTATAAGTTGTACTCAAATGCAAATCAATGAAGACAAGCCCTCAAACACACACACGCACACACACACACACACACACACACACACACACACACACACACACACACACACACACACACACACACACACACACAAAGACACACTTCTGTTCCTGAAATAAAGTCTTAGTTTCTGTGTTTTATCAGACTACCTGCTGTTCAGACTGTTGTCCAGGGCTCACATTAGTCTGCATTAACATCTCAAGCTTTGTCAATCATTTCCCCCACAGTGACACACTGTTGTGCTGTGCTGTGTGTGTGTGTGTGTGTGTGTGTGTGTGTGTGTGTGTGTGTGTGTGTGTGTGTGTGTGTGTGTGTGTGTGTGTGCTGAGGTGTAGGGGGGTTTGAGTCCCATTACAGTATTCTGATGACAATCTGTCAAGTTAACTCAGCCATATGACCGTGTGTGTGGGCGTGTGCTCGCATGCGTGTGAGTTTCAAAAATCATTGCTCTCGGACAACACAGCAGACAGCATGGGAAAAACAGAAAAACACACAACAGCTGGGGGGGTGGATAGAAAGACCAAAAACAGATTTTAATGGTGATATTCAAAACTATTACACAATCCTCCACAGGAAGAGACAGAGATAAGGGTTAATTATTGGAAGTTAAGCATGCAGGAGGAGTTCAATTTTGCGGTTTTAATAAGATGAGCTGGCAATTTGGAAATTGATTTCAGTCTGACATTGCTGTCATCTCTCCTCTGACTCTGCCTATTTGACCCCAGTGTGTGTGGGAGAATGTGTCCATGCATATATTTATGGGTTAGTGTGCTATTAATTAAAAAAATGGATTATCTTGCCAATAAGGGCATTTTATATGTTCTTTCTTTGGTTTTCTGTTTTTTGTTTCTGTTTAGTTTATTTATTTATTTTTTTCTTAGCCTTCAACTATCTTTAACTAAATATATCTGTGTAGCATCTATTTCTTGAGGTGACACTTGCATATTTACCAGAGCTGTTTTTAAGTACGTTGGAGCAAACACAAGTTAAATATCAAGTCACTTCACAAGTCAGCTAATTGCAAGTAACAATCCAAGTCTTTCAAGTATTTTTAGAATATTTTCCTTTCAAAGCTCTGTAGTGTTTTTTGTCTTTTCATGGTGAAAACACAACATTTGAGTGTCAAGTTTGACTAGAGATTCAATATTTTGGCTGTCAAGTCTCATATTAAATCAAATCATTAGTGTGGCAAGTATCAAGGAGGTCATATTTTAGAGAAGTAAAGTCCAAATCAGGTCAAAAATCCAAATTTTTTAAATTTAAATCATAATTTATTCCTGAGAGGCTGAAAGCAGCAGATGATACTTTGGAGGTTGGTATAAAATGATTACATTTGGATCAGTAGGAACCCCCTCAAATCCCTTGTTCTCATAGCAAAACACAAATGGGCACACATCAAAAACAGTGTGTCTAGCTCATATGTGTTGCATTATTAATAAAAATGCAAAGAAACAAAGGAGAAAAAGCTTGATTTAGATGAGAAACTGAACGGAGAGCAGATAAGGAGAAGCTGGAAAAGACCATTTCTTAAGAATGAGGTGAACTTTGGCTAATCAGTCCCTCCTCACTTCAACCTGATTAAATGAGTTTCTACTTCTCACTCATAGCACTAATTGCTTTTTGGTCCTGATCCCAGTTGTAAAGATCACACCTTTAAAATAATCTAGTAGCAGTGGACAGAGATTTTACTAATTATAATATTTCAACATTATATTATTTTATATGTACGCTCAACACCATATTGTGACCGACTCAGTCCAACTTGGTTTAGACAGTCGTTACACCAAATCACACACATATATGTGGATTTATAACTCCAATATGTGTCTGTACCTTAGGTCTGCATCATGTCCAAGTCTCCAGTCTCAAGTCTTTGTTGTTTACACATTACATTTGATCTTATGTGTGGCATGAAGCAGGAGGAAGGCATAAATGTGACACAGTTCTGCATAGCACTGCTACTAACAGCCAAATAGGGGCAGGAATAAAGTAACCCAACACTGAAACGGAGCAAATTCTCCCAGATTCTCTTTTAACTTCCTTTGTTGTTGATGCTGTTAAACTGTGAACGAGTCCTTTAGCAATTTCCGTTCTCCTTCCAGCAGTGCTGAATACTTTATTCGTACTGACACAAGAGAGATGTCTGTCTTCCCAGCTTCTCTCTTCTTGCTTCTCCTGCTAACTTCTCTGTTCCAGCTTGAGCGTTACACTTTTCCGTGTATTCCCTTTAACTGTGAACAGCTTCACGGCAAACGGATCGGCGCTTTGTTGCATGATTTGACAAAATGTGACACTAAAATGACGGCGTAAGATCATATAGTGGGAGGTTTAACAATGAATTCCTGTATGATCGTGTAAGACAACCATGACAATGTGTGTATGCTGTAATAAAACTGGCTCCAAAATAGCTACAATTGCAACTTCTTTTTTTTTTTTGCTGAATCAAAAACCTTTAGCCTCTACTTAAACTAAATATTATAGGTGAAACATAGGGCATGTTGTGTATAGAGTAACCTTGCTCAGAGGGGAGTGTGTAGCGTGTTAATATCAGAATAGAGCGCAGAGGTCATACTAAAAGGCCCTTTAATCCAATTGTCCAACAGGCAACTGTCCAAAAAGCTGATGCAGGGAAGCAGGGAAGGAGAACATTGGGCTCTCTCTACTCTGTGTTGCTCTCTTTTCCTTCCTCTATCTTGTCTTTGTTTGGTGTCTCTCACTTCCAACCCACTCTCTTCCTACTCTGAATTCTCAAATACATCTAAATCCCACTTTTGACTCATATCCTCCTTTTTTTTTATGACACACTTGCTATGACAGTCCTGTCTGTAAACATTCATTGTTTTCAGACAGGTCCGTGCCAGCCTTATAATCACATTATCGCCCATACAAAGCCATCCACTAAGCCTTTGTTATCAGTGGCCTGGATGATATCAGATACATGCCATTCCCACTTTACAGGGGCATTATGTCACATTTCCTACAAACACTGCTTTTCATCGAACAACGTTAGCAAATGTTTCTCCTTGAGGCAGGAAGTCCTCAAATAATCTAGAAACAACAAATCAAATGTTGGGTGATATAACTGGAAGATATTTTCAATTCCAGTAGTACGCAAGCACCGGGACTCCATTGGATCCACTCAAATATGATTTTGCACAACGTGGGCCAGCAATAACCTGGGGCTGTTTGGAACCTCTGTATAAAATGAAAGCGCTGTGTGTTCCTGTGAGGTCCTCTCAATGGGATTGTGAGCAGAGTGCAAATGATGGGGGGATAGATTTTACCACACAAGAATGTAATGAGGACTTGGATTCCCTCAATAGGAAAATGCCAAGAATAATATTGATGAAAGACTCATGACATGACATCATATAGCAGATACAGCCTTTTACCAATTATTCATGCAGATTTTGGATGTGAGTGACTCATTAGTTTTTGTGGGTTATGAATATTACTAGGCATACTCTCAGAGCACCAAGGTAATCGCAATTTAGTTCAATTAAAAACTATATGGGCTTTCAGAAGCACTCTGTCCTGCTTT
This sequence comes from Scomber scombrus, assembly GCF_963691925.1. NCBI lineage: Eukaryota > Metazoa > Chordata > Actinopteri > Scombriformes > Scombridae > Scomber > Scomber scombrus. The sequence continues at coordinate 28,333,096 of NC_084977.1, read as the reverse complement.
TAAAAAACATCCGTTATGGAGTCCTCAAGGATTATAAATGGCTCTTTGGTAGAATTGACAGTCAGCATGTGCCCCTATGTAAAATCACTTCAGCCTTGTCATATGATGCTCCATTTATCTTCCATATCTATATAAAAGAAAAACAACTGTCCAACAAATTTTCACAAGATCACCAATAAAGTTTCTTTGAGTAGAAAGAAAGCACAGGGATTGCAATTCATCTTCTAAATGACATTTATGACAAGGTTGTGTTTATTTCTGTAGGGAAGAAATATCAGTTTGTAAGTCTTTTTTTTTGTTCTGCCCGTCTGATAAAGAAAGGAGGGTGTTAAACAAATGGCCGTTTGAGTGAAGTACTGCCAAATGTGGATCAAATTCTACAGCATTTTTACACCCACTGCCCATCATAATGGTGAGCTATATTCAGTAAGCACCACTGAATATCAAATACGTCAGCTGCAGAAATGCTTCAAGTATTCTGTGATGACCCCCATTATAATTTAACTCAGGTTTAATATCTTGTTATTACTTGACCGAAAGGCTCTGCAGATAAAAGGCTGATGAAGCGTGCCATTCACTATAACTAAAACCTGAAATTCAAGTTCTGTCAGAGTGATTTGAAACATGTTTTATACCAAATACGAACAATTAGTAATGCTATCCTGGTAGGATTAGATAAAAAGGAGATTTGGGACTCATTAGAGTTACATCTTGATTCAACACTTCATGTTGAAGCTGGTACTCTGCTGGTAAAATACCTGGATTTATTCAGAGTGTAACATCTTTCTCTTTTTATACTTGCAAAGAGCACTTGAACCATTTAACCAACACTATCACTAGAAAAGATCCTATATATTGGATGATTTTGCAAAAAAAAACAGCAGATAATGTTCAAGAACAATGATTAAAAACCTACATTTTAAGATGATATGATCAACTAGGAAAACATGTTGTTGTAGTTTTAAAAAACATATTAAAAAGTTCAGTTTTTATCTCCTGACACCAGAATCCGACAAATACTAGTGTACCTGTACTTAGCACTTTAGTACCTTACACACCCGTCCACCACCCAAAACTCCACACCCTTACTTTCAACTTTTCTACATAAAGGCCACACTAGTTCCTGCATTGGCACTGGTCTGTGCATTGTAGCATTCATCTAATCTATGTGTCAAAATGTTTAGTTTATTTTTATTGTTTGCATATCAGTCAGTCATGTGTATGTTTTAATACTTAAATTCTTGAAAGCGCATCCAAAATAGGTCCAATTAGGCATTTGAAAAGATTTGAAAGGAGAATGTGTGGATTCAGATTCCTCGTGTAGATGAATCATGCAATCATGAAATGTATCTCTGTTCTTTGTTCTTTAGATTATTGCGTTACTCCTTTGAGAAAAGAACAGAAACTAGTTTTCACAGTGACAACATAACTTCAGATTGAAAAACAGGAAACTCTTGTTATTGCACCACCAGTCAAGCAAAAAGAAAGACACACTCATAACTTACTTGTATCTATATCTAAAAAAAATATTCTTCCCTGAGGCAAGATGTTAAAAAAGTCAATGAAACGATAAGACAGTGAAGACATTTTTCATTACAAACACTACTGGTGGTTACATTAAGGAATGACGTGCACAGTGTCAGCTTGGCATGTCCTCCAGATATTTGGAACCTGTGTTAAATCACAATATTGTTTGTTTTTCCCACTTTGTCTCTGAATAATCAAGAAAGAATGGGAAATAAAATGGTTAATGTTGGATTCTAGGCACATGCTGAGACATGCAGACTTATAAAAATGTAATGTTTGCAAATCTGTCATTTATTATTGCAATGTTATGATTTCATAGAAACCATGATTGCAGATAGTCTTGAGCTTGTTCGAAATTATGTGATTGACTCACAGACTCCTTGAGTTAAATGAAGTAAATTGCCAGTGGTGCCACTTCAAGTTAATATCTCAATAGATTTTACTAAAGAGAGCATCTGAAACAAGCTCATTTATTGGCCTTTCCTATCAGTCTGCTAGACTTGTGATGAATGAATTTATCTGTCTTAGCAAAATTTCGGAGCTCGTCTTTCAGGCTGTACTGCGGCACGTCCTGTCACTTTTTGCGACTGCCAGAATTACATGTTTCCTCTAGAGATATGGGCCTTGCTGCTGACTCCAATGTTGGAGCTTGACTCTCACCTTTTAGAGGATACAGTAAACCTGATGAGATATGGGAACTCCCAAGCCTAATCTTTCTGGAGAATTTCAGCAGCCGTTTTCATTGGAGACTAGGACAAAACGGAGCATTCAGCCTCTAAACATCTGCTTGCTTACTGTGGTATGCCAGAGGTGTAACGGTCACCTACCAGAGATGTGTGCGTGCGTGGATGTATGTATGCATGCATGTGTGTGTGTCCTTTCCAACAATATTTGTCCATAACCATGATTGGAACACTCTCAACAGCAGATCCTCTTTGTTGGCACTGCAAGTATGCAAATTGAAATGAGTCTCTTTGTGTGTAATCTCACACTTTGAACACATTTGAAGGAAAGCGATCTCAGAGAAAGTGATGTAGGGGAGGTGCACAATTTGTGGTGATGGTAGGGGGGGTTGATTAAAACATTTCATTAGAATTTCTTCAACAGGATCCACTTTGTAACTTGTCTGCGAGCCAACCCCCAAACCATCCTCAAAGTAGGGAAACAGGAACTGATAAACTTTACATCTTCCCCTCCGTGCTGACTAATGAGATTTTTGGCCCTAATTAACCCAGTTATCTTCCCTCCTACAACTGTCAACAATACCTCTCATACCAGTGCCGGGGGTAAAACACAGCCTTTGTGAAATTATAATATGACTGCCAGTTGCACTCATCCGGCTGTCTTAAACAAATACAAAGAATGAGTTCCCATGGTGTCTTGGGAAGGAAACATCAAAGAGAGAAAATGTCAGTATATTAGCGCTACATGGACACAAGCGCACTATCATGAATACATACATAAAAAAGATATGCAAACATGCATATATAAGCACCAGATATGAAGACTCAAAGAATACAAGAAACAGCAGTGTTGGCTTGCCGTGGAGAAGGTCAAATCTAAGTGTGTAGGTATGTGAGGGTGTGTTCTGTGGATTCCTAAATTTACTTGTGAGCCTCCAGAAGATGTTGTTGAGCTAACTTAATGACAGAAGGTTCCCAAACAAAAACCTTAAACCACCCAAGAAAGATGTCTTAAAATATTGCACTATGGTTGTAGTGACTATGCCCTAAACTTTATCCACTACTGGCTGCTAATGGCTCTGATTGTTCAGACGTTTACTCAATTAACAAAGGCTATACAGTCTTTTCCAGTTGATGAAATTATGTATTTCTTTTATTACCAAATGTCACAGTGTGCACTTTCAGCACAAAAAATAGCCCTTTTGCTCCTGAGCACAATCAAATAACGTTTTGCCTCTCACCATCAGCGCACCTGTGATGACTGGCATGATCTTCAATAAACCTGTGCCCAGCCAGCCTTTGCCACGCCAAATACATGGCTCCTACAATGGTCTTAAGTCCAAATTCATATTAAATAAGTGAACACTAGATGAAACCTTTCATGCACTTCAAGCTTTTATCGTTGTACAGTTTGACTTAAACTATAGTGTTTTGCATTTAGCTGCTTATTTTTATCTCCAGTAATCCTCTTTGTATGCAAATCAGTTTTAGTGAAGTCACGCAACATACATACAAATACATATTTATATGTTGTTTACTGCTGCTATAATAATGTTGACTACTATACATGTTGATCAGTATTGACATGTTCGGAACAGGGATCAGGGAGACTACATAAACTGAATCTTTCTTTAGGAGGGATTGAAGGTTATGTGCTAAAAGAGTTGTCTGCTTTTAGAATAGTTGCTACTGTTACAAATCCAATTACAAGATTTCAATAGTCTTCATAGATGAGCTAAAGGCAGCTATAGTGGATCAACACAGAAGATAAATATAGGGATATGTAAAAGCCACAAATGCATTGCATTGTTACCATTGGTTACAGTATGTACTTCTGATTAAGAAGCATATCTTTGTAAAAATCCAATTCCATTTTTCTTGCACAATTAAAAAAAAATCATACAGTGGCGTACTGAGAAACTCAATATTAGATAACTTCAAGGCCAGAATGGAAACAGCTCACGCCGACAAATGTTCTCTCTCACAAAAGCAAGATGAGAATTTGGCTGGACGAAGCAATGAACTGATAACAAACACAACAACCCCTCCTCTTTTAATACAGTGACAATTCATTATGGAAGATGGATAGCAGTGAGCCCAGTCGCCTCACACACTGACATAAAAAAAAATCACATCATTATGCAAGGATGAAAATCATCCTTCCATCAAAAAAAAAAACAAAACAAAACAAAAAACGCTGTGTCTGTTCACGCTCCTTAAAATCAAATCAAAACAGACCTTGATTTTTGAGTGTTGACTGTCATTGTAATTATGTAAATACAGGCAGACGGTGTGTGTGTGGTTGTCAGACAGTATATCATACACGTGGGTGTGTTGTCCTTGGTGGCTGTGGCAGTAAAAGAAGATTAATTATTAAGGTAGATCCAATCAATTACTCAGCTGGTGATCTCTATCAATATCTATACGTGTGTACATGTGTAGCGAGTTAAAACTAAGCGTGCAATTCTTTATCTGCAAAGGAATTACAGTAAATCATTTTAAGGTCCTGTACATAAAAAACTCAAGCTGAAAGCAAACAGGAGAAAAGTCACCTTAATGATTGCTACCCAGACAGTAAACTTCTCACTTGCACAGTTTTATATGGCTGCATATCACTGGGTGTCTGAGAACATACAGAGTGAGGTGAAGCTTCTATAAATCACAGTAAAACACAAATAGACCTCCTCTGCTGGTGGCCTTGTACAAACAGGGACAAAGGTTGCTCTAAATTAAAAGGATGGTTTTCTTTCTCACTCTTGGCTGGCTTTTTTATTTATTTTGCAGGAGTGTTCTATTGCTACACTAACGTCCTGAATACCCACAAATGGAGAAGAGTTAAGATTTTTTGGGGTTGTTTTTTTACTCGTCTTGCTCCATGTCTTTTCACTTTAGGAGAGGTAGGCTGAGGGATGTAGAAAGTGCACAGTGTTTTCAAACTGCAGATTGTATGCCGTCCTGTTTGAAGCTGCCTTCAGGTGGTGTTGTGTTTACAGTGTTTATGAAAGGAGCCATCTGAATTGCTGTCCAGTGCAGTATTCATAACTTCAAAGTGGATACTTTCTGAAAGATCGGAGCACAGGAGTTGTGAAGTATATTTGGTTTTTTTCTTCAAAAACGATGGCACCTATGGAAGTTACTTTTCACTTTTATTTAAAGGGGCATTTCACAAATTTTACACCTGAAGATCAGTTCACTGGTCATAGGTGGACCTAGCTAGCTTTTAAAAGTAATTGTATAATGTCTTCTGCTACTCAAGAGGGAGCTTTAACATGTCTGAAAAAATGACTCTAATGACATAACTTGACTAATGTCAGTTTGGAGACTACAAATTTATGACAGAAATCCTGCATGTTAAACTGGAAAGGGTGGGAATCTTTGGGAATCTCACAATTTGATTCCAATTTGTTGGTGTCCAATTCGATTTTGAATAGATTCTCGACTCTAAACAGCTTCTCGACTAAATGAAGAGAAAAGGGAGCAACATTTTCAACAACTTTGCGCAACTACACTGTTTGCCAAACAATTCACTTGTGTCCTTATTCCACTGCAATACTGTATGAAACTTAGCTTAGTGGCCTTTTTACTGTATTTTAAAAAGTTAATTATTTGCATTAATTGATTAATTAATTAATTTGAGAGCATCTTACAGTCTCCTACCTGTTATTAGAATAACAAACTGAAGGGGAGAAGGAGCGCTTCATTGTGTTGTCATTGATGTCATTGATGCTGCTCTCCACAGCCTCTCTGCTACAGTGTTAGCTCGCTGTCCAAGACGCTAAGCGGGCGCAAGGTTTTTGAGTTGATACAGACAGCATGGAGTTATTTTCTTTACCACAGAGTTGGTTTAAGTTGTTCAATATTGCGGTGTGATTGTCAGCTGGTCTTATTTGTTACTGCAGGTGTTCGTTGTTCTGCTTAACTAATGTTAGCCTCTGAGTGATGACGTAGAAAGTTCACAATATATTTCACGTTCGTCTCGCAAAGTTAATTATTTTGTTATTCTATCAAAACATACTTGGAGCCGCTGCATTTTGGGAAAATTACTTTTGTTGCTTATGCTTTTCTTTTGATGATTAATGAATGAATTTGAAAATGACAAGACAATGCCCTATTATTATTATTTTGGTCAGTCATATAGCAACAGTGTTCAATCACCTTAAACAATATGAGTCAGTACTCTGTTTTCCATATTAAGACCTTAAAATTACATTTGAAGGCGGCATTAACTGTAATTTGTCATAACAATAATTATCTTAACATTAGAGTAACACTATTCGTCATACTCAGTGGTTTTGGCTATGGTTACAGTTAGCTAACTGCTTGTCTGCTTTAATAACAAAATCAGGCCTTCATTTGTAAAACACATGAAATTGAGTACATTACTTTTTGTGACTGACTACACATTTGATGTAAATGCAGTCTTGTGCCTGTACTTTAGTGTGTCGGTGCTTTTACAGAATATATTCAGACTCAACATTCAATTACCAGTCGCCTCAGAGGGAGATTTTGGTTTAATGCCCCAGTCGGTCTTAATCTGAGAGATTTTATTTTAACACCCTAGTCAGTCTCAAATCCCTCAATGAGACCATTTTTTCCTGTTTTAAGATGTTCTACTCTTTTACTTTATTTCCATCGCTCACATTTTCCTTCTCTCCCTCCAACCACTCCTCTCCATCATTCTAGACTGAAGTCAAACTCGTCAGTTTGCTCATTATCATAAAATAATGGGCTTTGGATATTGAGTAGATCCTGGCTAAACTTGACCCCGAAATACCACGAAACCCTGCAGAGTCAATCTTTTTCTTATTCCCATCTTTTTTTTTTTATTTCTTACTTTACTTCTTCCACTTATCTCCTTATTTCAGACTCCATTTTTTACTTCTTCTTCCAACTCTCACTTTCCAGAAAAAAAAGAAAAAAGTTATGATCAAATATACTGCAGTCGTATTACACACAGCATGCGGCCTCCATTCATTAAAGGGGAATTCCACTGATTTTACACATCAAAGTCTGTTTACAAGACATGCAGTACTAGTGCATATGTGGGAGGGAGGAAAAAAAGTATAAAGCCTTTTGTGAATTGGCATGGAGCTGCACAAATTCTGAAAAAAATTGCCTCAAGTGATGTCACTTCAGGCAGCATCTGTTGGAAGTAGACTTTCCCAGTCCTCATCTCTTCTCGGGGCTAATGGCTCAAGGCTACATTAGCCACTAATAGCATTAACATTAACAGTAACTAGCACTAAAATGCTTGAATATCAGCCTGAACTTTCAGTGATCAAGTTGCAGTGTAGGTAACATAGTCTCCAGGTTTTGACAACGAAGAAGAACGGGCCTCATGGAAGAAGCACTCATACAAACAGATTTGTTCGAAAAAAGCATGTACGAGGGATTTAAGAACATTTGCAGCATTCATCAGTTTTCTCATTCTTAGAAATGTCTCTGAGTTATTAAGAGTGGTTCACACCTGTCGCACAGTGCCTTTCTTCACTGGGGAGAAACACTTGTTTGATTTACAAATATAAAGCCCTAATCTGAATTCATTTTGAGTTTAAATATGATACCAAAAGTAACAAAACATTTATAATGAGTAAAACAAACAATGCAAAATGTATATCTGTTTATATTTTCATCATCACAGCTGCCATTTTTAAACATTTTATTTCATTTATTAATTTTAAAAAAGTTTTTTAATTTTTTTTAATTTTTACATTTAATGATTTTTATGGCCATATCTTAGTGCAGCGGCTTCTACATTTCAGTAGTTCAGTAGCTAAACTTCTCTCATTCCAGCAGCTGTCTCTGTGTCTCTCTGCAGCTCTTTGTCCAGTATCATCTTGAGTTGCAGCTGACAGTGTTACATCACCTGCAGACTATAATTTTCTCCTCTAATATCTGTGACTATCACATGACCACATCTCATCGCATCGAGTGCTTTGCTTTAGATAGATAGATTACTTGCTTCCAACTTCTCTTAAAAGCATTTTCTCTTTATTTCATTCATGGTGCAAAACGTTATATTCATTTTTTAATTGTTTCAGGTCTGTTACTGTCACTTCTAAATGTGTTATTTGTTCTCACATAACACATCTAAGAGTGACACTAAGCAGGACTTGCAGTTGCACAGTGTTATTTGGGAACTTTTTGTGAATGAAACTTGGAGCCTTATATGGCAGTTTTAGGGGGATGGATTGTGCTAATCATCACATCTCATAAACATGCACCTCCTCACGAACAGGTGGCATTCATCAGGCACAACAAGTTCAGGCAGTTAAGAGAGTTTATGGAATCCCTTGTAGGATTTTTATATTTTCCTCTTATTGCTTTGTGCAAGAACAAATAAGACAACATTCATACCTGTGTGGGATAAAAAAGGATATATCTGGCTCTGATGGATCAATTCTTATGCTTTTTTAAAAATTGTCCATGTTGATTCTGATGATATTGGAAGACTTCAATGCTAAATCAGTGCCATACTCTTATCAGTCAAACACTTGTTAGCATTCTACCCTATCCCACCCGACCCTCTACCCGAAACTAAACGATGGAGAACCATTTTGCATTCAACCTCAAGTCTTTTCAGTTCCCTGTGTTGTGTTTACGATGGCTGTGGGAGGAGGATGGCAGTGTTCCTTTTGTTTTTTTCCCCCTCCATTCCTATTTTCTCCCCAGCCATCACATCAACGAATGATTTCCTCATTCAGCACTATCAGCCACCCAACAGTAAACTGTAAGAACAAGGAGCACTCTCAGCCATGTAATTCCTCCTGTTGGCATTAGTCAGGAAGCCTATGGCACCCCGCTCAGTCACAGTTGCTGTGTAAAAGTGTTTTTCAAGCTCAATTTGTCTCCTCTCAAGTATTTATCTCCGGCAGCTGGTCTTGTCATCAAAAAACCTGACAAACAAGCAAATCGACTCACTCCCCTGAATACAAGTAGTCTGCCTGGACATCCTAACAGGGCGAAGATGTAGGAACTGGAAATGTGTCGCACTGTTAACTTCTTTCTGTTCGTGGGGCAGGTGACCAATACGAGGAGAGAAATCTCTCTTTTCATAGGAGGAGACAGTGTGCCTTTCAGGCCTGGACACGGTCGGGTTCACCAGTCTCCCAGGATAGATGAGGACAACACTGAACAGTGGCCCTGTTGTGGCCCTATAAACAGTCTGAAGCTTTGGCACTTCTGCCTAACACTGGCAAGTGGCAATGAGAATTACAGGAGTGATTGACTGTTTTGTATTTTTTCCACCATAAAGCTCAGCTACAAAATAACCTTCCTGCCACTAGAGCAGGTTATTCACTCTAAGATACTGGTTTGATATAAAGTTAAATTTAAAATAATACAAATAGCACCTATGCCAGTCTGCCTTTGAGCCAGTATGATTGCATTTAAAATGTTATTTGTTTTCTTCAAGGGCATTTGGCTCAGTATCAGAGCCTTCAGTGACGATCCCATGAGGCTGCCCTGACTCATGTGCCTACCTTAAGGGTGACGCTGGAGGGTGAAATGTATAATTATGAAATGAGTGGGACTCTTCTCCTTTTTTTCCCTTTTCTTTTCTTTTTTTTTTTTTAGGCTGAGGGGGAGTTGAGTTTTCTGCCTCACCGATGTTTGCCAAATCATGCTCTGTGCACACATCAGTGTCAGAGATCTGATCCTCTACAGGCGAGAATGCCAATACACCCTAAGGAATATAGATTAGAGATGTTTGTTGGAAAGGCAGATAAAGGGTGGCAGTGTGGTGGGGGTTAGGGGGGGTGAGAAGGAGGAAGGCAGGCAGTGAAAGAGGGAGGAGATGAGTCTGATTGTGCTCATATACTGACAAGGCATGAAAAGCAATATTGTGTATGCTTTCCTGAAAGCTGCAGTAGATAGTTTGTGTGTGTGTGCGTGTGTGTGTGTGTGGATGTGCTGGTGTCAGGCTGTGGTCACGTTTGTGCAGATGTGTATTTGTGTTTCTGTGCCAGTCTTTTCTCACATTGTGGTCAAGTATTTCACACATGTCACAGCACAGCAGATTTTAGAGTGCTATCCAGGTCAAGTACACTGCTGCTATTTAGTTATCTTTCCAGAGAAATAAGTTGAAAGTCCACAGGTAGGGTGTTCAAATGTTTACAGATTGTACTTTATATTCACCCATCCAATTTCGACAAAAAAAAAAAAAAATGTGTATAATTACAAGGACTCACCGCGGTTTGGAACAGAAGGTAAAGTTTAACTCAGTATTTCCCATTCTCTTGGTGAATCTCGTTGGCTCACAACTGCCGAAATTGTAGAGAAACTCATTTCAGTTTGTTGAGGTTCAATAGCAACTCCGAAGAAAACACAGCAACACAGAAAACACCCGTGTACACACAACTCAATGGATCCGAAAAGGAGGTAAATGGGATCGGTGAGGGAGACTGCTCCGGACCAATCCGTCGCACGGTTCTACACCAGTGAGAAACTTTGAAAGAGCAGCCGGGGTGCTGCTGGGGGTGAAAGTCGGCTTATCCCAGTGTAATTCAGCGTTCCTAGAAGCAGAGGCTTTGACCTTTGAGGGGATAATGACTTTACAAAATGAAATCATCCAGCAGGAGATGTAGTCAAGAGGAGAGACAAGTAGAGGAGAGAGAGAAAGAGAGAGAGAGAGAGGAAGAGGAGGAGAGAGACTCAAGGAGCGCAAAGGGGCTGTCGATTAGATGATTATTAAAAAAAGAAAAAAGACGCGTTTGCGCATTTGTTTCAGCCGGCTGGGTCCAGCGATGGAATGCGGCTACCGGGACACGGACAGACGCCCCACGAAGATGGTTAAATATCCCGTGTTAATGTCCACCCCAGAGCCGTTTTTTCCTACTTGACCCGCCTACTCCGCATCGCTGTGTGGAGGAGCTCAGGAGCAGAGGAGCCAGATTCTGTAGAAACTGTAGGTAGGCGCCCAGCAGCAGATAACAGGCAGGGGCGCCTCAGCTCTCTCCGGTGCCCCTCTCTCACTTAGTCACATGTTTAAGACACAAGTAGCCCTCTGTAATTGCTGCCAAAGGAGGGTAGACTAAGGTAGGCGACGTGGCGAGAATGTTAACATGCGTTTTGTTAAGAAGCTCCATCTCTCCTTTTTACTTAAAATGAAAAGCGATAGTGTGCACTAAGCGAAATGACACTCTTGTTATTAACTTTATGCCCCAATGTAGTTTATTCTTTAATGCCACTGTTCTATAAAGACATGGGCAAAGGAAGCTAATTGAATATCTCCAGTAACTGCACGGCTGTCCACTCCAAAAAGCGTCTCTAGACAGGACGGCAACATTTAAGTCCTTATCTGTCTGAGCTGTCACATTAGTGAAAGAGGAGGGAAGGTGTTTAACATGACGCCAAATCCTCTTTGGTTTTGTTTTGCGGAGCATGCCTATGCATGAACCATGAGTCATTAAGGGGCACCGCAAAGGCAGCTTTGCTAAAATCACCATGCAGCAGAGACTATAGCCCCTGAGTGAATGAATAGATGCTGGCATTTTCATAATGACTATGACAACACACATTATAGCAACAGGGATCAGCCCTATTAAACTGTATGTCTAGGCACCTGATTTCATTTCAGATTGCATTGATCAAAACCTGTGTCAGAGCTTGCAGGTTTTGAATTGGTCAGGAAGGCAGAATCTGTTGTCTTTTATGGGCTGTTACTGCTCTGCAGGGATAATTAATATGCAGGGAGAAAAAGAGAGGCTTTTGTCTGAAACTCAATTTGAATTTCTCAGTGATCTTGGGTAGGTAACTCAAGATGGATAAAAGTGAATTCCAAATAGTTATAAGCATTAAATATCCAATATACATATATGCCCAATAATCGCGTTACAAATGCATGCTACCAGTACTGACAAACACAGACTATTGTGTAGAGATATGGTGCTGTATCATATGCAATACAATGTGGGTGGTGTCTGTGGGTCATTTGTTAATTCATGATTCTGCTGAGGCTTAAAGAAAGAAACTAAGTCTACCCAGAAACATCAGAAATTAATCTGTGAAAGCAATCAGGGCTGGAATTCTACAGGCGCAGCAGCCTCGGTGTGGTGCTAATTAACCCAGTTCCCCGTGTATTTCAGTGTCCATTTAGTATGCCGCACTGTGCTGGAGCTGTCTTTGGTTCTGAAGTTGATTTATGTTGCGTCCCAGCAGAGATTTGTGCCAGATTCGGTGTGACACAGATGCCATTTTATATTTCTGTCAATTCCGCAAAAAAGTGACAACTTGTTCGAAAAAAATGTTGTTAATTTAACAATTTCTTTAAATATATTTATCCATCTGTATTTGACATTATAAGATATGACAGTGCTTTCCCCCATCCGTATTCATTTATCATTCACATTAAACCCTTACAGCTCAGTGGTTGTTGTTGTTAATGATAAGCTTATGGATGGGGCACTGTCCATGGTGCTGAAATACCAGCCTCACAATGTTTAAAGCCCCAGGGAACATCAAAGTTTAATTTTTAGATTAAAACATACTTAATTGGCTATTTGGATAAGTGATTCACTGTACGGTGTATTTATATTAATAAAGCCTTACCTAAAGTACTCTTTTTGCATAGCAGCATTAAAAAAAAAAACATAATAATTACCAACCACTTTGTGATTTGTATGACAAAAACACTTGACATTCCAACAGAAATATTTTTTCCTCTCAAAATGGCTCTGTCAGAAACAGTGTCCCTTTCTTCTTGGCCATGACCCGCTAAGTACTGTAATTCCATTAATTTCACTATCAACCATTAATGACTGCATTAGCATATTAATGAGTGATGTTCATGAAATGGATCTCCATCATGTCTGGTGGAACTAGAGCAACCCGGTGGATTTGCTGCTCCAGTGTGTGAGATGAGCAAGGCTGTGTAACTAATTTACACCTTAAGCACAGTCTCATTAGAGGACCTGGGAGTGTCTGGAGAGCATCACATCCATTTCAGCTCTGTCTCGGTCTGGATGGGCACAGAAAATATTCCTCCAAAAGGAGGAGAGGTGTTACGTGTGATATTTGACTTTTGTTCCACTGTCATTCTTAATTTTCCAATGCCAGTGTCAGTGATGACTCATTCTTGAATCAGACTTATAAGCAGACATTATTTGGGTTGTTTGGTTTTGCTTGCAAGTTTGTTTGATTTAAGTTTTTTTTTTTTTTTTTTTTGCAAGAACAACTTCAGTACTGATCAGTACTTCCATTTTCGTGCCCCATCTTTGTAGATCTTAATGTAGTGGACTGACTGACTGTCAGGCTCCTGTGAACTCTTAAGGCAATTGCTCCACAGTAACACACAAGCTGAACCCCCCTGTAATTTGACCTTAGCCGTCTCCAATAACCCACAGGCAGCCATGGAGGACAGTTGATTCAGATAACTTCATTCCAGTGTGCCTGTGAAATGAATTTAGGTCTGTTCAACTAAGAGCTCATTCATTTTGGCTCCATTTCCCCGTCTATCATTTCCCCCAGAATACCATCAGACCAGCAGTTATCTATTCCATATTTAAAACAGCAAGGATTATTTGGTGCAGGGAATGAATATAGCTCATACTTCATACAGATTACCTCAAGCTATCTTGTGTTACCTTCTATCTACTGCTGCACTACAGATTTGGTATTAAAATATAAGCAATTGCCAGCAGTATCATACCCTGTTTGTGACGGTATAAGCTTATCACTGCATACCCAGGACAAAAGGTTCATGAAAAGTACAACTTTTAAACTTATCATAGAGAATATTTAGGTTTTTGTCTCCATTGCTCTCCCTCTAGAAGTTTTAAGAAGTCAAGAGCAGTCATCATTATTTGGCCTGTATTGTACAAAACAAAATCTCAACAACCCCATTGATACTCCTCCTTACTGAGTGAAACAGGCTTAATGAAACCTCTTCAGGGTTAATGTTTTATTCTAACAGAACGTCCCATAATATCATAACTTGTAATAGGACTGCGCTCCCAAATGTACCCTACTGTTTCACTCATTATACAATAAACAACACTTTGCGTAATGGCCAATATGAGGCTTAATGATGACCCTGATGAGAAGAGGAATTAAGATGATACCAGAGGCAGTGTTATTGAGGTGAGATAACCTTGTTTTGGGGTTGGAAACAACAACTGTAATGCTGCGATAGTAATCACAGTTTTCATTCAAGATATTTATCATGGTTTGGCAGCTTCATTGCTTAACAGTGTGGCTGCTAATTCAGTGGGATTGTAGGGCTGATATGAAAAACTGTGTGTGTGTGTGCGTGTATCTGGTGAGGAAGGTAAGCTGCTTTGTCTACCCTTCAGTAAACACAGATCAAATTCCAAATCTCATACAGATAATGTGTTGTAGTCTTTTGAAAAACATTCACACAGTCACACAATGCCATAAACACTGCGGGCTTAGAGTGCTTTAGCAAAGTTTTGAGTCATAACTGCAAATGCAAATTGCATTTTCTGTCTGTGGTTAGAGGAGGAAACTAAAATGATACAAAGTTATTGGTACAAATCCCTGAACAGGCACCAAAAGAAGGAAAGAAAAGTACAGAGTAAAACATGAACTGCTGTCAAACTGCCCTTTAGGCACTGAACTTAAAACTAACCCTGTTAAGCTGCTCATTGGCTAACAAAACAAAGCTGTAATAAACATTTGACACATAATTCCCACTGTAACTGCTTCCCTGTTGTTGCTGAAATGTATTATTTTCTGACATGACTAGTAAAAAAAAAAGTTTTAAACATTACAAAAGAAACACATAAGAATTATAATCTGTGGCACAGCTGATACCCTACTTTGTAGTTACACATTTCAGCAGTGCAGACATTGTCAGTCAGTTCTCTTCCAGAAACTGAGAGGCCAGATAAGGATAGACCACTGTGCCTTTATACCTAGAGTATGCTGCCATGGAGGAAGCCTATCATTGAAACCCAATGAACAGATAGGTTGGAGATTTATCAGAAATGATATAGTGCTGTGAATGAGAAGGCTATGGCTTCTCCATTACCCATCCATCACTGATGATGTATTGCAGATAAACTACTAGGCAGCAACAAGCTCTTGCTGAGAGGCTGACCTCGTTGATGAAAGCAAAAACTCCCCCATGGCCATTCCAGCATACACAACCCCCTCTTTTCAGTACAACATTCAGAGCTTGTCTCTGTACCAGGGAACTCATATCTACACTATTACTTTTTGGGGGTGGTGTGTGTGCACTGACAGAAAAGAACAAACACACAATTTGTCTCCAGACATGGGATGGAAAGTCCCCGTACTCGACATCAGCGCTTGAGGGAGAAGTCAAAAGGCTATTCTCACACTGTGCAGTTGATGTACATCTTCACCAGCCTGTACCTTACCTGTTCAAATAGTACCTGGTTTTATTTCACACTCACAGGAACCAGCAAAGTGCAGCTAAGCCTACACTGTCTGTTTTTCTGTAAATCACTGATGGCCAGGGAGTTTGTTTTGTTAGTTAAGAGCACCAAACTGCAGCAAGAAGAAATACTTTATTTTGAGGACTTTAATGCCCAGGAATAATCTACAGTGGACATCAGTAAACAGCCACATAAACAGCCTTGTCAGTCTATAAACATGGTTTACCAAAGAGATGACTCGTCTTTAAAAAAGCACTCAAAAACATGACCTTCAGTTTCCCATAATAATGCCCCAGCTTTAGCAGTTGCCCTTTAATATAAGAATGTCTCAATAAAGTTTTTAGCCCACATTTTAGTCCTTTAAAATTGAATGTATGCTGATAGTTCAAGCCAATATTTAAAATGTTCTTTCATAGCACAACTGTACAGTGAACTGTGGGCTGAATGAAGAAAACATAGCCTACGGGCCTGGAGTCTGGATCTGTTGTGACAGAAAGGATTTACCATATTAAACTAACAGCATGGATCCTTAACTGCCCCCTCCCCCCAAATAAAACATCACTATATTCAATGATGATGACTTTTTAATTCTGCTTACATGCAGAATGCAAATATTGAAATGTCACAAATGACTGACACACACACATTACTGTACATTAATGAATCTTGCAGGGCTCTTGCTTGCCCATGCATGAGTTGCAAGTATGTCATTTGCTGTGATTAGAGAAACATTTTTAAAATGAGGGACAATAAATGATTTCATGTTGCGAATCACAGCTTGCATGTTTCTCATTTGATGAAATGAATGACGTTGGCGTAGCTGTGCAGTCACATGTCTCCTTTAGTACATGTGCGTCTTTTTGCACGCTAGATGTAAATGCAGAAAATCATACCGTCTGTCCAGATTGGTCAGGGCACCTGCAAGGTGGTTCAATCAAGTGGTGGTGACAAGGGCACAATCCCTCACTGGCTTCCTACAGATGAAGACTGTGGGAAACTAGTGTGGGAACCGAAAACCAAGACCAAAATATCAGAAATTAAAACTGTTCATTAGCATTAGTTGTGGAAAAATACCTTCACTGACCCTGACATCACTACTTTATATATTTACTTATAAAGGCATTAACTGTGTCATCTGCCTTGACCTCAATACCAGCTTAGATGTTTCCCAAGCAAAGTGCGAGGAATTTTTTAAAATTTGCATCTCCAATCTTGAGGACATCAGATTAAACATGTCCCCTTACACCGGTGACCTAGCTGTCCCACTGGTGTGTTCACCTTGGACAGCTTTCAACCCATCTCATTACCCTCCCTCATGAAGATTGACATTGTTCCAACTTCTTTTCTGAAGGAGTCCTCTGACACAGCCAGTCCCAGCGTCCTCTCCATAATCCTCTCCATGATCAACTTCTCCCTGGCCACTGGTGCTGTTCCAACCTGCTTCAAGCATGCAATGGTCAAGCCCCTCTTGGAAAAAAAACAACCTAGACCCCACCATTCCTACTAACTATAGACCAATCAAATATATCCCATTCTTATCAAAGCTCTTGAAAAGGTTATGCTCTATCAATTCCTCCTCTACTTACACCAAAGTAACATCTTAGAAAAATCCCAGTCTGGATGTAGGGTCAATCTGCCTGATCTGACTTCCTAAGAGTGTCCAATGAGCTGCTCCTCTCTGTCAACTCCAGTGACCTCAGTGCAGTGTTTGATACAGTAGACCATGACATTTTAATCAACTGCCTCCAATATGGGGTTGGTGTTATTAGCACTGCCTTAAACTGGTTTTCATCTTGCTTCAGTAATCAAAGCTTCACTGTCACTATAAGCGAATTTTCCTATCCCCAGCTGGTCTGTCCTGTGGTAGCTCACAGGGTTCCATCTTAGGTCCCATCTTTTTTCTCTGTTTGCATGCTTCCACTTGGTTCATTCAAAAAGTATCAAAAAGTACACCATTTCCTTCCATTGTTATGCACACAACACTCAGCTGTATCTCCCCCCTGAAAACAAACCACCAGCACAATCTATTTTTGGGCTTATGAACAGCCTACCTGTTTTATGGAGAAGCATTTCCTGCAGTTAAATGTGAGCAAGACTGAAGTGGTCCCTCCTACTCCAACAAATCAATTTCTAACAGCCTAGGCAACCTGTCCACCTTTGTCAAACCCCATGTTAAAAACCTCGGGGTGATATTTAACTCTGCCCTAAAGTTTGACAAGCAGGTCAATGCAGTAGTTGCTGGATACCTTTTTTTTCAAAGCTATATTTTTTTCAGCTCCATGTTAATGCTAAAATCAAGTCTGCTCTCACTCAAAGACCTTTAAAAAATCACCCATGCCTTCATTTCAACCCACTTACTGTACTGCAATTCCCTCATAAATCAGTCGTCCCTATCACATTGACAATTGGTACAGAACGCTGCTACCAGATTCCTGACGTGTGCATGAAAGAGAGACCATATTATCCCTATTCTGGCCTCTCTCCACAGGCTTCCAAGTGTGGTAAAAAAATCGATTTTAAGGTTCTACTTTTTGTTTTTAAAAGCCATGAATTGCCAGGCCCTCTCCTATATCTCTAAAGTTTGAACCCTTTATTTCACTTCCGTGACTCTCAGGTCAACTAACCTCGAGGCTCCTGGAGTGTCCTGCAAACAACTCTTAAACTCAGGGGGAGGTGTGCCTTTGCTCTTGCAGCCCCTGCACTGTTGAGCATCATTCCCCACTCTATCAATGTTGCCCCCGGCATTGATTCCTTTAACTAAAGGCTACAAACACACTTTCATTCTTTGGAGTTTGGATGGTTCTTAGTCTGTGCTTTTAACTATATTTGTCAGTGAGAGCTATATCTTATGTGGTTGTTTTGTTGTTAGTCTTTCATTCTGTTTTTATTGCCTGGTTTTATTTTGTACAGCACTTTGGTCAACTTTCATTGTTTTTAAATGTACTCTATAAATAAATGCGACATGACCTGACTTGGCTTATTGTATTAAGACATATCTTCAGGCTTTTGTCAATCCAATAATATGACTAATAATATGGTTTTGGGATCTAGCTCTGCTTAGGCTCACAAAAAGCCTCGGGTCAGCCTTGGAAATAAGAAAATAAAAATATTTTTAGTTCTTGTCAGTTTCTTAGGGAAGATATTCTGCTCCTGGTGACCATAACTGACATGAGAGTTTTTGTTTAGCAAATACAGTCAATGACACAATATCACAGCTCAGGTTTATGTTTTCAGCCGGGAAAAATGTTTTTACATGAAAAGCCTATCTTTGTGTTCTTAGAGTGTTGGGAAATTGAGTGTGGTTGTATTGTCTTTTATTTGTGTGTTCTTTTTATCCAACCTTTTGCTTCTACTAGAAGAGAGTAAACAAATGACACAAAGCTTAGTGGAAGTTGTAAAGATAAATTCTCAACCTGTAGTTTGCAGAGAATTGAGCGTTTGAAGAAGGGACAAGTTAAGGCATGTGAAGTGACCCGGTCCACATTACCCCTGTCACTATCTGTATTTTCCAGCTTGACCTGATAGATCCATGGGCCCTGTGCTGACAGAGATAATACAAGGCAGAGAGAAAGAGTGTTTTGTGACAGCATTGGGGAAAGCAGAGAGGAGTGGAAAAAAGCAAAGAAGGGTGGAAAGTGCATGACTCAGCGAAAGGTGTCGCACTATTAAAATTAAATTTACAGCTGGTTTCAGACAAATCTGTAAGCTCTGGGGCTGTAGGCAGAGGTGGTTGGGCATTTGGAGGACATTACAAATTGACACCCTACTTCTCGGGACTACTGAATCATTTATTACACCTACCACTACTTAAGCTGTCTAAGCAGTGATGGGTTTGGCACTGTGTTGTCCACAGTTAATTTATCAGGGATGAGCTGGCTGTTGCAATGTCTGCCCAGTCCTCAGTTGAATCCTCCTCTGTCATTAAAAATGTCAAAATCTCCCGCTTTTATTTCATCTGTAAACCTAAAGGAGAGGATTACATGGATGTGAACTCTGTAACATGTTACAGAAGACATTTATGTGTGCTAATTTAAAAAAAAAATCAATATTGTAATGTACTGCTGCAGCATAAACACTTTATTGTATGTGTGTAGTAATAATAATGATGTCAACAGTTATGGTTAAGGCATGGTTTTAATTTGTCAAATGGTGTGGCAGGAATTTAAAATATTCAAATTGGATTATATTTCTGTTTGAGTGTGTGCAGGTGCAGTTCTTAGCCACCTGCAGTGACATTAAGTCCACATCGACTCCATATGCAGATGGTCGTTCACGGGAAAAACCCTAAAGATAAAGCAATTCATGGAACTGATGAATAATTATTTTATGAATTATGAACATGGATTGAACACACAACTAAAAGCAGGCTTTTCCCATTGAAATATTACTGAAACTACTGCCTCAAACTACATGCAGAGAAATTGATTTTTTTTTTTACATTACCATAATACATGTATATCTGTCTGCCCAAATTAATTACTCCAATTACAGTGGAGCTTAGCAAAAAGGATTTGCTTTTCTTTTTTTTTTAGCTAGAGAGCAAAAGCCACTCAGTCTTATTTTGACTGTCATGCACTTGGTGAATACTGGTTGGAAAACAGCTATAGTCAGGTAAGATACTCTGAAAATTAAAGTTTTTTTTTTGGTTTGTTGTTGTCAGTTTGTCAGTATTGACAATATAGCATTAAAGCATTAAACATTATTTGTCCCAAACATCCTTTCCTGCATTGTTCTCTGCATGAAATGAAAACACTATGTTCAATGTTTGCCTGATCCAAACCTAAACATTCAACACCCACAACACTGTAATTACCAAACACTAAATCCAGTAAGTATCCACAAGTATCCACAAGTATCCACAAGTATCTGTAAGTATCTGCAATTACAGTACCAGTAAGTGCATTATGGTACCAATAAAACAAAAAACAAGTGACTGAAAAAAACATGTGATTGTATTAATTCAATGTTCAGTATCAGAGGTGTCCAACTCAATTACCAAAGTCAGAAGGTTATGTCAAAGACGGTTTTGTCTGTTTGTTTGTTTTTATTCAAATGTTTTCTTGTTTTTCTTTAAAGAAATAAGATTGAAGGGCCCTTTGGAGAGGAATACATAGTAGTCCATCAAGCCTCTGAGTGGGCGTGATGGCACATGTTTGACTGACAGCTGAACCACCAGGCACAGCGAGACACAATGTAAACAAATCAAGCTATAACGGTTGTAGTTTACAAGTCAATGACAGACAGCATTTTGTTTACAGTGAAAAATGATCTTTCAGCATCTACACTGACTGATTTAGAAAGTTGAATGTTTAACAATTGACAAGCTAAGTAGCTATCTAACATATACTTTTCCCTAGTGGCTGTTTGGTAGCATAAGGTGCAACGCAGTATAAAGAATGTGCTTATGCTTGTAGGCGGAGGAACTACAGATCTAAAATGCATTAGAGTTACAAAGTGTGATGCTCTGTCAGTTATAGAAAGGGGAAGGTTATTCCTTTGTGTAAATACAGTTTAAAAGTATTTGATTAATTAAGCATATGCAAATATGTTTGCCAGTATTGTTAGAGAAACAATAATCTGACTGGCAAATGCACAATAGGGGACAACATCATGAATACACAAAATATAACAATCTTCTGCCTTGTGGGTAAGCCTCCTGATTCCCTGAAAAGAGAACTGCCAATATCTGACATTAGGGTTACAATTTATTTCATTAGAATTCATATAATTCTGCCTAAGTGAATACAAATTAAGTCCAAATAGGATTGTATTTCTCACTTCCACAGGCCTGCAAACAATGTTCAGGCTAAGTGCTTGGTGAATGTTTTCAGGCACTTAGTCTGGAAAGAGTTATTGTCGCTCTTGTTGATGGTGAGTTGATGATTGTCACAATAAATAATAATCAAGGGAAATGAAGTGTAAGAGAAGTGAAGTGCAGCGTAATAGCCAGGACCAACATTATTATTGTTATTATTATTGTTGTTAAAAGTACTATAGTTGTTGTCCATGCATGGTACTTCTCCCCATATCTATGAATAATAGATCAAAACTGAGTTGAAAACTGTGAACATGTTTGTTGATTATGTAAATATTTGTTTAATGAGTGTGATCTTTACTGTGTAATGGGACCTAAGAGTACTATAGAGCCTTTGAACAATAATGACATGTTTCAATAAATCAAGCAATTGACATTTTCACAAACAAACAAAAAGTTAAAGTCAACAGTGCTTCCTTACACTACAAACAACTATTACAGCTGCCGAAAAAATGTGACAACCTTGCATAGAGACTTTAATGAACCGACTATCAAATCAGAGTATATAGAAGCTCATTTAGAGTATTCCCGAAATTCAATGTGTGAACTTAAAAAAACAAAGGAAAGGTCATTGCTAGCAGCAGATTTTTGCACCAGTGAACCCCCAAGTTCAAATTCAGTCAGTTTAATGAAAATAACCACCTGCAATATAGACATAATTAGGATGTTTCTGTTCCTTTTCACTAGATATGTGGTTTATTTGCACACTAAACCACTATGATTTGGATTCATTTCAAGGCAAACTCTCACCCATCAACATTTATTTAGAGTTTGAATGTTGGACATCAGTTTTCAGGATTTTTGAGACTATTTACTGAGAAACAGAGCTGTCGCCAATTCCTGCCGTTGTTGTTTTATCCCCACTACAGACAAGGGATTTAGGGGCCTTTTAGAAACAGTGATTGACAGCCATGTTAAATTACAGAGAGCTTCCAGAGGAGGCTTCTTCCCTCGTGGTTTCACTGGCTGTAATTTTCGCTGAATCTGGTGCAAGCATTCCCCTATTCCCAAGCCCTAATTTAACAGTCTTAAAACACCCTTGTGCACTCACTGCTGAACAAAAACCAAATGTTACTAATGCCAAGTTAATTAATAGAACCCCAGCTGCTTGGGCCTCAGAATGACATGCAATGCCAAGAAGGAAATAT
This sequence comes from Scomber scombrus, assembly GCF_963691925.1. Lineage (NCBI taxonomy): Eukaryota > Metazoa > Chordata > Actinopteri > Scombriformes > Scombridae > Scomber > Scomber scombrus. Next base: position 28,310,565 of record NC_084977.1, on the reverse strand, counting down.
TCTGCTCTGTACGTGTCTATTGTAACAATAACGCTTTGGTGTCAATGGGACATGCCCTTATTGGTCCTCTCATCTGCTTTGTTAATGTTGTTTACGAAGCTATTGCTTTCCAAAAAGTGCTGTGATTAATTTCAGTACCATGGCTCTTGGGGCCTCCATGTGCTGTCAGATCTGAAAGGAGGTTAGTGCTTCCTCACGAGTGGATAGTTTTAATGCAACATGCTGATATATTTGGAACTTTATATGATGAAAACCAATTAGTTATTTCTTTTACAGGAAATGTCAGACTTCTTAGTGTCAAGTCTTTGCATTTACTCTCTTTGTCATTAATTTGATGAGTTAATGTAGCTTATAATAAATCAATTTTCGTGAAGCTTAAGAGAAGTCAACTCCAAATGCGCCAAATGTTCTTATCCTCCTAAATCTGCTCTTACCCAGGTGTGCAAAATGATGAATCCAATGTTGATCTCAAATTGGAGACGTGTGGCCGATTGTTTGTCATTAGCATATGTAATGCCCCCTACACACTAAATAAGGACAGGTGTTGTGCCGTGTGCAAATACTCTGGCACATATCCAGGAATCAGAGAGATGCTGCCAAAAAAGGCAGCAAGAAGAAGATGAACCTTAGCCGTACTGTTAAATAAACTTAAACGTATTAATTGGAATCAATCGACCAATAGTATTTCTTTAAGGAAAAAGAAATAAAGAAAATAAATATAGCATCTCCAGGATACAGCATATATTACTTAATGGACAATTTCATGGGAATATAAACAAAGACTGCAAGCAAATGCCTACAATTTACTTGCAGTACTGTTTTCAAAACAGCCAGACAAAGACGTATGGACATAACAGAGTGGGAAAAAATCAGAATACAAAAATAAGAAAATCAAAGACAAAACCTAAAAGCTGCTTTTTGAGATAATAACTGCATTTAAAATATTACACTTCCTCCATCAAACAGAACGCGATGCATCCCTCAAATGTAATCCCTCCTCCCTTTCATCAAGGGACTGGGGTAATTGAAAGGATAGATAATAACATGTTTCCACTGGGTGAAAAGCTTTATCTAATCCAGTTTTGAGAGAAGATAATTAAAGGTCAAACGACTGACCAAGGTAGTCCTTCCATTTGCAATGTTGCCCCCACAGATAAAACACCATGTCATCCAATCATTTAATTGACTTTACTTTACATGTGGTATCTCAGAAATGGAGAGCGATATGCGATTGTGGGAGGGAAGGTCATAAATCATCTAGCCTGCCTGTAAACACTATCACTTAAAAGGGATAGCGGAGATCGAGCAGACGCTGTTAACAAATCTCCTTTGACCTGAGAAACAAACCGGCAGCCCTCCCGCTTAGCCCAGATGCTTTCAACAGAGAGCAGAAGCGGTACACATGCACCTTTCCATTCTGTATCTGGCTCTTTAATTTTTCATATCGAGCCTACCTCCTGATATGAAGAGGCAGGTCAAATTGAGAAACATTGCCCAGAGTACGGTAACTGTGGTCAGTTAATGGCTTTGAAATATCTAGGCATTTTCCCCATTGAAGGCATGCATGTTATTGATTCCTTTGGGGCTCCATCAATCATGACGATAACTTCACCGTCACATAAGTTACTGAGAGCTATCACTCAGCCCCAAGGCTGAGGGAGGACAGGACAGGAAGGGACAGAAATCTATGGGCTCTTTATCTTTGCAGTTTATTTTATTCTTGCTGTGTCTCGTTGCCACCAGTCTGTGTTTATTCAGCTGACATAAACACCTTCATTGTAATTGTGAATGTTGTAATTATCTCATCTTTATCACTGCTTACCTAATCAGTTTTGTGGCATCATAAGCGTTTGCCTTTAGAATGCATATGGATTATGTGCAACACTGTATGTCTATGTGTAGTCTGACAAATTACATATAACAACTTTTGACTCCCTTCACAGGTCCACTAATCAATATTTACTATATTTATCTTCTCCTACTTCGTTCATCTAACAGGCACAATGCATTGACATTGACACAGCTGATTTGCAGATGCACTAACAATATAAATTCAGTAATAAGGACAAACTTACATAATTATTACCCAATTCTGTAGCTCTATGGTGCTTTCTAGCTCCTTTTAGCTCACACTTTTGGTTCTAGGTGTAAAACTAACATCAATGACTATTGATTACTCTGTAACTTGTTTTTCCTGTTTGTTAAATAAAAGACTCGCTATATCAAGAGGAAGTCGGAGAAAATACAGTTGACTTTTTTCTCTTTGCTTTGTCTATGCATTTTTAAAAACCTATCCACGTCATATATCTTTCCCTATGTATCTCCTGAAAGGAATAAGTCACCCGACTGTAACACATTTCCTCAGTCTGACTTTCAGAGGAGAGCTATCATGTGCTCTTTTAGTGTGAATGTTGTTCCACAGATACAGCATTTCTACCTTGACAAGTGAACTATTAATTATTAAAACAAGCAATACTACTGTATTTGGCATGCATAAATAATCAGATTTATGAAATACTAGCAAGTGTCTGTCTTAAAATATCAATACCAGTATTCCATTGTTCATCCCCATAGCAAATACAGACTATTTGCTTTGAGATGCCATAATGTTTGGGTTTGCTATAGATCAATGTATTTGGTTTACTGACAGTAACAGGAATGTATCTGAAAGTCAATTTAGTATTTTTTCTGTGTGATTGACAGGCTGTTGACTGTGCTGACACAGTCTTAATTGTGCTGGTGCAGTAAATCCCTGCCATCATGTACTGCACGCAGATTAAAACACCAAGATTGATTTGCAAGTAGTCTTTGACCCATGCCTTACTCACAAGCCTGTGCAAATGTCACTCACAAACGCTGCACATTTGAGCCCAAAAGGCACCAGGGGAAAATAAATATTTCAGCATGATTTTGATGGGTATGCAGAAGGACTTGTTCTTTCTTTTCTTACAGCCAGCTGTGAGTAAACAAGTGGCCATTGTCTGATTGCTTTGCAGATGTCAAAGCTTTCCCTTGAGACTGACATAAAATATTCATAAGTTATGTTCTGAAGTACATGCAAAGTAATTGCAGTGGGTGAGCTGCTAGGGGGGTTGCAATGTATCACTACTTTTACAAGATATTTGAGTCTGTAGAGCAACAGCAGTATGTTTAACCCTACTGCCCAGATTGCGTGTCGTGTTAAGAGGCCCACACGGGCGATTGCAGTTATACTGCCTGATTGAAACTCTGCTCAGGTTGAAGTTGGGTAGAGCTTCATGTGGTTACAAAACTCTATCTACTGCTACTCCCGTAATGTTAATAAGGAAAATAATTGGGACACTTCCAAATGTAATTAATTAAAATGTAATTAATTCAAACTGATTCCCCTTTGGGTTACTGCACAGCAGGCCAGTTGAATATGCAAAATGTCAGAATGTATCTATAGGAAAGGAATCAATTCCAGTAATACATATTTACTTGAGTTTAAATGTGTGTATATTGTGCTTAGAGTTTTCATAGTTGTATATTTAATGCTCTACTTCTCTATGCATATGACAAAGATTTGATTTGGTTAACTAAACTCAAACATCTGTCTGGGAGCATCAAGCAAGAAGGCAGTCCAGATGATCCAGATTTGAGAAAATGAAACAGCAAGAAAGGAAGAATTAGTGGCATAATCATTAAAAAAACATCTTTTGACCACTGTACCACTCTTTTTGGGCTTTAAAACCCCTTTTTCAAACCCTAGAATACTGTTCATGGTCAAATTTGACCCATGTTTTACATTTGGGAGCTGTAAAAACATAATGTACACATTTCCTTTAGCCAGACTTTTCCTAACGTGACTCACAATATATAAAAATAGAAATAAAATGCATCATTTTTAAAAATTTGGTGCAGATGAAATACATTTTTTAATATGCAAATGTGCAAATTATTCCTGTGTTTATTAAACAAATTCAAAAATCAGCATTCAAACAAATTGCATTCATCATAGTTTATGAAATGTTCTCCTGGACCATTAAATAGTGAGTTTTTCCATCAGATTAATAAAACAGAAGGATTACTCAAACATGTATTAATGACCAATGGGGAATGTATGAATGTGAATAGGTGTAGGGACTTCTTATGGTTACTTTAATCTTTTTTTCTTTTTTTGTATCTGTCTACACCATATGGGAGTAAAGACAACTGAGAAATTGTTTCATCATTTTTACTTTAATTTAAGAACTAAACTGAAATTAAAACAATGATAAATCTTAACATTGTCTGGGCCAAAAAGGTGTGACAAAACTCACAGCACAACAAAGGAGATACCTCATGCATAGTCTGGTCACACCCACACAGTCATGAGCTCTAATTAATTACAACAAATGAAAACACCTGTTTGGGTGGGTTGTGGGTGAGAAGAGGCTTTAACAGGTGCATATATTTCTATGATTACAACATTTTAGATTGGGACGTACAAAATCACAAGTTTACAACTACATTACAAAAACTACCAGGCTTTAGAAGGGATTTTAACTTTGTGTGTAAATAATTTAAATACTAACGAGTTCCTCACCACATAACTACAACTGCTAGGAGAAGCAGTACGTCCAATATTTCAATATCAATACCACATTACCATGATAACAACAAACAAATCTGTTGTTAAGGAGATTGGCCATCTGCCTCTATTGGAATTTAAATTCCATCAACACCTGTGCCACGGTCCACTAGATCGGCTGGCAGAAACAGACACAAAACAGAAACTTACTTTTCAAGTAATAAAACATTTGATGTCAGTTGCAGCTGTGTGGGTGGAAAAGTTTCAGCTTCACATTAGCCTCTTGCTCGGAGTGCATGTTGGCTTTTATCAAGCGCTGTTACTGCCTTTCATGTTTCTCTTGAAAACGGACAGCAAGGAGACAGAGGGGAAGGAACATCCGCTTTTCAACAAGAAGCAGCAGGTTCATAGGAGAGTGCACAGGTGCTGGTGAGTTATCAACCAGCTACAACAACAGCTGTCAAGTTTATGATTGATTTCTTCCACGGTCACGCGCTGTAAATAATGTAAGAATACAAAAAGATTGGAGAAAAAAAAGAGATTGAAAAGGTTCAAATTGAAGCTGGAACAGCAGCAACAGTACATTCTTGTGGAGCCTGATGGTTGATAGTTGACATTATTGATTGACATTTTGTATAAAAGGGTCATACCAGTGTTTTTCTTAATGGTTTATCTCTATATCTAAAATCCATATTTGTTTTGGTATGGCTTATCATTCTAACTTTTTAAAAGTACTTGTTTTTCTCCAAACACCCACTGTTTAATATGTTATGACAAGAAATGTGCAGACTTATTTTAACTATCTTAGACTTTGTAAACACTTGCTAAAGGTTTACATTTGCTGCTAAATGTCTCTGCTCTGCTTTCATTGATAACAAAGTTCTGGTTTGCTGCATCTGTGATAACAATTAAGATAGCACAAACCTATTTCAGACCATAAAGATATAAAAACAATTCCAATTAGCCAGTAAGTACAGGACACACATATTGCACCATCTTTGGAGAATGACCACAAACAGTGAAATTAAAAGTAAATAAAGAGGCATATTGCTCTAATGTGAGTTTTTAGGTTAGGCTGTAAAGTGCAATTGTAAAATACTGTGTCTTAACTCCCAGTTAGCTGTATTTTCAGTAATGATGTTGTGCAAATGTTAAGAATCATCTTGTACATTTGAGATCTAAAGGAAGAAAGGAGCTACTCTGGGAAGTAGTGTAATTGTAATTTTCTGTCAAATGTACTCTCTCAATTAGCCAGTGGAGCCACAGATCCATGATTATTAAGATGACGCCTACATGTCCTTTTCTAAGGCTGGTTGTGTCCCAGCAGGGATCGTCATTAACACAGACCTCTGCTCAGAGCTCCAAGCCTTTAAATGTCCTTGTGCTGCCCATGCAAAAGTAGGAAATTAGCAAATGTCAATCATGTGCTGAGTTCAAAATTGCATACTACCACACTGCCTACTATATACTCAATCACTGCGTACTGCACACTGCCCATTAAATGAACAACAAAGCATGCCATTAGCAGCAGACTGTTCACTCTGAGGTATACTCAAACAAGACGATCCTGTGCCTGCATCACATGATTGTATCGATCTGAGCTATTCTTTAATGAAAATTGTTTTCACAAATGTAAAATATGACCTCTTCCGCTCAACATAAGATTTTCCAGTATTATTTTAAGGAAAATAAAATATTTGAGTGTTAAATACTGTTGCCTCGCAGTCAGCCATCGCCCACTCTGAAGACACACAATGCATTTTTGGGCAGTTACATGGCCAGTGTGCTCAGAAATTCTTGCTTATCTAGTATACATCCAGGCATTTCTCACATACACAGAATCCACATACCATGCAGTTGGAATTCAGTATATATTTAATTTGATGTCATACTTAGTAGCAAAAGTACACGATCCTGAGCACCGCCTTGGAGCCTGAAAGGGCCTGCGGGGGTGGTGGTGGTGGTGGTGTTGGTGGCAGGGTGGTGTCGCATTTCCTTTACATCGTCATACTCTGAATATCAACTCATCATATTATGTTCATCCTCCTCACTGTGCTGAATTCTTGCCCAGGGTGCTTCACAGCAGGTCATCTCCTCCTCTGTCACATTGTTTGCTTCAAGAGGCAGCGACTCGAAATAATGCCGATGTATCAATTAGATAGAAACAGGGTGCACATTCACTGGCCCATCATCCTACAATATCTCCACCCGTTCACCTCTTTCTATGCATTCCTATACAGATAATATATCCAGGATATAATGATATATGGTATGAATGGAATGGTATGAACATTTATTTCTTAGATGAGATTTGACCAGTTTTGTGTACATAATGCTCATCGTTTTTCTATATCACAAATACTCTATTATCCTGATTAAATAGAGTTTAAAGCTTTCTTCAATGTGTTTCTCATGTGGCTGTAATGCAGGATATATCATTTGATTTGTAAAATGTTGTTTGATTTTTAAAAAACTTTTTTTTTTTTCTTAATTTTCACTGTGTGGTGCCTGCAGTTCTAGTTTTGAGTATTTTAGGTACAAATGTTTGATGCAGGGATAATGGGAAATTCATGAGGGTGTAGTGAGCTTGATTTTAAATTTCCCATAAAAGTAGTGCTACAAAAAAAAAAACCTCTTTTACATGATGTAAGACAATTGCTCTACTTTCCAGAGTAAGCTAATCTTTTAGAGGGAAGTGCAGAATATCACAGTTTGGTTCTCAAATAAGAGAGCACTGTGTTGTGTTACATGGGGTGAAAGAAAGGATATCCTGGCAGCTTGACAAAGTGATGATAACTAAGGCAAACTAGGGTAATATCCAATATATCTGAGTTTGCAATATGAGTTATGACACTTGAGAAAATGCTAGACAATAGGTTACTTGTGAAAATATAACTTCCATTTATCTGTAGCTCCCTGTGATTCATAATAAGGCTGCTAACAATAAGTTTCTGTAACTCACTTGAAGCAATAGAAATGATGTGAAAACCTTAACACCTGGTAACTGTGACAGGGTAACTTGGCATTTTTTGACTTCCAAAGTTGACAAGGACCTTCTGAATGCACCATTAAACAATTGACTATAGTACAATTGACTGCAAAGGGTAGCAGTTTGTGTCTTTCAATTTCAACAAAAAGGCTGCATTTCTGAACTACATTTAAAGTAACCTTTGGAAGAATGTAGGTCTTGCCAACCTGTCTTGACATACAGACTATAGGAGAATGCAGCCTATGAAATAAAATGCAATACATCAAGTGCCAAGTAGAAGTTCCCGAGTCTCTGACGGTTTTCTCTACATGGAGTCCTGGTCCTGTGCTCCCCTGTCTCAGCTGTTTCTAATTAAGGCTTACCTTATTATCCCTAATGTATTTAAGCTGAGTCCTCAGTCAGTGTGGGGGGGGGACTTTTCTGCTGCTGCTACTGAACACTGTCATTTTTGAAAAATAAGCAGAAAAACTAGTTTTCAATTTTAATGACCATTTGTAAATTGGAATAAAATTGAACTAAAAATCAGTTTTCTTAAGGCAAATATTACATTATATAAAATGATATTCATCCTCTGTGAAAAACAAAAGTACAAATTCAACACTGAAGCAAACTCAAAAGTTAAAACAACAAATATATCTTAGTCCATTTACTACTGGCAAAAAACAAGGGAAATTAAAGCTTTGACACCCAACCATTCCATCAACTTAATACTAATATCATGGTTGACAGCAGGCACGCGCATAGATAGATCTCAAAGCGGGTTTAAGCATCTTCCCGTTTGGCCTCCTAGAGAGAAGTGTCCTTTTTCTGGGGTGTTTTTTTTTTTTTTTTTTTTTTTTTTTTAATAAATCAATTTGCATTATTCCTGCTACACCCAGCATGACACAGCAATATACTCAGTGCCTTGTCTTGGAAGCTCAGTATATTGTATAGCTGACAGAATTTATATCAGCATATGTTAGTTTTAATAGTTTACTGTGGGGGTGAAGTGACTGCGGGTGATGGAATCCAGTAGAGCAGAACTAACATTCGGGGGGGAATATTATTGTTGTCGCACATCCCAAGCAAAGCAAGTACAGATACTGATACATGACATGTTTAAGTTAGTTATAAAGTTGTGGAAAAGGTATGCATCTTTATCCCCCACAAGCATAAGAAATACAACAATATGAAGGACATTTTCTTCCTTTTTGTAACAAGCAGCCATTAAGGTGCTTTAATTGTAAGCTAAGTGAATGTGTCAGCTGTGATGTTGTCATTGTGTTATGCATATATGTTTCTTTTCTTTGTTTTTTGTTTGTTATTGTTATATTTGCTCAACAGGTGAATATGAGCATAAGGAAAGCGAATGCAGCTACATTTACTTAGTTATTACAGTAATTTTATATTTGGACAAATAGTTAAGTTCAAGCACTTTCTTCAGTACTTTTGGAGTTGGGGAGGGAGGAGATGAAGGAATATTAACTGTTCAAATCTTTTACAAACCAGTGTCTTATACATGTAATCTAAGGCTTATGTGTTGCTTTTTAGAGCCTCAGTATTACAGTATGATATGATATATGAATTATATTAAACTAATTTGTTGGCACATAGTAACAGTATCTCAGCCACACGTTATCAGCATCTTCTTACTGCCCGTTATTACTGAAGCAATTATGTATTCTATGAAGTGGTGGTAAGAGACGAATATGGTGGTGAGAGAGGCAGCCGTGCAGCCAGAGGAAATGCATCTTTGTCAGCAGTATTAAGCCGAGCTTCTGCCAGTGAGCATGTCAGTCAGAGGGCTAGGTGGGAGCAGGTTAATTACGAGGATAATTTACCGTAATACACTTCATTTTTTTTGCATGTATCATTAATTACCTGTCATGAAGCAGTGTTTGAACCAACCTGAATCATGGGTTTGTTTTTAAATACATTTAAGAATACATGTGTTAAATTATTTGCAAAAATCAGCTTTTATGAATTGTGTCCCTGCCTCTCTAACATCCTCTAACATCCATTCTCCCAGCAAGTCATTCAATGGGTCAAAGATTACAGTGGAATAGGAAACCAAAACAACTCATGCCAATGCAGTTTTCTACAGATGAACAGTACACATTCACATGTCAAAGTTTATGAAAAGCAGGTCCATATGAATTATTCACTCAAGGCACCACACACCTTGCACAATAACAGTGATCTTGCTAATACCATTGTCAGACTACTGGTTCTGTAGATGTGGGTTGTTGAATTAGTCACATTTTTCTTTCAGAATTGTTGCACAGCCTGATTTTTCTGTTACCAGCGCTCCAAAAGCTTCTCTCAATGATCACTCCCAGGGCCAGACTTATTGAGAAAAAGGCATTGCATTGATGTGAACTGCAGTTTTCAGTTTGCAGCCACATTTTGCATGATTTACTAAGACTGCAGCTCCTTACATAATCTTGAACTGAGGCTTGTGTTGTCCTCCTGAAATATTCTACAAGGGAAGGAAAGCTTAAAGTCGCTGTTCAGCTGTGGGACTTCTGTGAGATCACCAGGCTTAGAAAAGAAATGACAACATGGTTTTTAATTAGAAATTACACTCTTTGGCTGTTGTTTGACTCCACTGTAGAGGAAAGTTTAGATGCAGCCTGTCGGGATTCTACAATGTTAGTCAAGTTTAAATTCAAGTTTTGTTCATAAAGCAAAACTTCACATTCTCTATTTGTTTGTGCCTTAACATTTTCATTTATAGAAGCCTAATTGGTTAGGATTTTGTTTCAAATAATTGTTTTTGTTAACACAAAACATTAAAATACCCTTTGTGAATGACTGAATAATGCTGTCACCAATAGTAAGAGGTCATTTATAAATGATTAGTTTATTATTAATAAAAAAGTATGAAAAATCATTAGAAGATGCTTGGGTGGGATAATGTGAACCTATGCACACTGAACTGCCAGTAAAGCTCCTCATGCAGGTAAACAGTGGCTGGTGACTCCATATATGTCAGCTCTGTATGATCCCCATCTACTTTCACCATCCTCATCAGTAATAAATGACATGTAGATGTATGATTAAATCATTTATAAATCATTTACAAGTGCTTTTTGCGTCCCCCTAATCTGAAGTGTAAACAATTCATCACACATAGATAGTCTAACCTATCACTTTCAGATTATTCTTACCTGATTGAAGGCTCATGCATGTATACAAGGTTTTTACAACCTTTTCGCTTCTCCTTAATCTAAAGTGTAAACAAGTAAACTGAGCAAAGCCTTTGTGAAAAATAGAGGATAATGAGTTCAAACATCATTATTCCACAAATAAATTATATCAGACCTGATTAAATTGACTACAAGCTTTACAATAAAAATAATACAAATAATTGCATTTTTAGGTAAGATGTCAAATATACTATTCACATATACTATATACTGAATAATTAGACACACAATTAAAATTTAAACAAAAACATTCAGTCTTTTTCTGTTTGATAATACAGTCTTGCAGTTTAAATTGAAGCACTGTTTAAAGTTTAACGCAGAAATCAACAGACAATATAAATCAAAGCAGCAGTAAACAATCTCTGACCTGATGTTCCCTCCATTAAAAATTACAATTTGACTCTGCAGTGTGTTCAGTTGCCAATAACCAACTTCCAAATTGACAGTTTAAAAGTGTCTCTAAACTCATTTCTCATTTATAAACATAGTCCATTCAATCAGGAACTTCAAAAAAGCTCCACACTGTACCACCCATACTGGAATAAGCAAAAAAAGAGCAGTGCAGAAGCAATGTCAGGGCAACAGCTATGCTCGGTTATGTGAGTATGATAATGTTCTTGGAGGCTGGTTTGAGTCTAATAAAGAGTCTTTGAAACACTCGATACATTTGAAAAGTTTATAAGAATATTTCTGAAGATGTCAGTCAGGACAAGAACAATGCAGCATTAGCCAGCTACATTTTCAGGATCAATCAGCACTGAAGTTCCCTTGATTATGATATATATGACTCCGCTGTTTCACACACACAATTATCAGAACAATACACTGTTGCAGTTATAGATAAAAGCACATATAGGTCAGGAGAAAGGTGATGCTTCATTCTTTAACAATACAAGTTATCATAACGCCTTATATACTGATACTGATTTTTCATTTTGTTGACAAGTGGCCGTGGTTTAGGACACGATGGATAATAAAGTTTATAACTTCACTGTGAGTTTTATAATAAAATGTTAAAAAAGGACATAAAAACATGTATGTTTTAAACTTGAATTAAGAAAAAAGGATTAAATAACAGAGGAAAATAAACGCATATTGGACAATATATGATGATAATGATATATCTGTGATAAGATATATGTCAATATCAGCTGATAATATTGGCTGACTCATATATTGGTTTGGCTTTTTCCAGACTTTATAGACAAACAGTTTGAGGCTTTTGTTCTCTGTCTAGCTTTCATAATGGATTAATCTGTGTGCTGAAATGTGATAAAAAGCCTTAAACAGTGGAAACATCACTGCTCACTCAATAAAATACAAAACAAGGGCAAATTGCACTCATTTGCAAAACTTTATGGTCATATTTGTGCTGTTGTATCATTAGCAATATCTTTAGCAAATTGCACCTTGAGACGCAGCAGACAGCCTAGCAGTTGTAAATGATGCGCAATTAATGGTGCTATCAGCAGCCGCAATTCATCCTTTGTGACTTCGCTCCACAATCTTTAACAAATTAATATTGAGCCACATCATCCAATAAAGTACTCAACGTGTCTGTCTGTGTATGTGTGTGTCTGTGTGTGTGCGTGTGTGTGCATGAACACACACAAAATCTTAACACTAGAACCGCCAGGGGTCACTACACATCTTAAACCGCCAACGGGTAAAATTGAGTTTTATTTGGTCGCTTTCCACAGAGTATTACTTGCCACTTGTGTGAAACCCTTCAAGGAATCAAGGAGCAAATTAACAATGATATATATTGAAAGACCATCTTACAAAGAATGGATTCTGACTTTTATGTCGTCTGCATGGTGAACTATAGAAAGTTGTGGTTTCAAGTGTAAAGGAGCTGGAATATTTAAAGTCCCTCTCCACTCAAAAATGTGTTTTTTTCTTATTACTTCAGATGCAAGTTTGACCTTCCCTCTGCAGAATGATGTAAATGTGGAGTTTGACACTACAAGGCTTTTTTCACATTCATCTATTCACTGATAATCTGAGCTAAAGAGTTGAGCCTACGATGATTGATGATTTATGACATTACAACTATTTTGGAAGCTGATTGTGGTCAAATATGCAACTTCAGCAAATGTAACATGAAAACATGAAGCTTCCAGTGCACAAATACACTGTGCACATTATTGTGTCCAACAGTTCAAATTTTGAAAATAAAAATATTTGCATATTCATAGATTCTGGATATTTAATGAGGGAGAACGAGGGCAAAAAAAGAGAAAAAAACACATTCTTATTTAAAGCAGTGTATTTGTATGTCTTGAAACTTTTAGACTTATGAAATTAACCAATCTGCAATGTTTTATTCCTCACTTTTCTTGGTAGAGTTACCCAGCATTTGCTATTTCATTATCATAGAAATGATTAGGCCTGCCCGAGGGCTTCTTTGTTCATTTACTCCCTTTGGCAGCTGGCCCCTAAGCTGACCAATTGCCTGACTTACACTGCTCCACACTATCACCTATTACTAAGTGCCGGAGGGAAGCAAAGTAGGGCATGTTGAACGATTACTGAAACACCCTGCCGTTCACCAGCTACAAGGTTGGTAGCTCAGCCAGCCGTGCTTTTTGTCAATATCAACAATCGACATCTGTGGGGAGAGATAAGTTGTGTGCAGATGGAATTTGCGCCGTAAACCAAAAGATGTGGTTTGGCTGCGCTTTCCTGAAATATAAAGATTTTTTAAAAGATGACAGGACTTAAGAGATGGTGACAGTGATCAATTTCTGTGTTGATCAACAGGTGCTGAATAAACGAGAGCGTCTTTGGCTCACAAAGGGAGGAATACTATGCAGTGATAGGAGGGAAGAAAAATCTGATAGCCACGACGGTCAATGCTTTCATTCAACGTAATGACGATGATTAGTAATATATCCACGCTGATCCAGACAACAAAATCGCCGACTGCGCCGCTTGATTGTTACTGACACATCCCGTCGCTTTGCCTTTCTTCTGACTTTGGCAAGTCATGTTTACAGTGACTCAATGCCACCCTGTGAAAATGCCACCTCCCCGCTAAACACCATCTATCAAATCTATCTATCAACAACACAGAGTTCATAGTGCCAGGTTTATTGGTTACTACAGCAAGTGTAGAGTGAGAAGCATTTTTCTTCATCACACTTTCTTGCATAATTCACTGATATATGCACATTATAAAGCAATATTTTATTTCTAGATTATTTTATTTATGCAGTATTGAATTCAAGTAATTTTTTTCAGTATGGCTCAGTGTTGTTAGACCTGTGTTTTAATAATCATCGGCCGTGCCCTCGTGTACTTCTCTTCGGCACTTGATGCTACATAGCGCCACAGATTATGTGTGCCCATTTAAGAAGAAAGGTGGCAGGCGGGGGGGGGGGGGGGGGGGGGGGCATAATATTCAAAATGTAAAGCACTTGTCCTCATCTAAAGATTTCATGATGCTATTCAGTGAGGAATCATGTAACAGCCATTTGCCTCATTGTGCATGACAGTTATTGTTCCATATACTAATTAACGTTACAGCGTTTTCAGGGGGGGGGGGTAATATGTGTTCGTCTGGTGAGTTCATGAGTGTCTTCGGTGATGATAAAAAATGAAATGTTATGTATAATATGACACTTTTTAAAACAAAGTCAAAGTGATTTAAAACAGAAAAAAAACTGATTTCTTACTCTCGGCATAATAGCAGCACTCTGGACACAAGGTCAGAATTTGAACATTTTCTTAATATTTTCACTTCATTATTGCATTACTCATTGACCAAATGAGTCACAGCATGTCAAACTAGCCTTTGTGAATGCCATACATAATTTTTTTATAACAACCATTCTGGGATCAGCAGCGTGACCACCGCAGAGCCGAGTGGAGCAGCAGGCTCTCAGGTAAGCCTTAATGAACACCTTAATGAAATGGCTGTCTGTAAGTTGATTAGCTGATAAAAGTTTCATTTGAGGTGGCTTAAAGATGAGGGTTAATGTTTGAGCGCTGCTGTGGCTCTGCCGTGAATGCAAAATTTCGAGAGCTTCATCAGCCAAGTTAATAGTCTAAAAGAGAGTTACAAAATCTCAGGTGAGATTATAAAATAAGATAAGATAGCAGATGGTTGGTTTAAACATAAATCTGAGAGAGACTCTTTCATATAATTTGTTAAGTATTAGCATGAGTGTCATATTTACAAAATGAAATGGAGGAATTTCACTTTAAAAGCACCACTAATAAAACACATGATGATGCAAGAGCTGTTTTGGGTAAGTTACAAATATGTACTGAAAAAAGCACATTTAAAGGGAATGGAGGGTAATCTTTTTTATGTTATTGGTGCAATACAATATAACAAAAGGTTTCAGAATATAAGACAGGGACAGGACAGTTTGGCCGTATCAGAACATACAGACATTAAAAGACAGGATAGAAAAACAGTTTAGGACTTTACACAATGGGGCTCCAGTGAAGGTGTGGGAAGCAGAGGAGTTGTTAAGCTGTGATGACGTTAGTGAGGTTTTCTTTTTGTTAACAAATCTCATGCAGAGACAAACCAACCAATAAATTGATCGGACTTGCAAGTATTGTTTGTGTATCCAAAGCCTGATGTCTGTTGTTCCTTTGTGCTGGAGACAGTCACTGTAACTGTTTGCTTAGAAATGGCTCCAAAGATTCACTAATAACAGTGAAGTATATGTAATTAATTGAAGGTTTACATTCACATGAGATTTGTTGATAATAAGAAAAAATATTTTAAAAAATGGACAGCCTCATCCTCTAAGCTCTTTGTGTGTCAATCAAATCAACCAAACAACTTTATTTTTTTGGCACCTCTTCGTGAAGTGAGTACCAGAGCACACAAACAAACAAGCAAATCAGTCAAAAACAGATAAAAGCAGCACTGACGTGTGTGTGTGTGTGTGTGTCTCTGTGTGTGTGTGTGTGTGTGTGTGTGTGTGTGTGTGTGTGTGTGTGTGTGTGTGTGTGTGTGTGTGTGAGAGTGTGTGTGAGAGAGAGAGAGAGAGAGAGAGAGAGAGAGAGAGAGAGAGAGAGAGAGAGAGAGAGAGAGAGAGAGAGAGAGAGAGAGAGAGAGAGAGAGAGAGAGAGAGAGAGAGAGAGAGAGAGAGAGAGAGAGATTGCACATGACATAAAAAAGAGAGCAGGATCAGACACACACATATACTTATATTGTTCTCCAAAAAATGTCCAATGTTTACCAACCAAACCTACACACTTGCACATGATCATTGTGTGTGACCTTAATTTGAGAAATCCCAGATAACAAATATTAATGAAGTACATCCTGATAGTTCATTTTTCCTGGCCTTATTCTCCAAGGAGCAGGATACTTGCCAGCACACACGCTGTAAGGTCTTTGCAGACAGCTATAATGCAGATCTTAAACAATGACAGATAGTCCTTGATTAAGCTTCGGCCTATGAGGGCAGCCAGATTTGATAGCACAGGAGTGTGAGATCATTTGCTTTGATTATGTCACACTCTCGTTATAGAGAGCCAATCCCTGAGAATTAACTTCAGTTCCGGGTCTCTAATCATTTTTAACCATCCCGCTGAAACGAAGGCAAGAGTGATCAATATGACTTCGACTGATTCCATGTGGGGGTCGCTCCACTTCTTATCTCCTCCTCCAATGGCATTGACAGATGAATTCAACAAGAGGGGCACTATCTGCCTCGCCAAGAATAGAACGGCTAAACTATCTGCGGCCTTGCTTGCATGGTTTCAGCAGTATTGATGAATACATCACAGTGTGTTCAGTCAAAAGGAACCAATCCTCCTCTTTCTCTCTTTTTTTTAATGACTGATTCAGTTAGATCTCTTCCCATGGAGTGGAGCGTGATGACCCAAACTAAGCAGCATTTTTGTATGCTGTTAAATAGAAATGCTCTCAACACCAAAATGCATTTATTTTACATAATATGCTTGAGGTCATGAGCGCTCTTACAGCTCTTACCTATTCTACACTTTGTAATAATTGGGAATTTTCATCTGTTATGTGATTTGAGGGATGGAAGGGAGGGGGATAGGTGTCCTATATGAACTCAAAAGGCACAAGTGATGAAGATGGTTAATGATGATGTCAATAGAAGTAAACCAAGAGAAAAGGGTTATATAGGTAGACAGGATTGAATTGAGGAGAGAGGAGTGGTCTTGACCCTAAACCTCGGTCATAATAACTTCATTTGGAAACATAATTGCTGCCGGGATTATGTTTTAATAATTAATATAGGTGACATTTTTTATCGTACAAGAAGTGCTAGTGTGTGTAACACATAAGTCACTGGGGGATGGATGGTCAGTGCACAAAGTGCAGGACTTTGGGGTTCACATCCTGAGTCCTGTGTGAGGTTAAGTTTAGACAACAATACATCCTGTCTTGTGCTTTATGTCATGTTTGACTTCCTCGGCAGCAGCACAATCTTTCCCTAAATAAGACCGTAAAGCTAAGTAATGTTTTCCTTGCTACGAGTAAATATTGTGTTGCAAGGGCGGATATTATCAAAAATGAATTAAATTCTTTGTTAGTTAACACTTTACATTTTGTGATGTCTGCCTCCTACATTTCCTGACTGTCTCAAGCCCTGGTAAGAGTCAAGACAAACTGAAGATACAACTATGATTTGATTATGTTATTGACATTTAGGACCATAGTGTGACAGGGATCCGTTTATAATACCAGAATGCAAAAGGCATAGTATTTATTGCTTTAAAGACTTAATCCTTATGAATCATATCATGTTGTGACTGACAAACTGGTCAAACTGCAGTATAGTGCATTTCCATACTAAAGATGCCAGCGTTATATGTGAAACAGAGAGTGTGACCATAGGAGGCAGAAATATGTGCTGTCAGGTCGACGAAGACGTAACCAGTATTCATTGTGCAATTCCAACTGCTTCTGCACAACTGCTGTTTTCTTATCACCTGGTCGCAAGAGTGACACTCCTCAGCTTTTAAACATACAGTATCAGCTGTGTACTATGTATTAAATAAAACATATGTACTCTGAATAGTCAATCCTTTAAACTGTGGAAAACATCACGTATAAAAGCATTTACACAACAAATCGAATAATACTGCACAAGAAAAATCGGGTGAGGAAAAACCATACATTTACATTGTCATAGCTGGTGCAAGTGCAATTAATATTACTAAAGAGTGCATTTATTGCTCCTCAGTTACACCTTTTTTTCTACTATGTATGACATGACAAAATGTCTGCTGTGAAAACAGTTTTCTCACTGTCCTTTTAGAATAACATTGTAACAGTGTGTTTTTTTAAGCTGTTTCCATCTCAGGACTGGTTGTATTCTCAGTATTTCAGTGCTTTTTTTTCCGTGAATTGATGCCAGCCATCAATAACGGATTTTTTTATTTTTACTTTTTCACTTTGAAATGGTTCATACTGTATCTGATACATTGCCCACGTTGTGTCGACCTCTAACAAAGAAGTTCAAAGGAAGAACTCTCTCCATGGGTGATGGCAAAGGCCAAGGTTGTACAAAGCCAGAGGTTTAGAAGTCTAACACAAAGCCAAGCCTGAAGTAATAAATCATCTCCCTCTCCCTCAGTGTGAAGCAGCTATAAGCTCAATCAAACACAGTTAAGATAAGATTTAAATGAAATGTGGTGGTTGTCTAGCTGTTTACAAAAAAACCCCATATTTATCCAATTATCCTATTTCTTGTTTTTCCCCATGCTTGTTTATTCAACATTTAGATGTAATTTAGTTGTTTCTTTAAAATCAGATAAGATACAATAAAGACACAAGACATATAACTGTACACCACTAAATATAATGCATTTCTGTGATTGTTATATGATGCTATCATATGCCTTGATGCACCTTTCCATTTGTTGGATGCTGTGTGGTTTTTTGTTTTTTTTATATAAATATTTATTGATTTATCTATTTGCATGAACCACTAAGTAAAAGCACCTGGATGATGACACCATTTGTTGTCCTCATAATTGGTTAAGTGTGGTGCATAGGTTAACAAGATCCCACAGTGGGAGATGATGAAGGACACATATTAATATCACAGCATGTGCCGGCCTGGGGAAAAGGGGCACTCTTTGTTTTTCAGTCTGCCATCCTACAGTGTCAGTGTGGTGAGGCAGGAAAGACTTATTTACCATTTGTCCCTCAGGTTCTGTCACATTTTTGCATCAAATTTAACCCTTTCATCGTATCTCATTAAACTGTTTTCTCTTGCATCTGAGTAGCAAAACCCTTCAAAAATGTCTGTAGTGAAGAAATGGAACTAACGCATTAGGTACATTTTTCCAACCTGTTGTTGTTGTTTATGGTCTGCAGTTAAAATATCCTTAAACAGCAGTCAGACAGTATTGACATTGTCACCTTGACAGGTACAACATGCTATAGCCAATCAGCATTCCTCAGTAGCAAGTATAGAAACATCTATATTAACATTTCATCACAGTCTTGTTATATCTGTTAAAACCATTATGAATTGTAGTTCTCAGGGAAATTAGAGAAATAATATTATTAGCTACTGTGTGTTTGTGCCACTCAGAGATAACATCAGGTGATGTGAAAATATTATCCCCAGAGAAGTTTGTGCTTGAATATTTTCTTTCTATTACTATGACAGTGTGAAAACCATACTCATAAATCATGTCTTGATGCGATTATAATAACATATCAGCTAGTTACTCTGGGTCTCGTGCGGCCATTGATTCAGCGTACACTTAGACCTTATTTAGAGGAGAGAAAGTGTCTTCAAGCTGTGTTTATGGCCTTTTAGCTCTTTTTTGATTTCTGCCAAATGCAGTTTGGGTCTTTAACTTGCACGATTCCTATCCGTGTTCATCAGCTAGTCGTTAACTTTGTCTGTTTGCCATTTTTTTGCAACAGCTGCCTGCTGATGGAAACAGGGTTGATGAGAGTAAGACTGAACCACACCATGTAATACCGTATTGTAAATGTGTCTAAATAAAAAAAAATGATAAAAAAAGTTGTTTTAAGTCAGTCATTGATAGCACACGTTTTAGAAAGTAAATTAATTAAAGTGTTATTCTAGTGGCATCTATGTAGGAGTCACATTATTATATGTAATGAGTTTCTTCTACCCAAGACGCAACTCTCAATTTATAAAGACAAAAGACTCCAAATCAAAAGGTGTAATGAAGGTGCCACTGACATGTAACATGGAGCATAAATTATATATATAAACCTAACTCTTTATTGCACACAATGATGAGCCATTCACAATTTAATTACAAACTCTGAGTTTCCCCCAGTATAGATTAACTTTCAATTTTGTTAATTGGCACCCAAATGACATTTTATTTCTTTTTATTTTCCTGCGGAGGTAATTAGAGTAATGAGGAACATAGCTGTTTAACAATAACAGTCCACACAACTGTGCTTCGGCAGACAACCACTGCTGCACTGAAATGTGTTGATGGCTGAATTGTAAGCGCTGGACTGGAGCAGAGGAATTTGAAGAGAAGCAAAGACAGAACGAAAAAGAAGGGGGGGTCTGAGAGAAATAATCACTGGGAGAGGAATGTGCTAACCACATGGGCTCCTGCTAATTGCCTCGCTCATGAGTTTGTGGGACATGTTAGTCGGCTGCTGGATCTGGATCCAGCTCTGCCGCCTCAGGGGTGTTGGCATCTTGGCTCACCAGACGACAGCTCAGTTTGACATGGACTTTTTTTTTTTTTCTTTCTCCCTCCCAGACATCGCAGCTTGCTTCCCCTAGAGGTTTCCCCCCCATCAGAAGTGGCCTAGCTGTGATGGATTGGCATCCTGTGTGTGTCAAACTGCTTTATGGCTCTTTAATGAGGCGATCAGGCAGAGGGAGCCTCCACTGCCACTGCCACTATTGGTGCTCAAATAGGAAATCAAAACAGGTGAAGTTTCATTATAGCTGCTGCTGTTAGCACCCTCCCTCAGTGGCAAAAACTACTCCCATGTAAAAACAAACACACACACACATTTTGTGTTTGAGTGAAAATTGAAGTATTTCCATATTTCAGCTTGCCTTGGGTCATATTTTCATATTTGTGTAATGGACAGTCACTACTCGAGGGATTTGTGGGAATGAAATTGTTTCGTGTTTTAATGGTCTTTCCGAAATGAAAAGAACTTGACAGAAATTGCATTATTCCTTTGTGTGTGTGTTCAAATACACAAAGGGGGACCAAGTGTGCCCACATCCAGGCAAATTATTCAGGTGCAAGACAAAAAATGTTTTCACTGCAAGGTAAAAAGGAGTGAGGTCTGCACACTATTAAGCTCCCGATAAATCATTTTACTCTCTTTTTTCGAGGCAACGTTTCGATTGAAATTGGAATTCAAATACAGCCACATATTGTGTGTTCATATGTATTGCATAAATTAAAGATAAGATGATGGCATACAAATGCTGAAAGCAGATGTTTTCCCTGCTTCAATATCACATTATTTTTGGAATTACATCATTAGTGAAAGACTATAGAAAAGCCAGCAGATAGCTTCATTAAATAATGATGTTATAGTTCATAACAATATGTTGGTTTTATGTATTCTGCATTGACAGAACACCCACCCTCACATACAGGGTGCATATGTGCATGAATACACACATCAAAAACATACATGTCTGCACACATCAACCCACCCCCACCCCCACACACACACACACACACACAAACACTCAAGCGGGAGCAAAGTGAACCTTGTTGACAAAGAAATACTCTAATTATGCATAAAAGAAGATACAGAAGCAAGCAATTACTCAAACTGTCACAACTGTAATATGTGTGTGCATATGCTGTATTTCATCAATCAAGAAACTGCCACATGTTTGCCTCAGCACAGGCTGTAGTCTGGTGACTGGTATATAAAATCTACCCTGACAAAATTAGTCAAACTCGAATGTAAAAATAGGTCTGTTTATTACAAACAACAAATCCCACTAGAACATATTCAGTGTATTTATAAATTATAGAAACTGAGCTGTGAGAACTTTTTTTTTACCATCAATTTCTCTGGGAGAACAATCTGGCAACACATAAGTGACTTTTAAAAAACTTCGGGAACTGAGCATCAACTCTGAAATGCTTATTATTTGTTTTTTCTGGACACATTACAGTGAACATTACTTTCCTTCTGCATGAAATGGAGTATGTCACAAACAATAAACTGGTGTTTCCATTTTAACCTGTTTGTCACATATTGATGTTGGCTACAGTTTAGATTTAGGCACATATAATTCAGCTTTAAATAAGGGTAACAATCTCCATATGTTGGGTATTTCAATTTCAATATTTCTCAGTCAAACAATCCAGCAGTGGTGGCTAAGTGTGGGCCCATGTCTGTTATGTTTCATTGTCATAGTCTATATAATTATTTTAATAGACATATTTAAAGAACTACAGTATAAAGCATAAACCAAGTGCTGTCTTGCTTGCAGAGGTGGACAAAGAGATGAGAACTGTTACATGAGTAAAAGTAGCAATTGAAAATGTCATATATATCTTTCTGAAAATACTATCAGTAAAGTTAATGTACATTTTAAACAGTACATTTATTTAAGGTAAGTATGTAAAATCTTGTAAAGTAACAACACTGTAATTGTCAAATGTAGTGGAGTGAAATGTTTCCTCTCAGTTATAGTGAGGTAGAGTTAGAAAGTAATGAAGTAGTGACATTAAATGTAATTTTAATTGTGTGTTGCATTAGGGAACAATAATGTCAATCAACATTGCACATAGTATTCTAGTCAGCTGTACATAATGTGGGTTCTTGCTCTATCACAGTTCATATAACTAATAATTGTTTCACTTTTTAAACCTGTGACTTGGAGTCTTTGATAATATAATACTGAATATTGTGTTGGGATTGGGAAAATGGTGCTATACCTCAATTTCATCTAGTTATATTTTTGCATTGTAAAATGGCAATATATGGTAACCACATACAGTGAACAATTGTAATTTGTACTTTATTTAATTCAGGTTGTTGACATTACAATACAATAAACTAGACGAAGGTCCTTTCTTTATTTGCTGTATTGATCTTTTCTTTATTGTTGACAGTCTACTGTCACAAAACAATGACATAAAACATAAAAGGTCTCTTTGACATGAGGATAATAGAAATGACAGACATCCAGATAAAACAAAAAAAACAAAAAAACAACAGTTATAGTGATACAAATAATATTGTATTGAAAATGGGAATTATGAGGTGATCTGATTATTGTCATGTTTTTAAAGGGGGGTTATAACATTTTATTTTTCTGTGTGTGTATGTGCATCCATGAAAGAAGCAATAATATGTGTTGTTGTGTCTGAGGCTGTGAATTGGACTGTGTACAGTTTATTTAACAAGATTTTAAAATAATTTTATAATTTCAGTTTCATTCTGCTCCACTTCATTTAACCGATGCAGACCAATTAAAACTGCATATTGAGAGAGATAGCATAAATACATTTTTGAGGCCTATTCCTTAAAGACTTGCAAAATTAAAGGTCTTGTCTTAATGTCACTGTTTGTACTTTTTCAAGATTGGGCAAAAAAACCCAAAAAAACAGCAAATTCCACTTTGTCCTGTATCTCCATTGCTTCACAGAGGCTGAGCATACACAGTTTTCTGATTGGAAATACTTTGTGCTCCTCTTCTAAAGAAATATGTGTCCTAGGAATTGCATGCAAACGGAACCAATTTCATGCAGCCTCAACACTCATAAAATCATTTTAATTCAGCAACACAAAGCCGCTCTCAAACTGCTTCAGTCAAATGAAGGCCATTATGAGTCTAGGATTAAATCGACAATACATGGTATAATTGACATGAAACTCTGTGTATTCCTTAAACACAAACAGATCACAACAGATTCAGCGTCTCCCTCTGAGGCTTACCAACTTCAATGCTTTTTGTTGTTATGTTTGTATCATATATGTGCTCTTCTGAGAATTCTCCTTAACTGTACTTTGCTTTAATAAAGTCAGTATTCTTCACTAAAGTCAGCATAGATGTTCAGCACATTAAGATTCAGACTGCATTCCTTACACAAACTGTATGTTCACATTAGGATTCTGCAGTAAAAGATCCGTCCTATAAGTGCAGAGCCAATGCAGGAAATGTTCCTTAAAGCAGCGAAGCAAAGTGTGCTGGTCAGGATGTCGATGGGTGTCTAGTTTTGGACTTTCACATTAGAGATGGGAAATGGTTTCCCCTCTCAGAACAAACAATTAATGGTCGCTTCTTTAAACCATGACCACAATCACTCTTTAAACTCTTAAAGTGTTTCAGCTATAATCACAGTAGATGTGTTTTTAACGGATGAGGACCTTCCTCATTTTCATTTTTTAATTTATTACAATGGGTTTGAATAATTTTATATGCTGCACGGACTTTAATACTTTAATAAAGTTTTTATTTTACAGGTCCTTTAATTTTATAACTAATTGCTGTACATCTTCGATGCAATTTGCAGGTATTTAATAGTTAATTTATTGGACAGCTTATAGAAAGTGTGGTGCAATTTGGTACAGATTGTGATAAAAAATGGTTTTGTTGGTAGGGGCCCACTCATCATATTTGTGTCCCTAATTGTTGATTTGCAAAATACTGAATACATTGACAGTCAATACTCAGTTTATATTGATATTTGCATATTAGATTAGTGCATTACCATATACTAACAAATGGCATACATACAATTACATACAGTAAATACTTTCAAAGCTAAGAATGAACTAGATCTACTTTTAAGGGAAAAAAAACATAATATTACATATGAAACTACAACTCTTATTGCACCAGACCATGTCAAATTTCCTCAAAATGAACCTGCAATTACCTGGAAAATGGCCAGAACATTACTGTAATATTAAGAAGCCTGTGAAATAAAGCATTACCCAAAAAATAAAAGCTCTACCCATTGTCTATTTCTTTTCTTTCCAGCTATTTTACTGCACAGACCATTTAGGAGACATTTTAGGTCTCTTTGTCTGTGTTTTTTGATTTCCTGAACAAAGCTTTTGTTGATAGCTGTCTGTCGAGCTTACCAGCATGCAAGTAATTGACAGCAGTGACATGTTGCATAGTAACAGTAATAGCAATAGCCTCTCGGTGTGCAAAGACATGCCTCAGTGTGATCGGGATCAGAGCTAAACCTCATGCACCTTATTTTTTAGGTGTTCAGTGTGATCATTTTTATCCTGGTTACAGACCTTTTGAATAATAAACATTCAAACTTGCTGCCATCAACAGTAATCCATATTTTTGTGAATGTGAGCATTCTGCCCGCAGATAAGGCTGCATGATATTTACTGTGGATCCTAGCACTGTGGTATTGTTAAAAAAATAAATAAAATGTTTTCTATTATCACTTCTTCCATTGAAGCTGAGGATTGGGTGGAGCCGCTTTCAGTGGAGCCCTGCTTTATATGCAAAGCGAACCCATAACCTCCAGTCCTAGTGACTTTGACACTTACTCTTACTCCACAGAATAGCCTTTTTAAGAAGCACTGCAAGTAGTGATTATGTAAGGTAGGAAGTGAGTTTGAAATGATTCATATCCTTCAGCCTGGACCTATGGAACAAAATCAAAGTGCAAGCACTGACTGTCAAGCATGGCACCTATACACTTAAACTCATTTCCAGCATTTTGATTGCTATTTGTCCATGCTTTGGATTCTAATCCCTCTGCGTAGCCACCAGAGACAGACTGTTGGAGGCAGTAGGCTGCATTAAAAAGGTCCCATGGACAATGATTTATGTTAGCACAGTGAATTTCTAAAAGCCAAAACTGAATAAGAAATCTTTGATAGCGTCTTCAATAGGTCAGAATAAAAAGGAGGTCCACACTGTTTTCAAGTAAAGATTGTTGAAGAACAACACAATTACCTTGTTTTATGTATTTATCTTACTCTATTTTAAGCTTAAAACTCATTATTTAAGTTGGAAATAGTACTTAAAAAAAAATAAATGGAAATGAGTGAAAGGTCCACTTTCAGTTTCAGTCACAGCCCATTGTTTTTGGAAAATTGTTAATAAACACCAAAATAATAACCAGAATTGGTGTTTGCAGTAGTAAAAAAAATAAAATAAAAAAGGAGCTCTTGTCGACTCTTAAATCCACTTGTGAACTTCGAGTTTGCTGAATTGTTGTGGAGATGTTTCATTTGTATATCTGGCCAGCACATTTTTTGTTAAACTACATGCTTTACTTGTATTATTGTTATAGTATTAAATAGCCTTGATAGCACTTTTTGTTTGATCTCTTTACTTATTCAATTTGATTTATTTAGTATTAATACATTCAAACTTAGAAACACTAAATCATAGATCTGAACCTGTTGTTGATTAGTTTGTAGAGCGAGCAGAGTAAATTATAGAAAAAACATCTCTTCTGTTTTCAATTTCAGCACCAGACAAATGATATATTATATTATAATAAACCGAGTGAACATTTCTGACCACAATTTAGACTCCATTGAAATGGATTGTTAAGTACACTTTTCCTTCAGCCAATGAGCTATTTTGTGTAATGATTCTGTTAAAATGATGTCTGATATAAAACAGTTATGGCCTCCCAGCAATGCTTTATGCAAGTTAAATTCTGTATATTGGACAATGGCTTTGCAGCGGTCTGTTATTACTGAGATGAGCCCTCCAGCTTAGCTCATTTCCATCCAAATGTCAGCTTTGATTAATCACCTCAATGAGAGCCCTCCACCATCTCATGCATCTGCCAAGGCCCAGCCCCACCACAGCAGCACACTCTCAAATAGGACTGTGTCCATTGGCAGATTCAGGATTGAGAAATTACACTAAAGGCTACAGTACAGTGGGGGGATATTGGAAGAATGTCACCAGAGTTTCATCAAATTAAATCACTCCTGCCAAGATATCAAAAGGATCTTGAAGTCTAAATTGAATTAGTAGAAGTCATGATATTCCCAAAGATTGATTGACATTTCCATCATATGTCATGTTCCAATAAATGTTTATCGTTTTTTAAATCAAAATACAAATTGAAAATCAAAGTTATCACAAGTTATTTTTCTGACTGCACCGGTGAAAGTGCTTTGATTGAGGACATCTTGACAGTTAAATGCAAAACTGGTGGGAATAAAGTCAATAAGGTTTATGAAATTAATTCTGATACAAGCCCTCAAAAGATTTTATGAAGCAGAATGAATCGCATGCAATATATTTTATTCACCATTATTAATGGAAATAAACAGATAAGTATTATAAGTGAGTTATGAAGATACGTAATCTGTCAAACTTGTCATTCAAAAATGATTTGTTTCTAAATTACCCACCTTATAATGAGTTCATATTTATTACTGATGGCTGATAGGGAAACATGATTATAAGATTTGAATCTACCGTAAATGTTGCCTCATTAGATAGCTAAATTGTTTATTCATAAAGTACGATACAGATAATTGAGGTTATTAAGACATCAAAGTTTGGTCTTAAATAACTTCTCAACTTTGAAATTTCATCACTTGAGTTTTTTTTTTGTGTCCATGCTTATTATTTAAAAGCAATAATGGAAATATTGGTTTGGGGACAATATGCATTGCAGGAGTGTGTGATATCACACATTTTAGCTTTAGGAGTTATAACTTTATTTACATTTATAGCAATTTTAAAGTTTAGAAAAGTTATTTTATCAACTGGCAAGGGAAAAAGTCATGAAAAGGAACATTTACAGAAAAATGAAGAAGAAAATCAAGCAAATAAAAACTAAAACAAAACAATATTTACCTTCAGCTGAAAGTTGGTTTACTTATTTTCTCTAAGGCCCTATCCTTTGTATTTGTACATTCAAAGAACACTTAATTAGGTTTTATTTATTTCTGGCATAGCTCAACACAGATGATGATGAATAATGGATTAAAAGAAAAAACAAACAAACAGGTCAACAAACAAAAGCAGTCCGTCAATCAGACAGATTCTAACAAGCCAACAGTTCGCCACCCTTGAATTATGAGGTCTCATCTGCGTTTCGAGCAGTTTGGAGATATTGAGCTTCGAAGTGTTTGCATTCCAAATACCAAAGCTGTTATGTGAAACAAGTTTCTTTCATACATGAAAATGACACCCGAAATCGAAATCCTATTGAATTTGTAAATGGGGTTTGTTGGAACAGGTCAGATGCAGATAGAACCAGATCATTTATGTTTATTGGCTCCAAACAGCCATAATACATTACTGTACATTAGCTGTACTCCAGCAAGCAAAGGCAGGCATCGACTGTGTCTGAGTGGTCTGTGTGTGGGTTTGTGTTCAGTGCAGCATCTCACTGATCTAAGAAATCTTTCTCCTTTCTTTCTTTCCATTCAGTACCTTTATGAAGCACACAAAGCACAGCACTATGCACACATTTTTTGCTCAATTTGAAACATTTTCAACTCGTGTGGACACATATTTGCGTTGCAGGTGCAATATGTGCCTTTGTCTGTTTTGTACAAGGCAAGGATGAATACGTCATGGACCTATGGAACATACGAGGCCAGCGAACTTACCACTGTTGAGATGTATGCACTTAAAGAACGTGATGATCCAGAGCACATTGGAATTGTCCTTGAAGGCTTTTAAGGTATTGCAATATCTGGATAATGTAGCATTGACTAGTGCTGTTCTGTTCAGACTGATGTATGCCCTGAACTTCAGTTACCCTGCTGACCTCCTCTACACCTTTGATGTAATTCAAAAGACTCTCATGGAACTGGATGGAGGCAAACTTTATAACAAAGCACTTGCCTTTGAAAAACAGGCTTTTTCAGTAAAAGGGTCAGAGACTGCGCTGCCAACGATAAACCACAAGACATTTAAATTGTTCTCAAAGGCATCTTTGATATTGCTACAGTATACAATTTGGACTGCATTTTCATTTTCTCCTGTGAATCCACTGTTGTAAGTTGACAGTATTTTCTTTTATGATTCCATTATGAAAACAGTTTAAATAGGGTTTGTAACTTGTTTGCTGCTCTGAACTGTAAAGCCAGCTGCAGTATTTAGCATTTGCTGCTTTGAATCCTCTTTGACAACAGTTAAATACAGAACAATTTAAGGCTTATTAGACAACTGCAAGAAGACAGACAATGCTTCAGCAACATGTTTTCATGTTTCACAAAGTTTTGCAGACTCAAACATATACAGTAAACCTACAGACATTGTTCATCAGAGCTGACATTGCACATTTGTGCTGACTTTATACAATTTAAATATTTAACAATATATTTAACACAATAGTTCAGTTTTTACTAGCAATGTAAAATTGAACATTTTATCTCAATTAATTTCATAAAATGCCTCTAACTCATCATGTTCATCTGAGCTCTAGGCTTGGCTCATTTTTTTCAACAAAGCACTATAATACTATCTATCTGCTGGTGGCATGAATTTAAACACTTCACTACTAGCTTGGAACATGCCTGAAAGTCCCGAAGATCTGCCCTTCATCTGTATGACTTCATATGGTTTGATCCCATTCACTTTAAGTGCAAGAAAGACAGTAGTGAATAGAACTCAGATACTCCCATCATCTTTTCAATATGGCTGGGCATGTTATCTACTTCTTATACTATGGAGTGGCCTGGAGTAGAGTACTTCATTGTAATCTTTTTTATTTGAGGATGCCTTGTCAAGAAGTCTACCATAGCAAAAGCTATTACAGAGTTTCTGTTCTGAGGCACACAGCTGTCACTCCATGTTACTATCTCGGTGGCATCTGGATGATCATGCACAACATGTTCTACTATTTTCATCACTGCACTTGCAATATTATTTGCTCCCCTCCCTGACATCGCCTCTGTCCACAAAACACAGCAGCCCTTCTTATTTTGTTAACACAGTGAGCAGTACAAATATACAAGTTAAGTTTTTGCTTGGAGAAAAATAACCCAATTTCAGCTTGTGGTCATTAAATAACATTCTGTAGGTCAAAACAGACTTTTACAGTATCTTTATACTATTTGTCATATTGCTCACTCTTGGCGAATTGCTGTCTTGTCAGTCTTATGTCTGTGTATATTTATTTTGCTTACCAAGTTTTGGCATGCTAGTTGCTTGATTTATCTTCATATGTGTTATTCACTGGTTTCTGGCTCTTGGCAAATTTGTCCACATACAACTTTTTACAGAATCTCATTTCTTCACCCTCTATGTTGAGATAATACTGTCTTTCTTCTGCTTTGTAGTATGTAGTTATGGCTATGATGTCATATGTCCAGTCTTGACTCAACTGGTAGTACTGTGTAAAGCATTTCCTTCCTTCCTTTTCCTTTAGCCATGGTTACTTTCTTCATATGTATTTACATGAGGTGGTGCAGTTCTTCAAAGATCTCATTTGTTTGGCTGGAACCTCTTTTACATGCTTTCCATGTTGATGGATTTGAAACCATTGTCTGTATTTTCTCTTTTTCTGAGTAGCCCCATGTCCTCAATTTGTGCACTGGCAGGTGTGGCCCCTTACTCCACTGATGCAGCTGCTTATCCCAGTGTGGCCCCTGACTCCTTTGTTGTGGCTGCTGGCTGCATTTGTGTGGCCACTAGTATGTCTCGTAAGACCCCATTGCCCCTCGTCTACTGCCTCTACCTTGTCAATAGCCTGGAGAAAAATGATACATATTTTGCTTTTATTAATGCAAAAATTGAAATTTGTCCGAATATCTCATTAAAATGTGCTATGATGGATTTAAATATTCATGCACTTATTTTCAAAAAAGTGCACATTTTCTTATCATTAGATCACAACATCTGTAGCTCATGAATAATCTTAGGCACTTGTATATGAATGCAGAATTTGTAGATAAAGGGACAAGATTTTGTTACCCTGAAGCCTTCTGTTTTCTCTGTGGTACATTTGTAGTCCGAGTTGTACCGAAACAATCGCATTTCAGTGGGATTTGCATGCAGGTGAGCAGTAGAGGAGGACAAAAAAGGTGGTATGCATTGGCTGAAATACAATCTCAGAGCTGGCTTGTAAAAAAAAAAAAAAAAATAATTAATCTCTCTATTCATAGGCACATCTGTTTAAGTCAAAATGTCTTATGGACTGTCTCAATTTTCAAATTGGATTGTAAACAATGACTGGCACACAGAAACAGAAGAAGTCTTGGCCCAGATATCCGTTATCCAGATATCCACTGGCTACACTGAAAGCTCCAAAATATTAGCTGTTGCCCCGAGAGGCAAAATCGTCATCAGACAGACAGCCGGCGGGTTCTGAGATCAGCTCAAAACTATCTCTCTAAACACTAATTCATGCCTTTTTCTCTTTCTGTTGGTCCATGTCTTGGCATCACTGGAGTGCTTGTTTCTCCCTGTCGGCTGTATTAGTGTCTTCTCATTGCTGAGTTCCTTCCTCTGTCTCTGGTGACATACTGATTTGACATTGCTCCTTTGCTACGCTGCCCGTTCCCTCTTCTGCCTCAGGAACCGTTTCTCTACCACTCTCTGATGAGCGCTGCTGTCCTTTTTGTCTGCAGCTCCCTTTTTGTTGCGCTCCTTGTGTTTCACTTTCTAACATTAGTTTCCTGCCTGGATGTGTCAGGGTCATCACAAAAATTGAAACAGATAAAAAAGCTAGTAGCATGTTACAATTGACTAGCTACAGTCAAATCTACAATAATTCTGCAATAATTAATATTATAATACTAAGGTACAGAAGAATATAATACTGAAAACATAACACGGAGTAAAGGAAATAGACTTAATAAGTCAAACCTGTTCTTTCGTTCTTACCTCCCAATGTTAGCTGCCATTAGCTGCCAGACTAAAACTATCAACCTAGCATTAGCTGCTTAGTGTGGTAGCTAACATTTAAAATAAACTCTGCCGCATGATCAAAAAACCAATAAAAAAAGAATTTGACTGGAACTTGCACTGCTGTGGTTCATGAGATCATCGATAATACAAACACACACATACCTTTCACTTCACTTGACCAACAAAAAACAAATTGGTGTCTATAATTGTAATATGGTTTAATTTACAATGTATCTGCCATAGGGGTTATCTGAGGTACATAACTTTTTGCTCAACTGTAATTTTGTAGTAAAATTGATGTTTGTTTGTTTGTTTTTTTTATCTAAAACTTTTGAGTTTTAAATCTAAATTAGATTCTGTCAGTTCCTAATTAAATGATATAACATCTCTACGGAGCTTCCTGCATTCTCCCTGGTCATTCTCCACAGATGTGCTCTGGTAACATTAAAGAATAGAAAATATAGAATAGCAATCATGGCTGCGTGGAAGGAAGAGAACCTTATACATTTTCAGGTAATTGTAAAGCTAATTATTGTAGACTCTAACAGATGGTGCAATAGAGTAGAAGCTGATTAAGGAAATCTCCTGGCAAACTTCCTGGAATGTTAATCTTTTCAAATTACTGAAGATCGCAGCCACCCAAGCTTTGTTGATGTTCATTCACTGCTATGTAATAATAACCACTGAATGATAAAGCTATTAAAATAGATGGAGTAGCCCACACAAAATTGAAACACTAATCCAACTGTCTGGTTAACATCAGCACAGTGGAAAGAAAAACATTGTGTGCATAAATGCTTAAGTGCAGACTCTACTTGCTTATGATTTACCCTAGTCCACAGTGCATTTCAAGGAGTGTATATAAATATATATTATGGGAATAGAGAATTAATCACCTGTCTTTTTCTGCATTAACAAAAAACAACTCTTCCTTTAGCTTTATCAGTTATGATGAAAGACCATTGAATGTACAGTCCTTTTGAGTTAGCGGTTCATTTATTTCTCTGGTACATGGTCATCTTATATATAGCACTGAATATATATGGAAATATTTCACAGATATTTGACCTGAGATGCCTGTGTATGTGTGTGTGTAGGCTGACACAGAGACCACCACATTTCCAATGAACAACAACAGATCACATTACAGGACATGAACTGGAACTGCCAAGAATTATGTGTGCATTTACTGCTACATCGTGTATGTCATGATGACATGAATTGAGCATGACTTTAATAGTTTTCCCCATTATTTCCATCAGCTATGAAAATATTTTACTGGTCTAGCATCACTCCAGAAACCCGAGTATTGGTTGTTAAAAGTAAATGGTAAATGGACTGCATTTATATAGCACCTTTCTAGTCTTCCAACCACTCAAAGCGCTTTTACACTACATGCCACATTCACACATTCACACACACATTCACACACTATAGCAGAGGCTGCCATGCAAGGTACTGGCTCATCAGGAGGAGTCTAATCATTCACACACACTCACACACATCAGGAGCAATTTGGGGTTCAGTATCTTGCCCAAGGACATTTCGACATGCAGAGCCGGGAATTGAACTGCCGATCATGGACGACCTGCTCTACCTCCTGAGCCACAGCTGCCCTAAGGTATGAAAGGAACCTGTTTTCTTGACAAGTGATATGTGACATAACAGGGCCTTATTATACCCCCACAAAAGGTTTTGTGGTTTGGGAAAGATGTTGAGGTCTGTATACAAAGCCTGTGACTTTAATATTAGAGCCAAAAGTTTACAAATTGTGTGTGTCAGAATTTGTGTCTTTTGATCATAGAGGCAATTTCCCCCTAACTTTGCCAGGTAGCTTATACCTGCATTAAAAAAAAACACTTCTTGGCAAACAGCTGGCTATTACTGATTATTGATTACACATTCAGTAGGGTGAAATTAGAATTTATTTTAAGTGACATTTCTCCCCACTTGGCATATGTAAATTCAATATTCACTTGCCTTTTAGTTGTATTTCCTTCACCAACTATTAAGGAAACATCTGGCCTGTTAAGCAGCATGTTAAACTTCACAATGTTCACCAGCCTAACAATGTCTGTCTGTAGTTCATTGTTAGGTAGGTTGTGTACCATGGGTTCATCAGAGCTTTTTTTTCCCTTTACACACATACATGAATCAGGGAAATAATACGCATGAGAGCAATTATGGGCCGTAAAAACAAAAACAATTAACTGAAAGATGCTTAGGCAGTTTCTTTTGTTTGTTTTTTAAGAATTGATTAGCAGTTTTCTCAGACATTGAGCACAGAGGCAACAACGCTCATATGAGTCATGGACTTATGAACATAGTAAACATAGCTCTAAACTCACACAATCAAATAGCTCAGTCAGGTTTGAAACCAATCACACTTTCAGAGCACTGATTTTGAAATAAATACAAAGCTAAATGTCTGTTGTCTGTAAATTTCCATTGCACAGCAGAGTTTATTACTGGTTTAACTTTCATCTACTTACCTTAGTTGTATCTTTATACTGTTCGTGAAATGCAAGGTATGATAAAATGTGCATTTGAGGAAGGAAGGAATATTATAAATGTTATATATGAATGTTTGCCATACCTTATACAGTACATGTACCATGGCATGTGCATCATATGTGGTGGCCTCACTATGACCCTACATCTCTGCAATTAATCTGGTGAGTAAAGTGTTATTGTGGCACATGTGGTAGTCAAAATAAGCCAGATGCTGTAAAACAACAGGACTTTCTTTTCTGTTAAGTACTTGCTCAGGTGTTGTGTATTGTGGCTCCAATGTTCTAATGCACCTTTCAAACAGCTCCAAAGAGCACCAAAGGCTACTTTTTAGTGAATCCAAAACAATGCACCCCCGTGTTTTTTGCTTATCACTTCTTTGGTTTATTTGATGACGTTGGAAATTAAGTGAAGACTTAATGGACTGTGGTGGACCTTTAAAATGATCCACTAATGGAAACCAAAACATTGTGTCTTCTTCTGTCAAATACATCACTATCAGCCAGAACAGAGTAATTTAAGTGAAAAAAACACAAGCTAAAGATGTTGTTTTTCTCCGTGGAAAAACAGTTGCCGTTTTTTTTCCATGTATGTTTTACTCTTGAATGCTAAAGTCTGCCTTAAAAGATTTACTGAGCGTTGTATATCAGTGAGAGAGGCCTATCTCTTCAAAATAAAAGTGCATTCCTCTATGTACCAAGTAGATGGGAACAGCAAGCCCTAAAAGAACATCTATTGATGTTCTGTGACTGTGCATTCATGTCACAGTCCTCTCTGCTCTGAAAGTCCAAAAATACATCAGAAACTGTCAAAGGCCCAGATAAATCAAACCCACCAAAGTGCCCAAATGTTTGACACGTCCCATCTAGTCTTGCTTTTCTAACTGCGTTCCAGCAGAGCAGCATGTAAATGTTTAAAGCCCTCACATCTTAAACATCAGCAGCACTTCCCACTTTATGATCTGGGGTTGTTCTTAAACTACTCAATTAGCTTCCAATTAAGACTCTGAAGCAGCTCAGTCAGGATGAAGTAGGTTAACCAAAAAACATTACAGCCTGGTCAGTATGTGACATGGCCACAAGTAAGGATGAGTCATATGTAAAGTTGATGGTTTAATACTAAACTCTATCCTTGCACCCTTGTACTTTGGTGACAATGATAGTTACCTGTAAGGAACACTGCTCAGTGGCCTCATGTATATCTATTGCTAATTTATAAAAATAAAAAAAAACTTGACAGGGGAATGTGTGGTCCTCCATGGAAACTCTGATCCATATGTACGCACATAAATTTGAGAAATGAGAAACTGCCACTCCGATGTAAGAAGGATGAAATGCTAGAAATGGTATGAAATTGATGCAATTGTTTGAAATAAACTGAAATATTACTACTCACGTATTGTATGAATAAACAAACACCTGTTTGATTGATACTTTCTGGACTGCAGACACAAAAATAAATGATTTAGGAAATAAATACAGACAGAAATGTCTGTGCCAAATACAGAGAGTCACATACTATGAATGTGGCTTGGTGTTATTTCGGTGTGCAGCAGTTTTAGTTATGAACAAAAGTTTAATAATTGTAAAATAATATTTAAAAATTGACTTTACCAAAGAAAAATGTCATATCATTTATATTCTGATTGACAGGAGCAGCTAATAGGTTTACATTTAAAATATTACATAGAATCGAAAAGGATGGATGTGAGGGAAGATTGATGCCACCTGGGTCAAATTAGCCCTAATTACAAAGACCCTACCTGATTGGCTGCTGATATAGAAGACTCTGGAAGATGGCAAACCGGTTTGGTTTGTTTTTACCGCACTAGCGAAATGGAGGTGGGTCAGTGTGAAGATTCTGCTTACTCATTATCTGCAGAGGAAGACCTGAATGACGTTGTTTTTGTTGCTCCTTTATGTGGCCGTTCTTTATACATTTTCCTATTCTGCCAAATCAGTGCCTGTTTGCTGGTTCACTCTTCCAACTCACACTACCGACCATCCTCAAGTAAAACGGTAGCACAGTATATAGTGTGCTGTTATTAATAGATAAATAACACAAGTTACAAAGATCACAAATGTGTCACATAAAACAAGTCTTATCTCTTTTAACGCCTGCATCTGTGAGGGACACGGCTGCTGGAGGATTAAGATGCATGAGGTGCATTGGAGATGCTGGGGCTGGATGCACTCAGCCCAGCTGCAGCGCCACTGACCCTGTTGGAACACACAGCAAAACAATGTTTTCTCATTTTTTTGTGTACATAAATGTTTAAACAAAACATGAAGGCATTTTGTTTATATCTTTTCAAATAAGGAAGTAGGAAATGATGTGGGTCATTCAAAGCATTCTGCATTTCCCAAATAATTCCTTCAAGTCACTCATCATTTCCTCGTTCACCCCCGCCAGTGGCACAAACACTTGTTACTTTTAAGTTGGAGCATTTTTTTTATTTCGAGGAGGATCTGACCTTTTGAGCTAGCAGCATTGACTGCATCTGCACATGCTGCCACTCTCTAAAGCCTGTTTGGCATTTGTTATACCCACACTTAGTCCACCATATATATATTTTACTTGTCCCAACCTCCCCAACAAGAATTTCAAATTCACACTGTGTGACATTTAATTTTTAACTTTCCTGTTGGTGTTTGCCATGATTGTTTTCATTCAGTCAGAATGAATTGTTAATTTTTGTGGCGCTTAACTGAGTAATGTGACTAAGCTTAAACCTTAAGCTGATTATTACAAGTGGATGCACCAACAAATCTAAAAAGCATTTGGTTCTGAAAAACAATAACTTGATGGACTGTATCACTTGAATCTGGTCATATGAAATGATGTGGTTTTAGGTTAATAAAAGCTGTTTTTAGATATATGCTTAAAGCTTCTTTAATCAATCAGTTTATGAAACAGAGTTAACACAAGTAGTGTTAAAGACACCACACATAGTAATAAACTCAAAGAGAATTGTGACCCCCTCCTTGCAGTTTCCTTGATAACATTTTAGTATCTTTCAGCTCATTGTTTTGATTTTGTTAAGCTTTTAACTTTGTCTTTGATTTACACAAAATCTGCATAGCTGTGTAGCAAAATAAGCATGCTAGCAGAACAGCCACAGCAGACAATATATTTGCCATGGTAAATGTTTAAGGCGGTATTGTTTATAGCTTGCTTTGCTTCCCAAAAATGGCCAAATGTAATCATTTTGCACACAAATTTACTCATGAAATGTTGTAATTCTGGTATCAGCTGTGTTACTTTGCAGTTCTTGGATGAGTATTGTAAATCTGTTATCCTGTAGTCCCGTCACCATACTGTGTAATTCTAGGCTGTATACTGAAGACTTGTGTTTTTTCAGCCTTCTCCAATGCTCACCTTAATTTAGCTTTGTGGGTATTTGAAAATATTAAAGGGGATGCAGCTCAGCTCTCAGATTGACTGACTGATGACAGATAATTAGCAGCCACTCTCAATAACAACTGCCAAAGAGGCAGAAGACATTTTCCACTTACAAGCAACTACCGGCTTTTTAACTGATGCAATGCTGCAGTCAACGGCACTGTCAGGAAAATACCTCCTTTGCCTTTTTCTACTTTTTGTCAGTTGGTGGAAGTAAGTAATTAGTTATGGTTGGCTCTCTGTTCTCCGGCTTGCTGTAACTATAGCTGACTGTAACACTGATTGGCCGGTGATAGATAAATAGCAAAATACTCAATCCATACAATCTCACTTTTGTCTAAACATTAGCTGGGCAGCTAGCTAACATCATTGTATAAATTAATTTAGATTAGCATAGGTTGAAATATCACTGGTATTAAGTTATTTGTTCTACTACTGAATGCAACATTTCATATTAATCAGAGAACATGACAGTTTCTCTTCTATTTTCTTATTGTAAATATTCTTGACACTGATTATTCACATCATACACTGTAGGCTATCACATGAATTTTCAAACTTTTCTCTTAAAAATGATATATCATAACACTCAATACATAAAACATGAATTCCTTCTTTAACGATGAATAAAAATGCACTCCTGAAAAATGCTTTTAGAAATGATTTTCTTTTACAGTGGAAACTCAGATCTCATTTTGCAGCTTTAACCAATGTGTCCCTAAATCTGAACAAGAAACTCAAACTCAGACCTGTTGTCTCTCATTCAGCTAGTTGCCATATTGTCTCTTATGCCTTTTGACAGCTGAAAAAAGAACAATATTTGAATTTCCCCCTGAGCAACAGTGCGGCAAGATTCAACAGTTGGAAATAG
The DNA here is from genome assembly GCF_963691925.1 of Scomber scombrus. Lineage (NCBI taxonomy): Eukaryota > Metazoa > Chordata > Actinopteri > Scombriformes > Scombridae > Scomber > Scomber scombrus. The sequence continues at coordinate 28,272,311 of NC_084977.1, read as the reverse complement.
TGTCTCTATGAGAAAAGTGGGATTTCAGTAATGGCTACATCTGTATTGTCATCCCTCGTATTGAGAATGAAAAAGCATCAATAATCATGTTTTCTATTTTCGTGGCGTGTGGTGGGGGAGCTCCCTTGTTTTGTTTGTGTTGACTCTCTTCCCAACAGGGGACACAGCCATGGGATGGGTTGCAATCTACAATTGCACATTTTTAGATCATATACAGAGACAGTGCAAACACACATAGCAATATGCACAACCTTGGATAACGCTGTCTTAAGTGAAATGCCAAAATGTTAAAGAAAGATACATTGGAGGTCACGGTAAAGTAGTGGCCTCTTTTTTTTCAAAGTGGAATGTATATATCATGCTGTGATATGTGTTCTGACTCTCATAAATCATTCGCACAACATTATTCTCCTTGGAGACTGGCAGTGGGTGATTTTCTTTCTCTAATAATACATGTGCCCACTCACACTCACACTCACACTCACACTCACACACACACACACACAAACATACACACAGCTGAAACCTGAACTGAAAGGTACTTGTTTATGACACTTACATGTACTTCAAGATGTGGTGATGATCTACATTTTTCTTTTAAATTATTATAATGTTCTAAATACGTTGTTCCAAGTTATCAGATTATTGTAAGAATATGTATCACAGTAAAAAAAAAAAACGAAAAAAACTAAACTCTGCTTTCTGCATTACTGCAATTATTTTTTTTGGGTTTTTTTGTCTCCATTAATTTCACACAACAGAAATTCAAATAAAAAATGCATGTTTGCCTTTAAATTCTGGTTACAGGAGCAAAGAGAAGGAAAAAGAGCACCATACCACATCTTTGGTCTAGTCTAGATGAATTGTCACTGCTGGGAAAAGACAGTGGGTTTAACTGCAAGTCTTGTCTGTGCTCCCCAGGTGGTGTTACACCAGGTGGTGTGTGTGTGTGTGTGTGTGTGTGTGTGTGTGTGTGTGTGTGTGTGTGTGTGTGTGTGTGTGTGTGTGTGTGCAGGTGAAACAGAGGAGGAAAGAGAAAGAGAGAAAGTTCCAGCAACAGAGTTTATGTTGGTGTACATGCACCCTGTGTATTTATCTTGCCAAAAAGACCTGCAATGGAATTCTTTCATGTTTAAGGTTTTATTTTTATTTATTTATTTTTTTTTTTTTAACAATATCAGTTTCTATGACAGTTGTTTTGGTTATTAGTTATAATATATTACTCATCAGCTTCAATTTTTTATTTATTTTTTTAAATGATGCTCTTTCTTCCCTCTGTCTGGGAAGCAGACAGTGGGTGGCCTAATTCAGCTGCAGGCTGTGCTAGCCGGAAAAAGCTTGGTACTGAGTTCATTCATGTGCACGGTGTTACGTGTGATGTTGTGAGAAAGAAACATATCTTGCCTGACATAGCGATACACAGAGGTAGATCTGTCTCTCCCTGCACTCGCTGATACCATTATCTATCGGACCAGCCAGCATCGCTAGTCTCCCTGGGTGAGGTGAGGTGGCAAGTGGCCATATACCCTCACTGAGGAATATCACCTCACGCCCACACATTGACAAAGTTGAGGATGCTTCATGTCTGCTTAGTGTCAGCACTGTCTCCCACTGTTTAAACCGCTTCCCTACACAGGACATGCATACACAGCTCACATGGTTTTACGATGGCACAGCCAGCAGCATTACTTCCTCCTTATTGAGTACAGCTCCAGGCCAAGGAAAGGAGACATCAAGTCTGCTCCACTCCCCTATAATTATTTCTGTATGAAATATGGAAGGGGACAGATACAGTGAAACAACATCTATAGGGCCGTTTCCACTGCAGGAACTTTGGGGTAATTTTACGGGGCCATGATCGTTTGAGCATGTCTCCATAGCAGGAACCACCCCTGAAAGATAATTTCCCGGAACTTTTATGGGGGCAAAACGAGTCCCTACCTTTGGGTATGTACTCCATGCAGCTATAAAAAATTCCTGGGTGGGGCTTGAGGTTGACTCAGTGCTGATTTGGTATACCTTAAAGAGGGATGTGATATAAACAGAAAGGGGCCAAAATAAGCTCTGGTTCATGGTGGTTGGCCATCCAGTGGTTCCACTGGGGCTCCTGCACAAGGCACAAGCACCCCATGGTGAACATTCCCCCATCTATGCGAGAGGACCTGCATTAATGGGGGTCCCCACAGCATCTGTCAAACACCCCTTGGTCAAGTGACCTCCCACGTAGTGGTGTTCACATATGTGTCCCTGACAGGTTTGGGGGACACCTGCCTTGGGAGAGCGATGGATGCCTCAAACTTCAGACAATGCTTGTGCTTCTCCAACACTTCCCGACTCTGGTTAAGGGGAGACATGTTGGTGAGAACACACAACCACACCACAGTTGCCTACATCAATAGGCAGGATGGATTCTGACCCACAGCCCTGTTGAAGATAGCAGAAAAAAACTGTTGTTGTTGGCCTCAGAACACCTCCTGTCTGTGAGAACACTTGACAGTCCAGGTCCAGAAATCAGGGGTGCAAAGCTGATGTCAACAGGCAGCCCCCTGGCAGATGAGTGGGTGCTTTGCCCCAAGGTGGTGCAGTATATTTGGAACCAGTTTGAGAGTGGAATGGGACCTATTTGCCTGTCAAACACCCAGAGCACTGATGCTGCCAGACAATCCACGCCTGGGCGTGGACATGTTTGCACACGTACCACAGCAGCTCCTTTATGCCTTTCATTTCTCTTCATCTCATTCCTCCCCCACTGGACAGAGTGAGGCAAGAGCGACTGTTGATCATCCTGATATCCCTGGACTGCAGTTCAGCATCATGGTAGCAAATTCAGATATTGGAGGCCCATCACTGGTTCAAGTTGGCCCTAAGCTAGGGGGGCTCTATCCTATAGGATGCGGGATGAATAGGTGCAATGCCCATGTTGGGCAGGACTCTACACCCTTATTCAGTCAGGGAAGTTTTGTGGTCATGTGCACAGAAGCATCTTGGTCTATCTTGTCTGTCCATAAAGTTCTATCTCTTTGAGCATGTGTCTCTTTGAGTCCATGTCCTTCGTCATGTCCATGAGGAAGTCTGAAGAAATGTTGCAGCAGGGCGGCTACTGTACCCAAAGACGGATCATCTGCCCTTGACATTCAGTGAAGATTCAAGAGGCTTTTTGTGGGAGTCAGCTTTGTGCTTTGTGTTTTGACATTTACACAACAACCCTAATTAGATGAGTTAGGGTGCAAATTGTAGCCCCATTGTCACTTGAGGGATTTACTGTACGTGGTATGGTAAAAGGCAAATTATTTATTCTAACATTCTGATTGGGATCTGTTTCAGGCATAGCCATCAAAATAATGTAGAATAGACTACACTTCATAATTTGTTTTTGTTTTTTGAGTAAATGGGTAATACTAGGACACGTGGTGCTAATCTTTGATGCAATCCTATACTGCACTGCTGGTTATTGATATACTGTACCTCTTCCTAACCTTTCTCCTTCCTCAGGTGCAACCAATTCCATTTGGAACAGATGAGAAAAACTAAAACTCCTCTCTTTGGCACCAAGTCCAGCCATCCACAATATGAGATCCATGTTCTTCAAACACTGATTAAAAAAGGGAAATAAAAAAAACATTTTAACTGTGTAAAATGTGTATTCATGTTAAAATGAAGAATTGTGCTAATCCTGCATATGTATGGGTTTATTTTCAATACTGAATGATCACTACTCAAACTAATACCAGTTATTGCATTAGTAATGTGATAGACTGCTGAGGCTGATATGGCAGTTGTGTATGAGCTGTGAAGTCCCCTGTTGTGTGATTTGGCCCAAGTAGTGTAGTTTACCACACATGAGCTAAATCAGTAAGGAATAACATTAGCATTTAAATCCACCAAGAATAATTGAAAATCCAATTGAAAAGGATGTAAAGAATGAAAAAAAAAATCCAGATAAATGTTGGACTTTTTTTCTGCTTTTTCTCTTCAGTTCAGCAAGACATGAAAACAACTATTGCATATGTGGGCCATAAATCAGATTAAAATGGCTTAGTAACAGTAGTCAGTATGACAATCAGATACATATTTAGATAAAACATGTAAGGAATTACCATGGAGTACAGATAGTTTGGTTTATTATTCTATACAAAGAGAAACATTTTGTCAAAAGTTCACATACAATAGTTTAAACAGCCAAATGTGTGCTAATAGTGGCACAGCAGATGAATGTCAACTCACAACTGTGGGTCAGAATGAAAATGTATTAGTATATAGCCTGTGTGAACAAAACTGAGAATGGGAAATGGGAATACTGAAGGAGATATAAAGGAGAGAAGATAATGAGAAAGGCGATAACACTCCTCAGTAAACAGACATTGAGCAAGGACAAGATTTTTTTTTTTGAATTTCCAGAAATACAAAAGTTAAATTATGTCCCCTTTTATATATATATATTGTTGAGCCCCAGGAAACTGATGGAAATGATCCGGTCATTGTTTCCAGCAGGAGAAATATCCTCCCAGCTGAGCAGAGAATAGGTCAGAGCCCTGAGAGAGAGATTGGATCTAAATTGCTCCAATCTTGGCGTTAGATAACAGCAGAGGCCCCCCCACTGCTGCTCTGCTGCACGGCTCTGCATCTTCACACAATCGCAGGACCAGTAATGAGAGGGCCACAGCTTTTCTCTTCATTATTTAGCCTTTTAAAACCTCATTTCTCAAATGGGGAGGCACTACAGGGGGTAGATGAGAGAAAGTTGAAAATGGAAAAAATATAATATTAAATCATGAAAATATGAGTTCTTAAATATATGATAATAATACTAATGGTACTAATAATACGAATACTAATACAACTACTACTACTAATAATAATAATTTATATAGCACCACCAGAAGTTATCTCAGGGCAGTTTTCACACAGAGCAGGTCTAGACTGTACTCTTTATTGAGTACCCAGAGACCCAACATTACCTCATGAGAAAGCACTTGGCGACAGCAGCAAGAAAAAAACTCCCCTTAAAGAGAAGGAACCTCAAGCAGAACCAAACTCTGGGTGGCCAGCCATCTGCCTTGACTGGTTGGGTTGAGAGAGAGAGTGAGTTAAGGACTGGGAGAGAGAAGAGAGAAACAGAGAAGCAACTGTAATAACAATAACAACAATATTAATAATAGAAATATGTCTAATAATAATATCAGGTATGGGCGTCAAGCAAGACCACAGCAGCAAGGGGGTCACAACCACAACCTACAGAAGCTTGTCATCCATAACCATCAATATGGTTCACGACCATAATCCATGAGAAACTTTGAGATGTAAAAGTACAAAAAAATCCTGGGAATTGAATGAATGCATGTGAGAGGGGGAGGAGGAGAGTGGAGCTCAGCAAATCATTGGTAGTCCCCCAACAGTCTAGGCCTATAGCAGCATAACCAGGGGCTGTTTCAAGACAAGTCTGGGTTGGCTTTTACTAAGATTTATTAAAAAGAAAAGTTTTAAGCCTCCTCTTAGTGTAGAGAGTCTGCTTCCTGGACCAACATTGTAAGATGGGTTCACCAGAGAGGAGCCTGGTAGCTGAAGGGCTTGCTTCCCATTCTAGTTTTTGAGGCTATAAGGACCACAAGTTAGCCTGCTTTCTGGGTACTATGAGCTCTTTAAAATATGATGGTGCCGGACCATTAAGGGCTTTGTAGGTGAGGAGAAGGGTATTAAATTATATTCTGGATTTTATAAGGATAAACTGTATGAACGAGTCAATTGATTTATCAAGAAAGCAGCACAGTGGGAGAGATTTTGTGCAGACGGTGACTTTAGCTGTTTCACTCAGTTTGATGGCTTCATTTCCAGTGAGCAGGCACAGAGAAATAATCAAAGCCATGGTGGATGGCCACTTGGCTAAAGTAATTCCCAACTTCAAAACATACTTCCCTCATCTAAAAGAGAAGTCAGAGCTGAACTGGGTCAAAAACCTATTTCATCTGTCTGAAACCAACTGTGGTTTGCTACCTTTTCACATCAGAGAGGAGTTACTGGGCATGTGACTGCAGAATATGTTTCACAACAATTCAGTGACTGGGGTTTTAGTGTGTGTGAAGAGGGAGCACCCTGAACAAGGGAAGCAAGCTTTCAACAATGTTGGGACCCAGTCAGAGGATTTTTGGTTATTAGCCATAAATAACAATTGTCAAAATAAGTATTAAAAGTCAACAAAATTATTAATTTGAATTAACAATTTAACAAACAACCAGCCTGAGGTCAGGGACAAATAGCCAAACAGTGTTATCAGTCTCAAAAAGGGTGATCATCCAGGAATGTCAATGTCTGAGAGCTATTAACATTATAGGATGGATGTTGAAAGTTTGAATATGAGCACTGACCCTGTCAACAAGTGATTATTATGCAAACAATCACAGAACCCTTCTCTTTAAATGCATAACATAATTCATCAACTTTAACAGTGTACCTATCGAACACAAGCAATCAAACTATGGTGGCTTTGTACAGGAAACAACTATAAACACAAGCAGAGGTGTGTGTGTGTGTGTGTGTGTGTGTGTGTGTGTGTGTGTGTGTGTGTGTGTGTGTGTGTGTGTGTGTGTGTGTGTGTGTGTGTGTGTGTGTGTGTGTGTGTGTGTGTGTGTTTTAGTGATTGTGTGTTTTAGTACATGTGAGTCGGCTCACAGTGAAAGCAGAGCTTCCTCCAACATGGTTGAAAAAGAGCGATAGTGGATCGTTGCAGCTGGCACGTGTAGCAGCTGTGGCATCACGGCTGTGTCTCCACCAATAAGAAATGAGAGTTTGGGGCTCCCCCAGATTTCACATCAAAGTGCAAACTGCACAGCAGGCTGTGAGGTATAGTCTGTAAGATCAGCTTTTGAATAGGATTAGGGGGAATTTAAATAGAAAGCAATACTTATTTGTTGTTATGCTTTGTCACATACTGACATTGAAACTGAACTGAAATGTTATGGCAGCAGTGTTAAAATGAATCTGCTCAGGAGGCACTAATCATAACTCTTTCCCTCCATTTCTTATTTGTAAAGGTACCATTTTTCTAATCAAAATGTTGTCAGGTAAAGAAGGTACTTGTATTCAGAAATCACAGATAGGGTGTACTGAAGTCAAAGTTGGGGAATCACTGTTATAAAATGTTGGCCTTTGGCATGCCTTTCAACAGAACAGTCAACCCCCAAAACAGCAGCAGGGCCCTTCAGAGCCTCTTATTTAGCTGTGGGTGTTGTTGAGGTTAATCTGTATTGTTCATGGCGATGTGAGAAGAGGGGTGGGTCTACCCTGATCCCCTCCATGTGCTGATAGCTGCTTCCTAACAGGGAACATACTTCCCATGGCATGTCTTGTTTACATAGCCGTGCAGTGGGACTCTATTTGTTGTGCTTGTGTCATGGACACAGAGATAACCTCACTCCAAAGAGGAGTTTAATTGCTTACCCCCTGTGTTGGCAGGATCAGAGGAGAGGAGGAGGAAAGAGCTGTGCAATCTCTTCCATGAAGCTAACTCCATCTGAAAGCACAGTGATATGACTGTAATTCAACAAATAACTAAATGTACTGGAATGATTTTGAGCAAAGGGAATATTAACTGATTTCATGAGCATGATGAAGCTGGTGGGGCACATAAGGTTACCTCTCTGAACCTTTCTGCTGGAGCTGTTTTCTAAAAACTGTATGACAGATTTTATTTTATTTTTGTTACATTTAATTCGCTACCACAGTAAGAAAGTAATGGAGGACAAGAAATCACTTTTTTCAGGAAGTTGATAGATGCACTAGATAATGTGGGTGGTGCTGATCCCTGACCATCTGTCATGATTAAAAATGTTTTTAAAATAATTATTTCAACCTTTTTGGGATATTGGACAACTGTGGTAATGTAATGCAATATCATGAAGGGCCTAAAGTAAAACCAATCACAGGAAAGCATTGGAGGTAAACTTGGTGTAACTTTTTCCGATTATGGTTTACTCAACGTATATACTTCTGTAGGGGTTTAACTGAATGTCAATTCAAGTTTAGTCAGTCAGTCAGTGGTGTGGAGCACCAGTGCTAAGGGATAAAGTGGATGATACATTATTGCCGAAAATGTCCAGTACCCACATGCATAATGTGTTATTAAGTCCTAGATTTTGTAATGTGGGTATGGTTTTGTTGGGCAAGATCGTTTTGAAGGAACAGCTTTATGATAAAGAGCATTTTTACATGTGTGTTCTTATGCTCCAGGTGTTCTTACACAGGATGAAGCACAGTAGCTATTGCATCGTCTGTCAATCTGTTCTCCCTGTAGGAAAACTGGTGCTGGTCGAAAGATGCTGGTATGATGTCGATGACGCTCCTGATGTGCCTCATGACCATCTTCACTAGACATTTAGCGGGTAAGGGGTTAAGTGCTACAGGCTTGTAGTCGTTCAGGTATGACAGCTGACTATTTGGGCACAGGGATCATTGTTGAAGATTGAAACATGTAGGGACACATAATAAAAACAGAGAGAAGTTAAAGATGTTTGTGAAAACCTCTCTAAGCTCATCCGTGCAGTCTGTAAGGATGAGGTCCACCACACCACCTGGTCCAGCCACTTTCCTTGATGTTTTTCGTAGGCAGCGCCTGACGTCATGAAGGCTCAGGATGGGTGCAGTATCATTGGGACATAGCGGCTGCAACACTTGATCTTTATTTTCTCTACCCAACCGGGCATAAAAGTAATTAAGTTCCTCAGCTAGAGTGGCACAGCTGTTTGCAGGGGGAAATATTGTCTCTTTTGTAGTCCGTGATTACCTAATACCCTCCCACACTCGTCGGGGGTTAGTTGAGCTTCTGAAATATGTTTCAATCTGCTCTTTATATTTGAGTTTAGGCGATTTGATGCCTCTCCTTAGTGCCCACCTGGCTCGGCTATATGCAGTTGTATCCCTGTTCTGTATACTGAATCCTGAGCTTCAATTAGTGCCTCAGGTCACACATCATCCATGGCTTCTTTTTTCAGAAATACAGGATCAGCTTCCTGGTGGTAACTTTATCCACACAATAATTTATGTAATCCATGACTTTTGTTGTTATACTATGTTTATGTGGTATAAGCAGGATTTATGCAGTACTTCAAACTGTGTTGAAGCCACAGCATCCAACATTGTGTGTGTTGCTTCTGCAATCAAACACTGACAGAAATAACTTTTACCATGAATATGACCCAATATGGTTTAATTACCATACTTCTGGAGTATGGGACCCTTTTATCTATGTAGCAGTTCAACTGGATGGCTTGATAAGATCTACAGAGGAGGACTTAAGAGCTGTCACATAAACCTAATGTCAGCACTAGCACAGAATTCAAGCAGTCACACATGAATAAACTCAAAGCCCTCTGAGTCCAACTTAAAAGTATTGTGTTCATTTATTTCAGTTCAACTCATCATCACTACACATGTTAAAATATATTATAAATATTACTACTACTATATGCTATTTCGTGGTTTTTATTCTTGACAGTGAAAGTGACACTTTTTTTATATTTTAGTCACACTCTTATTCAGCATGACTAACAATGAGTTAGCAGATAAGAGTTCAGGGGTTTTCATGCACACTTCAAAATGGCATGTCGACGCGATTTTATGGTTAAGAAGCAGTTTCCCTAATCATTAAGCCACCCTGCCTGTTATGTTTAAAACATGTCATGAAGGGGCCATAATTAAGAAAGAGGAATTAAAATAAAATGTATGCATGAGAATCAGTGGGAACATTTTAGCTCTTAAACTCATTAACCAAAAACACAAAATAATTGAAGTTTCTGTATGTGGCATTATTATGTTTTTTCATCCATGACAGGTATGACGACTCAGGTTATAGTTGTCATTATTCTGCTAGAAAAGTAAAATTACTAATTTCTTGTGTGGCACACAATTTGGGGGTTTTAAAGCAAAAAAACAAAACATGAATATAGGATAAATTAGCTCTCTGTGAATTGTATACCAATTGGGTGCAGAGAAGTTCAGCTTTGGAAAAAAATGCAGGAGTGAAGTTCATTTTACTGTTAAATTGAAAAATAAATTATTGATATTGCTGTAATTGGAATGAAACTGAAGTATAAACAGCATTCACATTTAATCCAGCACAATGACGTGATTTTGAAAGAAAAATAATCAAAACCAATTTGAACTTAGATGCATTTGTAAAGCATGTTTTCCATGTTCACCATGAGGCTCATTTGTTGGATGTCATTGCTTTACTATGTTCTCCTCCCCATGCAAATAGAGTGCATTAATCATAGGTTGTATTTTGCATAAAGGAACAAGCAGTCCCAAAGTGCACTCTGTTGCCTGTGATGGGTAACATGGAGTTTGAGGTGATGCAAAATCTCACTGGTAATCTTTAAGCCTCCTTTAATCACTGATTTACTTGATCGGGTCAGACGATAGGCCTCAATGACTCTCTCAGGTGTTTCCTGGTGATCAAAGCAACACATGCTTTATTTCAGATGTGCAGGGCTCTAGTTTCTAGTTTTTTAGTTGCTTTCTAGATACCCATTAAAATAAAGCTAGATAAAACTCAGTGTTGTAGGGAAACAATTTTGATTTCAATGGTGGAGGGAACACAGTTGGTAGAGGCAAAGATAAACCCACCCAAGGTAGAACAAAGCAAAACCAAAGCCTCATTCCTTATTTCTTCATTCTCCACTTTCTACATGCAGTCCCTGATCCCTGCCTATCACCTGTGGGAGCAGCTGCTGTTCCTGCTGACTTACAGATACAAATGATTTCCAAATAATAAAAGTATTTTCATTATTTTCTGACTGAATGAGCACAGCGGTGGACTGACTATGCTCATTTTGTATGATGACGATACACCACAACCTCTCATACATTATTGCTTGATCCTATAATTTATACATTTTCATCTCTCCACTTTCTACATGCAGTCCCAGCTCCCTATGTATCCACCTGCTGTTCCAGACACAATACATGGTTTCTAAAATAAATTTCAGGGTTTATACTTCTAATAATTAATGGATGATAACATATTAAACAGTGTAGCGCTGCATGCCCACTTATTAACAGGAGAGTCAGCGAGAGAGGGAGAAAAACAGATCTAAGTACACAGCTTTCATATGTTGGTTAGCAACAATCAAATCCAAACAAAACAACCCTGTTACAGGAAGATCACCAGTACTGTTTATATGTGTAGCAAATTAAAGAAGTTGTTCTTAGTTCCCTGCATAATTAACATTACTGAATTAGAAATTAATGGGTTTAGTGAAGCACAGTGATGGACTGACTGTGCTCATTTGAAATAACATGTCAAAAAGAACACAGCATTTCAGAATTTCTATGTCTAGCTAACTTGAAGACATCAAGTGATTTGATCATCCAATATGACCCCACTATGAAAATGTGTAAATGTATAAATCTTCTATAATTTGGTGGGTTTGGACATTTTTGCTGAGCTGCTGGCTGGCTGGCTGTTTGAATCAGTTTGAATGAGAGAGAGAGGAGGGGGAGTTTTTTTTACTATTAGTTTTTAGACTGTGAAACTGGAGGGGTCCAACAACGTCTAGTGAAAAAATTCTGGGGACATGTCCCCTGTGTCCCCTCCGTAAATTATGCCCTTGCCTCAGTGCATATCATTATTAACATAATTATCTCATTGAAGATGGTAATTATATCTGTTTCAATATAGTCATTCCCATTATGATATAATGACTAATTAAAGCCATTACTTCTTAAGTGGATAGTATGCATCCTATGGGACTCTTCAAGGATAGATAGTAGGAGAATAGGTTCGTCTACGAGTTTCTTTAGTTGCAATTAACGTATTGCTTTTGATTACATCACTACATTTGGTCTTCTTGCTCCTCAGTTGCAGAGAAACTTACATCGTTTCAGCAGAAACTACGTACATATGTTCGCTGAGTATACGTACAGGATGTTTCTGTGGTATTCAGTGATAACAGTATCCTCAGATAACTCCAGGATTTACAGTACGGTTTTGTATATGCGTGTGGAGACCTAAGAGCACATTTTCACACCAACAGCCCTAATTTGGAAAAGGTGCTAAAAACTAAATTACAGTTCCAGGAGGAACAAAAAGAGGAGAAGAGTGTGAAAGTTTAATCATCAGAAAATTAAAGGACAGAGGGTTGTTCTAAAATCCGTCACAGTTGGGGTTCTTTTTAACATGAAGGAACGGGCTCGGGAACTATAAAGCTATTCATAATTTGCACCTTTATGATGTTAAAATGTCAAAATATATAGACTTGTCAGTGAAGGCTGAAGTCAAGGTGACCATGATCTTGAGTCATAATGAAGCAGGTTTAATAGCTGCTACAGAAACTGTAAAGCTGCTGAGCTCTTCAGTCACAGACATGACCAGAATGTTTGTTGAAATCTTTAAATTAAACCTAAATAAACCATTTGTGTGTCTGATTTCACTGACGTAATTCTCACAACTGCTTTGTCAATCTCTGAAACATTGGCCACCAACTAAATATACAGTGGAGTTCCAATCAAAATCTGTCAAAAATAAATACAAAAAAAAAGGAAAACGTAACAGCAATGTCCTGGTTTATGATGAAAGTCTACAAACCTAGTAAACATTTTTCGTATCTGTACAAATATGCAAATGTTTTAATTTTACATTATTTCTAGGGATGAATTTTGTATCTTTGGTTGCACATAACGAATACAGTTATTGGATAGAAGTTATCCCACTTTTTCAACAACCACATCAGCCATAACGACGTAGCTATTGCTTTTCAGTTTGACAGTATAATTTTTAAATCAATGTGTGATGGATTGAAGGGATCTGTAGGACTCTCTTCTGTTTTGGTGTTTCATCTCATTTAGCTTTTAAAGGAGATCATAGAAAGTGCTGCTTGCTTGATGTAAATATACTCTACTGAGGTGGTGAGATAAACACGCTTCTTCCTGAGGTTGTGAATGACTAACAGCAGATCAGAACTCAATGGTGCCTGAGAGCATTTGCCCATTAAAACTATCTTTTTTTCTATTTAGTTCATTGCCACCTGGGAAAATTACATGCTTGTGAGGAAGTGATTTAAGCACCAGTGACTGGAAGTAGTAGGCTTTTACTGAGTTACCTCTTACCACCTGAGTGGTCCAAAGCAGCTTGAGTAAATGAAAAAAATCTCATCTCCTCAATGCACTACAGAAACTCAATAAATTTCAAAAACTTACTGATCAGATTTGCCATTCCAGTGCTCCAGTGTACAGAATGGTGCTGTCCAATTGAAACTGCCATCATGACAGTTTCTGAAATAGACAGGATTAGTTAATAACCATGCACAGACAATTTTGACTGAATGGCTCTCTCCATCCCCCTTCAACTGAAAAAGGAACAGTCAATGGAATACACAAAAAAGACATACAAATCCTTGACTTCTGGTTTGCCCAGAAAGGTGGAGCTTATACCCAGAGTGCATTGCAGTTTTACTGCATGAGGCACTGCACATCAACAACTGTGTTTAGCAGATAATAAAAAAGGTCCATAATCTAGCACCTGCATCACTGCACTTGTAAATCCCTGCTTTAGTTGTTTTGAGCAGTGATGGGTGTAATTACGTACATTTGGGAAGGCAAATAGATTGAATGTGTCCTGTTCATAATGATTATATTTTTCAACATTACAAGAACATGCATGTTAAAAACTTGTTTGTATTCTGTGAAGAATGAAAATAATGCAAGACAAGGTCTTGCTGAATTGTGTTGGAAAATATATTCCAGCATGTATCGTATCCACATTGATTGTCCTCTCAGCACCAATGGGTAGACTTGTTAGTCTGGTTGTCTGGCATGATTTGCTATTCCTACATTCCCTGTATATCAAAGCACTCCTTTTATTTCTGTTTGACTTAGCAGTCTCATCCTTAAGGATGTTGAGTATTGATCTGTTGTCTGATCTTTCATGGAGTGCACTCAATTCCAGACTGACAGACTCCTGTTGTATTCCCAAGTACCAAACCAACTAACAGAAAGGGAACAGAATGTGTTTGAGAAAATGCAAGCGTGGGGAAGAGTTAGATGAACTCCTTTTCTTACCCACACTAATTGCTGAACTCCACACCAAATTGCTCTCAGGTGAGTCCAGTCATCTAAAAAACACTGCTTTTATAGTTGTGCTTCCTCTTTTATGAGGCCTAAGCTAATAGCTCTACTGGGCTACTGTACACACAGTAAATTGTTCCAGACAAGTAAGGCAGTATAGATGTTTTCCGGAATTTGCCATTGCATGATATAGATCCCAAACAATCATAGCTGGAGAGTGTGTAGGCTTCAGAATTGTCTAAATGGAGAATGTGAGGAGCACTTGACTGCTTTGACATACTGGTAATAAAGGATCCGGTACAGTGATTATAACCCTTTCAGGAAAAGCTTTATATAGATGTCTAATGCAATGAGTAATTTTTTAGTGTTTGATAATTCATATAATTTGTGTTAACTGCTGTACTATCTTGCTCTATGCTCAGCCAGTTCTCAGTACACTAAGGGGGCGAACCGTGCTGAAATGGTAAGCACCCATCATCCGAGCACCACTCACCTTTTAATGGTTGTTTTCATTCACAATTCACAGTTTGTACTGATTTAAATATCCTTTTTGTTTAAAAATGCACAGACTGAAAACTCCCTTTAAAAATAAATACAATTTAGTGTTGCTTTGCCTATTAGTCAATACCTAACTATAATTTAAAACCTTTATTTCTTGCCTTGCCATTTTTGATATTTGAGATCTAGCATCTAACCCTGATCAAGCTAAATCAAAAGAGGAAATAGGTGGGTTGAACATTACTGATTTGCTGTTATAAAACAGTACAGTAACACGATCCGTGAAAAGAACATCAAAAGGGAGACATATAAGATCAATATTGACTATCTACTATAGTTTGCAGTCGAAATGTCTCTCCAGCTTCAGCAACAAAAGTCAAAATCATACAAGACAAAGCATGCCCCCAGCTACAGATACAAACAATACAAAATACAGCATTCATAAATAAAGAGCATGCGTAAAAAAACATGCACACACATACACCTTTAAAATGAGAAAGCATGTGAGGACACTGATGGAGAGAATATTTCATGGAAGCACAGTCTAATTTAAAGTGGACATTTACAGACCAAACTGAAAGTGGGAGAATATGAATGCATTGAATGTGTCAGTCTGTGTATGTGCGTGCATTCATGCATGCAGTGAATAAAGAAAAATGGAAACTGGAGAAGCGATAGGACTTCCACCATTGCCAACATTCACATCGGTATCCACTGTCAAATGCAAACACTGTGTCGGGATGGTGTCTGAGAGGGAAAAGATAAACGCAAACACACAACTGACCCAGAACTCTCACCCTAGCATGGCCCTGTTCTTCCCATTGCAGATTTCAAGGCTCCTTCCACACCTTAAGGAGACTTGAAAAAGATTTTGCGAAGATATGCTGGTACAAAAATTTAAGCAAAGCACACAGCGGTGACATGATATTCTTTTGGATTGAAAGTGATGAAGGACTGACAGATGACAGAACCACTCATTAACAATGTACTACCATTGATCAGCCAGAGAATTCATTAAAGTTTGGCTTTATTTGATGTTGGCTCTGTTGATGTTGGCTGACAGTCAAAGAACCAGCTTTCAAAAGGTGTCCAATTTCTGGATGACTGGAATTAAATCCTAAATTTGAGCAGGAGCACTTTCACCAAAGTTAAAAAAAAACCACACAAAAAACCCCCTATTTTTTTTATTTTATTTTATTTTTTATTCTGTGTGATCATGAATGAAATTAACCTGTTCCATAATACTGTAAATAGTATTCTAATCAACTGAACAAGCTCTTGAGCCTCTTGGGCTGCATTCAGACTGAAAACAGCCCTACATTATAACCACATAAGAGACTGTGTTGGTGGGAGCATGTTGTTTTAGGTAACAGTGAGATAATGAGATACAACCCAGGAAGTCCAGTTAGAAGTAAAGGTTAATGTGTTTAAAGGGTTAGCAGACATCAAAACACTGTGCAACATTTCATAATACTCACAGACATGATTTACAAGTCTGGACAGTTATCTCAGGAGCAACTATGATGTATTAAACATTGAATACCACTGGATGTGTTTCGTATAAGTCAATTTTTTTCTTTTTTGGGGGATCAAAGTTGAGTTTATGTAGCTGTATACTCAAACATTCAGCCTCCTTCAGAAGACCCCAAGTATCCATTGATAGGCTTTCTATGATAGCAGGATAGCAGCTTCTCTAAACTGTCCAAACCTCCGTTTGTGCAGTATGATCCAGTATGATCTCTGGCTTATGATGGTCCTGGTCCCTGATCCTCCAATCCCTGTGTATAGTACTTTGGACCAACACATTTATTTGTCTACCATTGTATGCTTCCATTTTTAAGAGCTATTATTTCAGTCTTTGTGATGTGGAAAAAAAAATGTTCACAGGCAATATCGTGGCCACAGAAACCGTGTCATGTCTAACACCTCTCAACAAGTGTGACTGTGAGTGTGTTTCTTGAAGAACTTGGTTCTTGGGTCATATTGACCTGTGAAGTGCTGAAAAACATAATGTAGGTGTAGAGAAAATTTCTTTGCAATGTTTTTTACACATAATAACCCAAGCACATGGAGTTTCATAAAATAACGTTTTTTGTTTAGTTTTTTCTTTTTCTTTTGCAATTTGACTAGAATACCACATAAGGGTTTTCTAGTATACCCTTACATGTATACATACTGTTCCAGTCAAATTTGACCCATTTTGACATTTGAAAGCAATTAAAAATCCATATAAATTACATTACTTAAGACTGAAATTGTACGACTTTTACAAAAGTAGTACACATTATTGCACATTTTTAAAGGTTACCATTAAAATGTTGTTCCATCTTTCACTTTCAATAAATTAACAGTAATAATTATGTTTTCATTCTAGATAACATAAGATCAAAATATAGTGTGATTGTGAATCTATTTTCAGTGTAAAATCTAAATCTAAAAGAAAACAGTAACACAAAATACATTTGCTGTTAAAAATTTGGTATAGGCACTTATTAAAATAATAAAGGAATACTTAAGCCGGTCAGAATGTGAACAGTATGTAAGGGTTAACAAAGTGTCCATCCTCTCTCCTCTCCTCCTCTTGCACACTGAATGTGAAAGTCATTTCACGAAGCTGTTGGATATTTAGACTCTTCAGTAGAGAGGAGTCCCTGCATCAAGCAAGGTGGGATGCATGGCTTGGTGGATAGCTTTACAACCCTCCTTAAAATGCCTTGCTTTTCTCTGTCAACTGGCTCTGCAACTTTAAACGTTTAATGGCTCAGCACTATCCTTATTAATGCTGGCTATTTTCCCATCTGAATGGACTTGGTTCCATCAATGCTCGATGGTTCATAGTCTCTTTCATGCTTGCTTTTTACTTGTAATTGGTGCCACAGAATCGACCATCTTTAGTATTATATCCCGAAAATTCAAAGCTGAGGTAATAGAACAATACAGCATTTCTCTGTGTTTGCTCTTTTCTGTATTACATTTTGCCTCTCAAAGGGTCGTTAGTTCAATACATTGAATTTTTTTTTTTTTTAAGTGTGGTGTACTTATTATATTTTGTGAGGATGGTCTCTTGCAAGTAAGTGCAGTTATTTGTTGAGCACACAGCTGCATTATAAAGGCTTCTCTATAACATCACAGTAAGTGAAGGAAATTACAAGAATTGTGTGTATCAGTCTCTCACTATGACACCTGTTTTGCATAATTAGCTGTTGGTACCTCATTAACGAATTTGTAGAGAAGCTAGTCACTCAGCACCTAAATGCATGAGGCTCCTACAATCAAGGTCAGTTCAGAAATTAGTTTAATCTGTTACCGCCTGAGACATGACAGATACTAGGACGTCAGGTAATTGCTTCTTTGGAAAAATGGAACAGTTCTGTGAAGTTAGTCATCCGCAAGGATGAATATTATAAATTGCACAGAGGAACAAATTAACTTGGTTGATATATTGTATCTTAGGAAGTGTGGGTTTCTGTCAGAGCACTGCACTGTGTTTTGGTTTATGTTTAGTGTATCTGATGTGAGTCCATTAGGGCTTTGATGATCAGTCAGGTTGATGGTTCAGAACAAATAGTGGGGAAACAGTGATGTTCCAAAGTGATAACTGTTGGTTTATATGTCAAATATAAAAACAAAACACATTGTCAAAAAATGAATTATTACAGTGGAAATGTTTATACAGTATTCAGCATTTGAAGGTTTAAAAGCCAGAAAATAAAATGGTGGCAACAAAAATAGCAACAGATTAAGCACTAACCTGATCCTAAAGGGTAGTACATTAAATGCTGGCCAACGACATCGACGTCTAGAGTGCTTTGCACAGTCACCATGACGAACCATTAGCTCTGGATGGTCAGTGAATAGCTCCACTGCTCAGCCTGGCTGCTCATCAAGCCAGAATATCTCGTCTTTAACTTTCTTCATACATGATGTTACACACAGAAGATGAGTAGTTTTTGTATCAAGGATTTGAGAGCTGTTCGAACATTGGAAATATTATTATCAAATCACACCTCGTATTGTTGCTAGTACTGAGTGCCTTTTTTCCCCTGATATCTTCAGTCCCAAAGCAGGGATCAGGCCCATTTCTTCCTCGCATTCTTAGGATTTGTAGCACACTTTGCCAAAGGGGACGGGAGGAAAAAAAACAACAACAAAAAACTTTTGTCTAGTATCTGTGACAGTTCTTTTTTATTCTGTTTTATTTAGCTATTGCTAGGACAGCTGTCTTTTTCAAAGACTATCTTCATGTGTCTATGTGGGGCTGCAGCACTTCCTGTCTTCTCTAAATGAACGCTGATGTTTATTGAAGATCTTTTTGGCTCCGGCCAAAAAGTCATTATAAAAACTTCCAAAATAACTCAGCAATATGTGGAGTTCTGGTAAGCATGGCCCAGATCTATAGAGGAAATCAATTCATGTCACTGTCAGCATTAGCCAATGGTAAACGTAAGGCACCCTATCAAACAGAGGGCA
This sequence comes from Scomber scombrus, assembly GCF_963691925.1. Lineage (NCBI taxonomy): Eukaryota > Metazoa > Chordata > Actinopteri > Scombriformes > Scombridae > Scomber > Scomber scombrus. The sequence goes on along the minus strand of NC_084977.1, from coordinate 28,253,288 downwards.
TAAACTCCTTTCGGCAGACAAGAAGCCCTGTGCAGTAGGGCTGCTCTCCTCTTCTAAGTTTGCGTTGAGGTCAAAGAAGACCTCTTCACTAGTTGTGCTGGCTGACATAAACAAGCAGAGGTCAAAGTTCTGGCTGGACACTGAGATTCATCAAAGCAGCAGCAAAGCACCACATACAAGCACTAGATGCTTTTATCTACACAACTCCCCAGTCTGACCCTGACCTGACATCTTGTTGACTGAGATAGTGGAGTTTGGCTGAAGGCAGAAAGGGAGTATGAACCAGAACTATCCTAACTGGATAGTCTGACTGGTCTGTTTTCTTGTTGCCTTTTCATAATTAAAAATGACTTTTTTTTTTTCCAAAAGTACTTCTGTTGTTACCACTCTATCCTAATTAGTTACTGATTTGGACTTAATATTGGACTTCTTAATATTTGACAATGACCACAGCCTTTCCCATCACCTTTTCCGAAATGTCAGCTTCCTAAACATAACTGTTTAAATTGTACTTTATACTCTACAGTTTTGCATGTGTAGTATGCAGATTCATCCAATACAGATGTTTCCTATCACTGTGCTGAAAAAACAAAAAAATTTGAGAGGCAATGGCGATAAATTCTATATAAATGTATCTTTCAGGAGGCAAGATTGGATTTTGTCCAATCAGAAAACGTACTGTCCCTCTCTTCTCTCTCTCTCGCTCTCTCTTGCTGCTCCCTCATTGACACCATATTCATCTAAGTTACTTAAATACACAACACTCACACATCTGTCTTCACTCATCCAAAACAGGTAAATTACCAGAGTAAACAGAAGCACCGTGTCATCAATTACCACAAACCTCCTCCTCTTCTACAGTGAGTGAAGACTGGGTCACACCAGGAAGAGGCACAGCAAAATGAATCTGAGCAGCTGCACGTAATATTTTATTCTTGAAGCTTGATAGCTTCCCAAACTTTTTTTTTAGACAATGGCACCCCTTCAAGGACTTTTTTTTTGTTTTGTTTTTGTTTTTTTGTGGGATCCAACCCTCAATATAACTTGCACCTGTATGTCAACACATTCTCACTCCCAACTTTTCAAATATCTAACCATGGTCAGGACCTTTGTTGTCACTTTTTAACACACTGGATACCACTTGAATGTCATTTTCCAATGTGCAGTATAACAGCAGTCATAACGTGAAAGCACTGTCACTGGATTTAAAACTGTCCAGACTTAAAGCAGTTAAAAAAAATGACTTATGCTACACGATTACTACTACTATCTGTTTCCAGCTGCAGTTCTCAATTTCAGGTCGGGACCATTCTTAAACAAAGTCCAGTTTTTGCCATCTATTTATTTAGCCACCACCCAGCCCACCACCTCCAAATATGGAAATTAGCCACCTTATCTAGACGTCATCAATCTTATGGCATCTATTTTGATGTTGTGGAAGTCTAATAGAAGTCTATCAGACTACCCTGCACATTAAGAAAATGATGCAAAAGGGGTAAAAGTAACACCAAGGGGTCCTGACCAAGCTTCAGTATGCGATGAGTTGGCAGTGAGAATGGGCTGTATGTGCACAATGCAGCTTATTGGTTTTAACAATGTAATATAATAAAATAATATAAAATATTATTTTATATTAGGCTTTATTACGTCAACATGAAGTTAAATATATTTGCTCGTTCTTAATCAGTCAGAATAAAAGCCAACAGATGCTGTGCAGATTTAAAGATACATCATTTTAAGTTAAATACATTAATGTGTTAAATGTTTATCTTTCATTTTCTCCAATTAAAATGAGATTATTAAGATGTAAAAGGAAAAACAAACAAAACATATTAAAGGATTTGGGACATTTTATGTGATATGTGAGCTGATGTGGAGAGAGAGAAAACAACCAGCAGGTCTGACTTCACTGACAGGACATCTCTTGTCTTGTTTTCACGTTTACCAGTAATGAAAGAGCCACATAAAGCAAATATGAACTGGGGAACCTGTAAGATCAGAGTGAATGCACACGGACAATGATGGATTCAGTCTTCTGTAAGCAGCTAAAACCCGTCCATTCAGCCATTAGCTGGTCAGCTCAGATTCAGTTGTTTATGTATTGAGAGCTTGATGTGTTTCTGCATTTCTTTGTGTTCTTTTTACCGTGGCAAACCTTTGTATCACCGCTTTAATACTCACTTTATTTCTGACTGCTGTGCTGCAAAACTCCCAAGCCTGAAAGCGAGTTGTGTTACTATGACAACCTGCAAGTTGAGTTGTCAGTTCAGTTTTGACATGTTTGAAAAGATAATGTAAAATACTTAATTATTTGCCAATTTTTTGAATGCAGTTAAACGTTAAAAAAAACTACACGCAATATATTAACAAGGATGATTAATCTTACCTTGTTCTGTCCTCACAGCAAACACTTTGGTACCACTGACATAGTGACTACTTGCAGGGCTAAACTACTGGAGCTGATGAACTATCTACTAAAACATTTGCCAGTCATGAAAATACAAGCACTAAACAACCACTGCAACTCTTAAAGCTTCTTTCTGTTTCCTCTGTGCTATGCCATTTACTTCCTCCTTGAATGTTGTTCCTGACTTGTGCCTCATTTCATTAAATAGAGTTTAATTGAAGAGGGAAATATCTCTGGACATGTGTGTATACCAGCAACCCCTGTCTCATAACTACCCAAGCAGTCATAGAGGAATGTTAAATAAGTGTGGATGGTGCAACGAATAGCCAATATGCTATGATAGTGTCCTGAATGATATATTGCGATACCAATTTCTCTTTCACTCTCTCTTTTTTTTGGGTGGGGCGGGGGTAAAGACCCAGGTAAAGACAGTGTTATGAGAAACTACTACCTTAGGGTGAGAATTCTGAATTGAAAACGAGCCTCTCTATCAGTTTTTATAATTTGCTGTATTATAATAGGAAAGCCTTACTTCAAACAGAAAAAAACACCCTCACTCAGGGAAAAATGTATGCATGCATACAAAAATCATTTAGAGAAAAAGCAGTATCCTCTGATGACTGTATCTTTCGATGAGGGGGAGCGTACCTTCATTTTTTTTTTTTAATTCCTGTTTGACAGATTAAAGGAACACTGATTAATTGGTCTCTCTGATGCTACTTTTAATGAACAGTGAGGTCGGACCTTTGGGGGCAAATTAGCTTGATCCTCTTTTTGCAGAACAGAATTAATGAAACCCCTATGGATTGGGCTGAAGTGTGCCGTGTATCTGTGCTCATGTATTGAGAGAATACACCACACTGGAAACAACTATTTCAATATTTGCCTGAACCAAAGGTGTAAAAGTTCAATAGTTAGCCCTTTTAATGCTGCAAAGCTCCCATTAATGATATTATCAAGCAATAATGAAACGTTAGCCATATCATTACATCTTTAACATTGGACCTTAAATTCTGAACAAATTATTTTTTCATGTGATAAGCTCAGTCTATTTACTGCATACCTCTTTGCCTACAATTACACCTTAAGTCATTTCACACTGATTTTCACATAAGCTGAGTCATACTCCTGTGAGATCTGTAGACCTTTCACCTTTCGAAAATCAGTGAAACCCAGAGATTGATGCAGGATTTAGGGAACAATGTGTTTTCACACCATGAGTCTTCAAGAAGAGTGTGACTGCAGCCTCTAGTTGCGTAGAGTAAAGCACAGTGTGTTCCCAAGAGCAGTTCAGTGTAGCAGCAGCGTTAGTGTTTATCAAACTCACAGAGAGATGTGATGCAGAGGACAGTAGCATTACCAGAGTGGCAAGACTAGAACTCAATTATTAGGAGACAGGCTTGTGTGGAAAACACTCTTTCATCCCAGATTATGTTTACTGCAAATACTACTAATTAGCAACAGCAAATATCTTTTGATTTTGATTTTTATAAACATAAATTAAAAGTTATTAATTAAAATATTTTGAAATGTTCCTATTGAATGTATTAAAACATTCGCTATCATAGTATTGTATTTGTTTTCCCTACTTGTTTCATGTATGCCTGCTAACATGAATAACAATTTGATGGTTATGTCTAGGGAACCCACTTTGTTTTATGGCGAGCATGTTAAACATTTGCTTATTTATAAATCCAGCACACAGAGCAACATTTACTTAAAGTTATATTTCTGAACATCTGATGAATGTAACTCCAACATTCACCCTCCTTTAAGCTTTGTTTTGGTCTCCACCAACTCCTGAGGGAAATATCAGGCTCTGTAGGTGCTGAAAACTGCACTTAGTAACTTTTTCCTTCCTTGTTTTGTTTAGTTGTAGGTGCGTAATGTGCAGGTGGCATTTTTACTGGAAAACCCTCTCTTGCTGCAAAGTGCAAACAAGGTTGATGAGCAGGAATATGGGCTGCTCTCATAGTGTTAGAGTGGTGTAGTGGTGCAAGGTAGAGGTGGCTGAAAATAAATTATGCACCCATAGTCACAGCAGTGGTGTCATGTGTGGGTTATTTGTTTTAACAAACCAAGGGAAAAGCTGTTTGCTAGTAAAAACACTTCTAAAAAATACCTTTTGTTTTTTCTAACAAAGATAAACTGCAGCCCAGATGAATGTATTATGTACTTGAATAACTGGCATGAATTTTGCATATTGGCTGTAGAAAATGGCAGCACGTTGCATGAATGGTGAGATTGAAATACTCAGACATCATGATACAGAAAACTGTGAAGTCCTCTCAACTGTCTTTGTAGCAGCTACAGCTGTGTGGGTGGAGGTGCGGAAGAGTTTCAGCCATGTTTCTTTCTGCTTTGTGGGAGGATTTTGGATTTGACTTTGAAAGTAAATGTCTATGCCTACAAGAAGAGATCAAAACGCCAGTGTCCAAACACCACCAAAACTGAATTATAGCAAAGAAATAAGTATCAGTGTTTTGCTCTTGTACAGCCATTCACACAATAAGTTAAATGTTCTAAAGTAAAACCATTAGTGAGGTACCACAGTCTTAGTGATGTGCCTCAAATCAAAATTGTTTCTTTATTTAATTGAACCAGTTGAGCTTACAAGCGTACTCCCCTCGATTAAGCATTGTAATGTCCTGCTCACGATAGACAGTAGTAAAAGAAAAAAAAGATAAAAATCGATGAAGCAGAACCATCGTCTTTCTTTTTCCATGGATACTTCTTACTCATTTTCCTTGTCAAAATGTAGTGGCTATATTATCCCTAGTACATGTTGACTCTCGACAGCTCAGTCAGAGATTTGGATGCGTTATGTAGCTTTGACCCGCTAGCCTCTGCCAGAGGTGACGAGTGGGCTACAGAGGTCTGGTAACCCTAACTTCATTCTAACTCTACACTCCCAGATTTTTGTCAGTAAATATCTTGTAGTCTTTTGCTCTCACTGACCTGAAATGGCAACACTTGAGGCAGTTTATCAGATTTTACAAAACTCACTCTGGAGCCCAAAATACTAAAAAATAATGTATGCAACTTGTTTTTCACACATACACTAGTACTTTTCATAACATGTAAACAAAGTCTAAACAACATTTACATATTGTATTATCACCTTGTAAAGTTGATATGCTGAACGTGTTAACAGACAGTTTAAACACTGACTCTCTTTTTAACTCTATTTTGCTCTCCTCCAACCTGTGAGGAAAATATCTGGCTCTCTAGCAGCTAAATACTCCACTATGTTCACCCACTTGCTAACTTTGTCTATTTTTATTTTTGTCGCTGGGCAGATAGCATACAGTGTGTTCATCAGAGCGTTACAGTGAAAACAGCTGCCTGATGTCTATTGGAAGCAAAGCTGATGAGATCATGAGACTGAACCAAACAATACAATTGTAGTGAGCTGAAAGATACTAAAGTGATGTGTAGAGCTACAGGAAACTACAGTGAGGTGATAATTATCTGTGGGTTTAACATAATGAGGCCCTTCTGGATTAAATATAGTCATATGATGCTTTGTTCATATAAAACCATTGAATAGTGCAGCTTTGAAAAAATTCATTGCTAATTTAAGTTGTATATTTGTACTCGTGCAAAACAATTAGTTATGTATTTATTTATTTTATACCAAGGAATTCATAATTGCAATAGCTCTTTCAAAAGTTTTGTATAAACTATAAATTACTTTTTACAACCACTGCACATTAAGTTTAGACATTTGTCGCAACAATTTATTCAATAGAAATGACATGACAATGCAACTTTTGTTTTTTTTGGCAGTGAATGTGCCTACTTTTATGTACTCTTTGTGTACAGTGGTGCAATTAGCAACCAATCAAGGAGTGCATAATGTGCCCCGTAATGAACATAAAAGCAGATCTAAGCAAGTTTCAGCTGGAGTGGTGGTGAGTCAACAAAAGCAGCAGGATTCTCATAGTATGCAGTAACAACAGTGGCGTTAAACAGATGGAACATTCGAAGTTCAAAGGGACCGCCATTTTTGAAAAGTATGGTCAGCAAAATGTGTTGAATACACGTGGTTCTACTGTATAATTTCCACTTTTTGTTTATTTAATTATGTATGATGATAGTCGATATCCTGCAGAGGAGTCCAGTAAACTCCTGCAGTATGAATATTTTAAAAATAACCTTGTAGCACAGCACAAGTCCATACATTATATCCTGTGGTTTATAGTGCCATAATTGCATGCTAGCCACCTGCCTCCCAGCCTTAACTGCATAGCAGACTGTTAGCAGTTTTGACAGCACTACAGCTAGCCACTTTGACATCCATCCTTTTTGCAGTCAATGGGGAATACTAGTGTGCACTCTCCTGGATCAGACCAACGGACCACAGCCAACAAATGCTTTGCTGACTGAACTTACATAGCTCATTGATGATGACATGTTTCATTTTGATGGTGCGAGTAAATCCTGAAGTTGTCCTTTACCGTCACATTTTCAGAAATTGGGCCTCAGGTAGAGAGCGCTGGCTTCTTCTTTAAAGCTCTGGCACATTCACAGATTCCAACAGCGGGGGTTGCCCTTTTTTATTTGTGCCTTGTCTTGCATCCTCCTGGCAGTTACCAGAACACATTTTATCTGTGGGGGTATGTGACTTAATATTTCTGAGAGGTCATGTCTTTGTGCTTTTGTCAGAGTCTCTCCAGTATACATTTTATAGCTCAGAGAAGCTGAAAGGGGGGGTGCTCAATACTCTGTAGCTACAGTATATAATGGCTGGGTGCAGCATGCGATATTGGAGAGGGGAAATTCACACTGAGGGCTGTCGTATGGTGTGTGGATACAGCTTCTATAAACCCTGAGGGTGTGGGAATGATAAAACCTTGGTTTGTTGTATTGCAAGGGAAAATTCTCCCATTAACTTTGGTTTGATTGCATATAAACATGGCATGCAGACAGCAAAGTGCTTGTTTCCAGAAATCCCTGGCTGAGCGCCGCTGTATCTGCTGCCAAGTGAGGTAGGTTACATGGCTGGGAGCAACATAGCCTCAGCCATGGATGGCAGCCTGCAAAGACCAATGTCTGGTGCCAGGGTTACGGGTATGTAAAGGGAGGAAAATGTGCCCATTACACTCAGACACCCTTCCTCACCAGCCGAGTGTGATCTGCTACTCGCACTCTCTCTATCTCTGTCCTTCCTCCATTTGGATCGGGCTCCTGCTCCAAATGCCTTTCAACCACTTTCTCTTTATCACACTGATACACTCTCTTACCAAGAATATAAACACCCAGACTCACTCTCACAGATACACACATTCTCAGCCTTCAATCCATCCCATGCTGTCCAGACAAAGTTGGAGCCAGAGGCTTGCTGCCCATCTGGTCAGCCATTTCCAATGAGTCCCAGCGTGCAGAAAGAGAGAGAGAGAGCCATGTAATCCCTGTCCTGCCTAAGAAGTAGAGGGTTCTGATAGTGTCCCCCAAAGTCAAGGGCAATGAATACACCTCTGCCACATTGGCTGCCAAGGTCACCGAACTGTCTAATCTCTCTCCCTTTCATTGTGTTGTGATTTTTTTTCCCCCAACTCATTCTCTCTGTGTCACACACTCACCTCTCCCTTTTTTCTCTCTTGTTTGGCATGAGCCACACAGTGCGTATCTTGTAGAGATTTGATTGTACCAAATACAGGGGGAAAGGTCCACTTTGCAGACACAGCAGTTGATGTAATGTACTCCACAGTGATTAGTGTTAGGCCAGCTCCCTACAACTGTCAAGCCAGGTGCAGAGTAACCTGAAAGTGTGTAGGCTCAAATACTGTGGAGCATACTGCAAAGTGCACTTTGGAGCTTTTTTTCCATATCTGTTAGAGTTGATTTGGCTCAAATCAGAAGTTGTTACTTTTTGCTGCACTTTTCCATTGGCCTTGTTTGGACTTGCAAAGGTAAATGAATCATAAACAAAGTTGCGTTGTCATGACCAAAGGGCTTTTAATTCAGAATGTAATATTGTGTTATCCAGATTCTCTTTGCCCTCTAGACTGCACGCAGTGGCAAAATATGTGGCTAAATAAAACTTTCATTGGTTTGTTTACTTATTATTCTGTTAAGGAAAAAGTAAACATGAATGCATTATAAGAATGGTTACAGTGTCAGCAAGTTAAGCAATCAGCTTTATTTCATATATTGCTTATGAGATTTGCTTATTCTCCTGAAGAGCTCCTTGGTTGACTGTCTTTTTAATCTTTATTTATTCGGGAAAGGTTGGCTGGAGAGGCACACTCATTTTCATCCTGCTACAGTACACAACACTCACACCTGGGAGCTGCATGCTATAGCCATTGTTTTCAGTAACCAGCCAATGAGTAGCTCCACTGAAGCAGTAGGAGGTTAAATGCTTAGCTCAAGGGCACCTCAATCTTAGTTGTCATGGGAGAGCAGATAGGAGCCCATTCTCTTTGCCTAATCAAATTATTGAGGAGGTCCAGGGGTGTAAACTGTTTACCTTTGGCTGCCTTTTTCTTCTATAATAGGCTGTAGACACCACACACAGTAATAACCTAAGAAGACCTTTATGGCGGACCAAGCAAGCAGCTCATGTTTGAGTAACTTACAAAATCAAATGTCATGTTTTGCCCCAATGTAATCAAAACGTGGTATTTCCCATGCTAAACTAAATGTACAGGTATTTCATAGCATTTGGAAGTGGATGTGTGGCTTTCTGATATAGATGGACAACGTTTTTGGAGGAAGTGTCATCAGTACCATGTACATCAGTGATAATAAGAGCTTGATGTCTGCTTTGCCATGGCGCTCCAGCTCCAACATGGCCGCTAGAGCTGATCGCAGCCACTCTAGTCCATACTTGTGATCCCACCAAACGCATGCACAATGCATTTCAGGAGCATTCCAAAAGTGTCTCAAAAACAGGTCTTGCTCCACTCCGCTAAACATATGCGCCCATAAAATACTCTCATTCCTCCCTTCGTCCATCTCTATTCACACACATTCATCCTATCTCTCTTTGCCATCTCTGACGTTTTACCCGCTTCCTTACATCCATCCTTAACATCCAATATTTCTTCATATCATTCAATCAAATCACACTAGTCTGTACACTTTCCCCTATACTTTATGCCATAATTGGACAATAACTACAACAATACAACACAGAAAAACATTTTATAAAGACTCTTGGAAATGTTCAAGCTTTTTTTCACCTGCCAGCAACTGAATATACAGTCTTCCGAATACTGCATTTGTTTATATTGCACTGCCAGGTAGTTACTGATATTTTGATGTAACAGGTCCAAATACAACATGATTATTTGAAACATCATTACATTGAATACCTACAGGCATTAAATAACAGTAAGAGCTGAGACTGAATCTAAAATAAAATGGAAAAGGAAACAAATGAAGTTGTTTTCTGTTATTTTTGTGCTGCAGTGTAATGAAAAAAAGATATATATATATATATATATATATATATATATATATATATATATATATATATATATATATATATATATATATATATATATATATATATATATCCTCAGCTATGCAATCATGAATATCCCCTGAAGACATAGCAATCAGTCAGCTGGAGTGGAAATGCATAGTAACAATTGGCATTTGTATGTGCAGGGTCATGAAATGGACGAGGACGAAATGCCTCCACCTGCAAAGGGCAATTCAATTTCAAACACTTCACTGAAAGCTGCAACTTTAAATAAGTAAGCATGAAGGACAAAAGAACATAACAGAACACTGAGGGCCGTTTGACACTTAAATAAAATTTCGGACCACAAGGCGTATGCTTGACATTGCTTTTAAAAGCCTACTCCATAGCCTTTGGCTCCAAAGCTGTTGCCTTTTTAGGTGGCTTTTGGTTCCACATAACTAGACCTACGGGTGCACTATGGACCCTACTCTGGCTTACTGTGGTGTGAAATTGCATACGCAACCTTGAAATGATTCCCACAATAGCAGATGGTCTTAGCAATGGAGAAAAATACGCTTTGCCCACCTGTCTGAAGAAGGAAGGTGACAATAAATGAAAGTTTGATTAGAAAACGACACCTCAGGGGTATGACAGGTGACAGGAGAATAAGCCTCTTGAAACTCTTTACAGGAGAAAAATATGTTCCATCTTTATTATAATGGAGAACACTTTTGAGAGATTTATTAATTATAAAACCGTATGCCTTTTTGCACCTGGGTTTCCAAAGTGACATGTTTACAGAGAAATACCAAAACAAATAAAGTAGAAAATAATAGATCATTATAAATTACTTTTTCAACTAGTATGGTATGTAAGTGTGACTCACATATATTATGAAAAGAAAGTAAGAGCACTGCAATATATTGCAAAGAATCAGGATATGACATGCACTAAAATTCAGATAATGCGCACAACCTCAAGGGCTTGAATATTTTCTGCTGCAGAGCTGATAATAATCAAGGAATTACAATGCAAGCAATTTTCTGACTGCTTGTTATGCCTTATATTGCTCTTTAAATAAGGTGCTCCTGGAATCAGCTAAGTACATAGAAAATATGCTGAATCACAAAAAAGCAAGGACTGGTACTTTAAAACCAGACTGTTTGGTGACTGTGGCAATGATTTATGAGGCAAATTCAGATGGAACCATTTTCTCATTAGAGAGGAGAACATTGAACCAACCTCCTCTCTCACAGCTTAGGGAACTAAATGCTCAATGATTGATGCCAATACTGATGCGCTTACTGCACATTCCAGCTCCCAATCTAAATTGCAGATAATGTCAGAGTGCATGTGGTGGCTATCTCTGCACTCTTTTATATTCAAACAACATGGTCAAAGAATGAATTACTTTTAGGAGGTCAATATATCCACATCACTTATACCTGTTGATTTAGTGTCGTTTGCCATCATTGGAAATATAAGGTGCACATGGACTTTAAATTGACTAGCGATAACTGTTGCTTCAGGTTCCCCTCCCCTTCCCTTGTTTCCATCTTCCCTGTCATCCCTCTTCTAATTACTTTCATTCCCACCTTCTTATTGTGAATTTACACTTCAAGTGACCCGATTAAGTAACTCATTCCAGTCCAAGTCCATTAATTTTCTATAGACCTGAGGAACCAACGAAACACGGTTGACTTGTGGATGTACATTAGGCACAATCATTATCTGTTGAGCAAATCAAACTTGCATGCACACATCTCCAATAGCTTCCAATAAGACCTCGGGAAGTTACTGCTCACAGCAAAGAAATAGTCCTGCACACAATCACTTCTAAAATCCAAAAGTGTATTTTTTACCGCTCAGGGTTGTGCAGAAAATGTTGCTTGTTTACCAGATTTTCTTAGCTTTTGTAGCTGTAAGGAAAAGGGTAGCTGCTACCCATGTTTTCAGTCTTGATGCCAAGCTAACAGACTACTAGTTGCAGCCTTATATTTATTGTACAAATATTAGAGAGGTATCCTGTCTGTAGCCCTTTTCTAGTAGGTTAGTTGGTCCATTGGGAGGTGGGGGTGTCTTCCTGAAGAATTGAAGAGCTAGCTAAAAAAGATAAAGCAGGTGTCATACTGGAGGATGATTTCCCAGTTATCTCTTGAAACAAGTTACAATTGCCTTTTATTGTAAAGACATATTTTTGGTTTAGTAGCGAAAGCAGATGTAATATGATGTTTTTATTCACATACACTTCACTGTGGTCACTGTTAACACAGACCACAGTTCACACATCATCTCCTTACAGTCAGTGTAAAAAAAAAAAAAGCACGGAGATTATCAGACTTTATCTGATTAGTTTAAATTGCCTGTACTTAATCAGACTTTAACTAGAGGCAAAGTAGACGACAAAAAAGCACATATGAGTTGTTTTTGAAAACATCATCCTTTTGGATGGTTTTCAGTGCTACATTTTTCTTTTGCAAACTATGTACCTTGGGACCTTTTAATAGATAGATATTTATAAAATCGTGCACTTCCTACTAAAGTGGCAAATTCAGGTGTGACTGTGTCTCTTCCTGACTAATTTCTTGTTTCTCCTACTTCGGCATACTCTCTAAATCTCCCTCCAGTAAACTTAGCTGTGTGTTTTTGTGAGTGTGTCTGTGTGTTCAGTATGTTTGGACAGGTCAGGTCTAATGATCATTAGTGGAGGAAGAAAGGTAATGCTTGGGAGAGAGTTTCCACAAAGCCCTATTTATAGCGGACCTGGTCCAGAGGCATGGAGCCCCCGGGGAGAAAAAACAAAGTCATAGATCAGCCTGAGGGGAAGTAATTAGGACAGATATTTAAACTGAATAATGCAGGCTCCCTGAAATATTGAAACCACCTAAAGTTTATTAATTAAGCGCTAATCTGGCGAATGGGCTTGTTTCATGTCTCCCTTATTCTGTGCCAGCTGAATTATTCAGGGACACGAAGGCATACAGGACAGATAACACACTGCTGTACATGTCATCAGTACTCTCGTTAAGAGATGATTAAAGGCATACTCCACCTCAGTACTTGTGCGTCAGCAGTCTGCTATTACAGTCGATATGGTTCTGTAATACCCAACGTAGTGAGTCAGTCACACTACAGTAATCTAACAAGGTCACTTTGAAGTTGCAGCGGTGCACAGTCAGTGAAGATTTGTTAGGAGAGTTTTAAAAGGGGATTCAATTACATGTGGTCAGCCAAGCATGTTTGCTTGAGCATACAAAGAGATACACAGACACATGGTCACACATAGTTCAGTGAATGTGCCAAAATGTACACAGAGGTCAAATAAACAGTTCCTCTCGGAGCGGTATTCGGTAAACAAATAACACATTTAATTTACTTCCTTGCCGCCTAACGTAGTTGAGTCCAAGGTTACAGATCAAATGTGCCCTCTGCCTCTAATCCCCTCTCTATTTTGTCTATTTGTCTATTTCTTTTTTTATCTGTTTTCTCCGTCACCTACTCTTCAACTCTCCATTTCAATCTCTCTTTTTCGCCCCTCACCCATCTCTCTTTTCTTTGTTTGTTCATGCTGCTTGAGTTTCACAGATGGAGTGACTTGAGGCCATGGCGGTTATGCAAAACATAGTTCAAATGAATTCAGCGCTCCCACAATGAATGGCATAAAAGAGACACACACACAAAGAGCAAATAACTCTTTTCTGGCATGAAAATCTTGTTGTGGAGGTAGTAAAGTACATTAAAAATTGTATTATTATAGAAGCAAGAAGATAATTTCTCTGTGCATGGCTAGAATGAAAATAAAAGTAGGTAATTTTCCATGCATGAGTGGAATAAATACAATGTTTTGCAAAAGAGAGTAAAAATGCATGAAGTCACATTTAAAAGGAGAAAAAATCGATATAAGAGGCTACTGGACAGATTCAACTCTCAGTGATGGAAATCAATTATTCTCCCTACAAAGTTGATCACATAACAAATGGACACTATTGTAAATGATTCCCAAAAGTTTATTGTCTTTTCTTTTTTGTAAGAGTGAGACATTATGCTTAATCTTGTGATATACATAGTTTTTCTACGTACAGTACATGGAAACAGAATAAAAAATAGAAAATATTTGCATGTCTTTTTTTAACCCTTAGATGCATGACCTACTGATACCTACACTCTTCCATGAGTGGGGTCAAAAATGACCCCAATTAGAATGAATGCGTTTTATGCTGTAAACTTAAGAAATGTATTTCATTTTGGTTAAATATGATGATTTGTATTATATTTTGGTCAACAAAAGAATTATTTCATGTTGGACATGGTCATTTATCACTTTTTTATAACATTTTTTATCCCAGCTTTTAAAAAGGTCAAAAACGGTTAACATCCACAAAGTATCCCAATTAGAATCAATGCATTTAATGCAATATTATAACACAAGAATGATTTCATGTTTTACATGCTATCACAACTTCAACATTCATTGTTTGTGTATCCGTCTGTCTGTCTATGCATGTACACACACGCGTCTTCTTTCTTCTCACTGTGAACAGCTGTTACAAACTACTTGTTTCTGACTGTGAGCACTGCACACAGGGTCACTGCATTTCCAGCAACTATTGGTGGCTTTGCACACATCTTACACCTCTTTCTCTTCTGTTGGCCCTGTCATAACCCTAACCCTAACCATCATAGTGAGAGTCTGCTTCTCTACACAACAAATACAGTAATGTTAGCTATCTTAGTTAGCTAGTGTTAGCTTACTAGAAAGTAATTTGATAATAATAATAATAATAATAATAATAATAATAATAATAATAATAATAATAATAATAAAAATAGGTTTGATTTATATAGCACCTTTCACATATCCAAGGACACTTTACAATTTGATGATGATAACACAACACTATATCACACAAAAATCATGTATGTGGAAATAAGTTCATATTTTATAACAGCATATATATTCTGAGGTATACAAATGATGATAATACTTGTACTAATAATACATGTATGTTGCTGTGAAAAAATAATCTTTAGGGGTGGTGAGACTGCTGACATTAGATGTGTGGATCGACAGTAAATATATACCTGACAGTCACAGTTGATAAAAATCAGGTTTACAACAACAAGGTTCCTAGGGTTAACCCTTGAAATTCCATAGAAAATGATTGGGGTCATTTTTGACCCCACGTATGGAAGAGTGTGGTACTGATACAAAAAATGCAATTACTTAAAAAATATAACAATTAGATACAAATCCAAATGGCCTCGTGTCAAAGACAACCTATTTGAGGAATACATGGAAGATTAAACGATAAAAATTTAAAATTACAAAGATATCGCAAAAAAACAACTGCTGGGGTCATTTTTGACCCCACTTATGCATCTAAGGGTTAATATAGTCATGTTTCATGGTGTAATATATACTTAATACAAATTCAGTTGTACAAGGTGTTGTCTGGCCACATCTAAAGGCAGAAATGTGTACCTATTGTAAATGGCAAGACTTGAAGGCAGGGGGAAAAGCTTGCCATCATAGCCTGCTACTGGCTTCATTTCACTGCCTCTGCAATCTCTGTGTTTTGTATTTCTGAGTTGTCTTGTTGCAATGAATACTACATAATTGGAATAAGGACACACACTTTACACACATTTTTTCCTCAAAGCCACAAATGGTGTTGCATGAGGTTGTACACAAAAAAATCAGTGTGGAAACCATTTGTTGAAGCAGGTGTTTGAGACAGAAGCTAAAACCCTGCTTACCTTTCACACCACCACTGATGAATGTATGAAGTAGACAGTCCCATCAATTCTGATGTCAAAAAGGTCTGGGGGTAGGGCACTTGAGATGCTGTTTTGCACTTTCAAACCTGTTCATTTCCCTCCTTTGTGTGATTAATTTGGTTAGGTTTAAACACACCAATTGGTACTGAAAGTTGAACCTGGTTCACCTGGCTGACCGCAATGCAACACCATCTGACATATTTGTGCAAATGTACCTAATAATGTGAATGCCTTGCAATTGTTGCAACAAAAGACAGAATATTTCCAGACTTTTTTAGAGTGTTATAAATCTCTTTGCAGTGTTTTGGTGTCGAATAAGCATTCAACCTCATCAAATTGGACTTTTTGGCACCATCGTCTCTCTGTTATTTTAAGCAATATGCCCCTCACCAATGCAACCTTTTTGCTTTTTGCTTTTCATACATGGCTGTTTATGGTTGGGCCACCTATTTAGATGATCAGGCAAATACTTAATTTTAAGTATACTGCAGCTGTTAAGGCCTATTGAAGTTCCATCCACCTAGTACAGACTCCAATCCAAGGAATCCAATCCATTCCATAATACACAAGTAAAAGTCAACTTATAAATACCATATAGCATCATGCATTAAGAGTAATCATATCAATTGAGCAATTTCTGTAAGCACTTTCCTGATGTGAGGATCATTTTTGACAGCGGCATGGGTTAAAGGTGTCTCATTTGAATATTGCTTAGTCAGTAATTGCTGTCTCTTTATTGTCAAGATTTTATGTTGTGAGATGGGCCCGGTCTTGACGACTGTACATCGCTTAACATTATCCCTGAGGTGCAGGGTCAATCAATATAACCAGAACTGTCCTTTAGGAAAATGCAGATATGTTGAGAATCAATACTCCTGTGTCATCACCTCTCATTTCAATCAGAGTGGCTGAGATATGACACCATGGCAGCTCTCCAGGGAATGAATCTCTCTCCTAAGACTTCCCTGCTTATACTGTTGTCTCCTTACTTTACTCATCCTACAGCACTGTAATCTATAGTTTCCTGGACAGTATCCTAATCTAATCCTGTTCTTTTGGGCTAAAAATATTTTAAAAAAGGACAGTGTAATTGCATTTACTGAGACTTCCAGTGTGTCACTGAAGATGCTGTCAGCTCAGAGGCAGTGAAGCCTGTCAGTCACTCTGGCTACCCAGGCAGTGACCAAGCAACCAACTGCACTGGGTGGTGGCAGAGGAGACTGCACCGCCATTTGGTTCAAAATGAGTCTATCCAACTTCACTGCACTCACCACACCGGAGCACAGAAACAGAAATGAGCCGTGTGTTTCCAATACAGCTAGTTTTGCTTTTAGATAACATTGAGACAAGACTTTAATATTTATAGTCAGTCATGCTGTTGTCCTGGGTTGCGAAATAATGATTGAAAACAGCAAATATTCATAGGAAATACTGCTTGTAGATTTTCAAAACCAACAAAAAGAGTAGTTTAAGGTAAAAACAAGAAGGTATCAAATATATACACCATATTGAATTTCACACACACATCGTTCCCTCTCTCTTCAGCACCAGACTTCTCATCTCTTCCCACTACCAATGCCTGCTGGGGAATTTTCCACCGAGCCTTGCTTCACCTGTGCTCCAATTGCTCTCGGTCAGTAAGTAAGTGAGTAAGTCCCTTTTTTGGAGATCACCTCTGACCCAATCAATTGCAAACTGACGTGCTCCTCATGCATGCTTCTGTTCTCCAATTTGAGCCTGAACTTTTCTCTCTGCCTGACCATGACCATCTCTGTATTTCAGAGCCTAAATTTGTTTCTCTTTCTTTGAAAATAACTGGCGGCAATGTTTCCCAGGTACACTCTGGCCCTGAATGGTACTGGCTATTGCATAATCATGAGTGGTAGTCTTTAAACTAGGGCTCTTGAACTTTTTCAGCCCTTGACCTCAGAAGAGTAAACTCTTGCTTATAATCATTGATTACTCCTCCATTTACAAGAAAAGAAGAGAGAGAGAAAGACACTACAAGAAATGGGAACATTTCCTGCATACTAGCTTACATTTCAGCTGGTGTGCTGTCAGAGCCTTGGGCATTGATATGGAAGGACATGTGGTGAAACTGTAATTCTTGACCATCCTTGGACACACCTCCTGGTTTTCCCCTGACTGTAATTTCGAATCACTGGATAGAAGGAGGGTTGGCAGGTAAGGCTCAGCGCTCCAGACATTTCTCTACTGAACAGAAACAAAATGAGCTTCATTGTTGGAGTGTGTGAGTTCCAGACTTTCTCTTTCAGGTTCACTCAGCGTTTAAACATGTTTTGCTTTGAGCTGACCATCCGTTGTCAAGGGTCAATACCTTTTTTAGTCTCAGTCATGGTTTCCAGCTCAACTCATATGACGCTTCAATGGACACATCTGTGAAGTACAACAGTGCAAGGTTTGACACAAGCATCTGCTGTCTATGTGTGTGTGTGTGTTTGTCATAGTCTGTGTGTCTTTTTTTTCCATTTGTTGTAAAATTTTGGTTCACAAAAGAAAAGAAGGCATCGTCAACGTCAGTCCCCACAGTGAAGCTCAATGAGCAGAAGAAAATGTAACACACATAGTGCTGCTCTGCTCTTAAGATCTGAGCAAACATAGCTTGCACTGCAAACAATAAACTGTAACAATCAAACTCTGGCAAAATAGGACTTGACACTGATTCTAAGCAAATGCAAATTGAAGGCAGAGGTTAAGGTACTTCTACAAAACAAGCCGGAGGAAAATTGCAGTAATAGTCTGTTTGAAAACACTTGGACATAAACATGGACCTTAATTAGCCTAATTGCATTTGTTGTTAACATCATACTGTGCTGGTAACCTGCTGTTGTTTCCCTTAGATGCACATTACAGTGTAGCTTTCCTCCCATCATATTTTCTTAGTATATTGTCATGTATTATTTACTCAGCTGTGTCCTCCATATGACAAGGTGCCAAGTGTGTGCAATCAGTTAGCTGAAATAAACACAAGCATACCTGTCAACCTGTTCTATTTGAGTAAATTCCACAGTTAAAAGGTTATTTATTTTCAGTGCGACCAGCTGCTTGGATTGGTATTAGAAAATGTGAAATGAATGGGTAGGAAGCAATAAAAGGCTCCCTGTCGCTAATGTGGTAATGTTTAAGAAACGTTGCCGACAGCTCAGTGTTGCTGCCAATCATTGTCTCTCAATATCAACGTGTTGAGCGGCAACAAGGAATAGGACTGACAGATGACTGGTCAAGATAAAAAAATAAAAAATAAAATATCCATGTTTAATCCAACCAAATGACAGACAGCAGAACGTGTGTGGATATCGAACGGGAGCACGCTGACAGAATTTTCTTACAATAAAAGTATGCTCTGATATTGACTTCAGGATGTTTGATGAGGCCTTTGATTGAACTGAACAACAGCTTCAATACTGAACACAACTGGCAGAAAGAAAGGACATTTCATTTTCTCTAGTATTGAACTGCAAACACCATTAGTTCTGCAAACTGACCACAAAACAAGCAGACAACATCCATAACCCCAGGTCTGTAATATGTTGTTTCTGCTCAAATAATACTATCATGAGCCTCCAGGAGCTTTGTAAAGGTGATTGTTATTTGGTATTTCACATACACGACATTGGCCCCTCTTGGGGTCAGACTATTGATTTTCTTTTTTTTCCCAGTTCTGACATCAGGTGCCAATGTTTGTGAAATTTCTTTCTTCTCCTTCGCTTTGTTGACACTTCCTCTCAATTTTGAAGATTTTTGAGGCTGCGGTGATATTTTCAGAATCGATCTGTTTGATCAGGGGCAGTCTGATGGCAGCAGACAATTTGTCACCAGCTCCGTGGACTGGGCTGTATGTGTCATCAAGCTCATACGGCAAGTCATTTAGAGGCATTACCGAATTAACTGAGGCTGATTTCCATTGTTGATGGCAGGGTTGATTTTAGCGTGGGACATGATTTATTCCACTTTAAATTGAATTAGTTAACCTTTCCGTTACTTAATATAATTGTATTGTTCCTCATAATTCATATTTGTGTTCTCTGTGTTTGACTGTGTAAGAAAGTGGTCCAAAAGTCATTTAATCTTTGGCCACTTAGTGTTCTACTAAATGGGGAAATCATTCATCCTGATGCTCCTATATTTCAACCAGATTCATTATTTCATTTACGCTAATTAGGGCAGGAAAATGAACAAATATTTGGCTGAAGATCTTGCAGATGACATTTTTGAGGTAACATTTGCTAGTTGAATAATTACCCCTAAGCATCTAGGTGGTGACATTAGGATCGCAAAATGGAAAACAAAACCTCAAATTCTTCCAACTGGGCATGTCAGTTAGAGCACATCAACCTCAGCAATTTGCAATTTAGATCCTGTCATTTGTACCTAGGAATTAGTTTAATGGCTGCCTATTTTTGCATGACTAATAAACCATATAAATGGTCTACCAGTGATTAACTAAATACTAATTTGCTGAGAGTGACAAAGCCAAGACAGAAACATGACAGAGTGTCTCTGACTATGTTTTGCAATGTGGCTTGGCTGTGCTTTCTTCTCTCCTTTAGGCTTACTGAAAACAAACATGATCCAATAATAGCCTAATAGGATGGAGGCTGATGATGAAACTTTTACTGTCATCACACTCATTATTGGATAAAGACGCTAAAAAGTAAGACGGACCGAGACGGATGCAGCGAGATAGAGGAGAGAAAAGCCACAGACAGCAGAGAAAGCAGCACAGAGGGGGAGGCGTTATGAATTTGGAAGAGGAATAAAAAGAGTGCTCATTCAGTTGAGAAAGATTTATGACCTAATATGGATGTGGTTGTGAACTCTTTAGTGCTTTGCCTCTCTCAAAATTTCCCCATCGTGGCGCTGAGTAACTCTGCAATCCTGCAATCAACATCCTGTCTCCATGTAAATGTGCATAAATGGCTCCCAACACAATGAAATTTATGGTCCAGACAACACACCCCGAGATTTAGGTTCAAAATCGCACTCAAAGTATTGATTTACACATCAGCTTGGTTTCCAGGCATTAAACCATGGATATTTATGCGTCTGACTGAGATATAAAAATAATTACGGCAAGTGATTATGTGATGTGTGTTCCTCAAATGAAGGTACATGCTGTATAGCAATGCATTCATTGGTCATACTATGTGTCGGATTGATCATTTGAGAGTATTTCCAAGGTAAGAATAACATGTCATTTTATTAGTATAATTCTGTTATTATTCAGGAATGCTCTTAATTACTTAAATTAGGTAATTTAACTGTGGTGTATTAAATATACCACCACATCTTCTAGTGCTACTACTGCCACTACAACTACTACTTTGACTAATTCAATGAACGGTCTACTAATACAACTTGTTAGTTTGCTGCTACTACAAATGTAGAATACTGTCAATAATGATACTGCAAGTGCTATCGTTACTGCATTTCAAGTTGACATCATAATAACAAAATGACTTTAAAAACACACATGGAGAAGGAAGAATAATCAGAAATGAAATAAAATAATAAAGAATATAATCATTAACATAATGGTGACAAAAATATAAAATGTCGATAAGTAGGTGCATCTTTTAAATATGCTGGGGGAGAGAGCTAGCGATTGTAGGTAGTATGTAGTTATCCTTTAGTTATGGACACTGGTTTTGATCATTTTTTATTTTGTTTCTGATAAATCGTGTTAGGTCAAAATTCAAACTCTACAATACCAATAAGCCTAGCCTGCGTTGCAAAGGAGAAGAAGGCAGTCAGAGTTGTGAATCAGAGCTATACAATTTAATTATCACACTTCTCCCTCTCCAAGCAGTAGTCCTTACTGTTATAACAAGAACCATTTATGCTAAGATGCCACATACAGAATACATTAAACACCTCATTAGCAATCTAAATCTGATCATTATTACTTATAACGAACTTTGATATGTCTACAGTATATCTATATATGTAGGAAACTATGCCATGTTGATGTTTGTTTACAGTCTGTGTTGGGACATTTTGTAAGTTCAGTAACTCAGAGAAAAAACACAAGGGAAATATGCTTTATGCATATTAATAAGGCAACCAAACCCAAACTGCCTTTTGTAATATTACAGCTAATTCTGTAATGCTGTTTTATTTATTTTTTAAATGGAAACTGGCATGCAAAATATGTTAAACAATGTATTCATTTCCTTTTATTAATGGTCTCATTATATAACTGCTCTGTGCAATATATCATGTTACGGCAGGACATTTGGTGGCTGAGTTTTTTGCTTTTTTAAAAGGCTGCTGAACCACAAACGGCTCATTTGTTATGTTTTCTGTTCACAGGAAGAGTACACTCTTGGCATGTTTGTTTTTGGGTGCTTCAATTTGACTTCGAGAGTTTGTTTTTGCACTCAGCGGGACACTCTTGGGACTCACTCCATACTCCCTGCTGCTGTCAGTGTACTGTAAATGCCCTCAAGCTATGTGGCTTTGTGAAATTAAGCCATGGCAGTGCACTGTACAAGGGGACTCCCTTGCATAAGCAAGAGGTTACATAAATGTTGGTTCACTGAAATCACAAAACCATGGATAGTGTTTTAGCCATGCAGATAGTTTTGTAAACCAAGACAATTCACAGACCATGAAGCTACTGTCTACGTAAGAAATTATCCCTAATCAGGACATTGCTTCCACAAAAGGAGAGACTTAAGCCCCTCCAATCATCTCAGTTGTATTGAGGTGGTGGCACAAGATTCAGAGGCAAATTTCTCAAAAAGAACACAAAACCAGAACTATCTCCATGACTAGACGCTGCTAGCATGGTGATATCTGAATCGCCTCAAACATTTCTGATTCCTTTCTAAGATTCAAATAGCCTAACCCTTCTCCCTGGTTTGGGAAACTGCTGGCAATGAGCCTACCAGTCAGAGCTTTGTAGCCAGGATTAAGAACGGGAACATCATCTTCCTGTGCCAGAGCCAGTAAGATAGCTGCATCCATGGGAAACAGGAGTATGGTTAACACTGACACAATTGTACAGGCTGCTGTAAGTTCACTTACAGAACACCTCCTACGTTGCCTCCTTTTTTGATCGTCATGAATGACTTTAATTTCTCCTAAAAATCATGTTGACTGATTCATGACTCGCTGCTGATTGATGCCAAAGGAAAATAAACCCACATCCCAAACTAAAATTGCTATGTACATGATGTTAGCTTGAATTAATGAAGTGGAATGAAATGAAATGGCAATTCAGTTTGATTATCAGACTAAGATAACCAAGATTGAAAATTAATTATGCGTGTGTGTGTGTGTGCGTGTGTGTGTGTGTGTGTGTGTGTGTTATTTGAACAACTTGAACCTTTAACATGCCTAGCTTTACTTTTTCACTTTAGATCTACAGCATAGCACTTTATGTTCTTGCCCTGCAACCATTAATTGCTCTGTATATTAAGGTATTATCATCTTTTAGGTGTCGTAAGGCACAATGATTTGCCTGATCTACCTTAGAAACAAGAAAAAAAAGTTTTGTTTTACACTTTGATTCCTGAGCCATTTCTACACACACACACACACACACACACACACATTTTGAGAAAGAGACAGCAGCTGCAGGAGAGATGCACGATAGGGGAATGCTACAATGGCTATGACAGTGGCTTTATGGGTTTTAAAATGAAACAGGTCTATCAGACAGAGGACTAGTTTGAGGCAGAGTGCAAATGAAATGGAAGCAAAGGAAGCAGAATCACACATATAAAAGTAGCCTGGAAAATATAACATAAAAATGATGAATACTCTGAGGAGTAAAATGTGTATGCATAGATGTCTCTGTTTGTGATTGTGTGTGTTTCTGTGTGTGTGTGTGTGTGTGTGTGTGTGTGTGTGTGTGTGTGTGTGTGTGTCCCTTGATATTTGCCCGGATTTGCTCCTAAACCACCCAGTGCAACGCAGCACCTGTTCATCTTTAGATTTTAAAAAGCAACAGAGAGCAGTCTGTGGAGACAAAGAGTTGCTCTCAGCTCCTGTGCCAGGTATATCGTCTCTCTTCCCCTCTCTTCCCCTCTCTTCCCCTCTCTTCCCCTCTCTTCCCCTCTCTTCCCCTCTCTTCCCCTCTCTTCCCCTCTCTACCCCTCTGGCACACTTCGCAGGCATCCATCTCTCATCATGTTCCTCTGGCATTCAAAGCTATAATTCTGCAGGAAGCCGTGCCAGACCCAGCTTCTCATTGGCTGGCCTTTGGAAGTGCCAGTAAAGACACCATGTTAACCTAACCAGCTCCAAAAACTCTACACAGGTTAATGTATGAATTAGAGGAATGACAGAGTGAAATACTGCTTATGATGTATAAACTGAATGAATCTCTGAGCTTCCTGTACTTTTGACTGTGAATGAAGCACAGTCATGTCTATTTTAGGTAGTAGAGTATGATATCAGTGAATTTTTTATTCATCCTGTTGGGGTTTTTTTTCTCTCTTTCTTTTTTTTTGACACCACTGAAACCTCTGTTGCAGGTATCCAGGTTTCATCCTTTTCAATTGGCATTTAGAGTGAGCTTTTTGTGGATCCTAATGCCAGGCTTAGCTACTTTATCGGCTGGCCTTTGGAGGTTCCAGCAACTAAACTCATTTATTGGCACTCTGGTACAGAGCTCTCATAACATAATGTGAATTAATCAGATGAACTATTCAGATGAGATTTAATCTGTGCCAAAGAAAAGGTGACAATGATAATTAAATACATTACCATTATGAATGCAGGAAATGTTAATTTGGAAGGCACTTGGAAGGAGAGTTATGCTTTTTATTTTCTTTCTTTTTGAAAAATAACCGCCAAGGGGCAAACAAGAGTAAAAATGTAATTTAGTAATATTTATTCGAACCACGTGAATAAATGACTGGTAATCTGGAACAAATGTTTAAATGAAAACAGTTGGCGGAGGAATACGAACAAACAAACAGCAAATGCTAAGCTTTAACTGCATTTCCTGTTTCGTCTCAGAGTTTGATCTCTAGGATCTCAGCAGACAAGCAGTTTGGGACTGAACATCATTTTTTTTTTTTTTTTTGGCTTAACAGCGATCATGTTATGCCATGAACAGCTTTCTTTACATATTAATTGCATGTACCAGCTGGTACGAAAGAGGACAGCTTCGGATAGTGGACTCATTATTTTATTTTACCCACAGATCTTTGCTGCTGTTGTACAACCTCACATACTGTCTTCATGAAAAGGCAATATGGAATTCCAGTTAAGTGGTGCACTTTTGCTAGTATTTATTTTAGAGCCATTGCTGCAACAACAACACCACCACTGCTTTGACTGCCTCCATGCTTAGTTGATAGCTCCTTAATTGCTGCAAATGTACTTCAAATCATTTGTAATTCTTGCTTTTAAATGTTGACAAGTCAGATGTGATAGAGACATTATTTTGTGAGAAAAAACACAAAACAGGAAGATGGAAATGTTGGAGGGATGATCAGCCAGCAGAATCCAGCATCAGGGGCAGGCAGCTGGCTGGGTGTAAGGTTTACAAACTCAGTGACCATTTCTTCATCTACATATGAATTAAAATGCAAAAAAATGTGTTAACATCCTAATCAGTGGTATTTTGGGATGTCATTGGATGTACTATTATATAACACTGCAGGTGCAGATGTGATTATTTTCCAGCAGAGCAGCTTGAACTACTTTTTCTAAGTATCTTCAATTAATAAAACTGTTTTGCTCTTGAGGGTAACTTGGCTGTTTTTCAGCTGCTGCAACTGGAGGAACTGAGCTGGTGAAACAAAGTAGCATTCCCAGTACCACTTGAGATGTGTCATTATGATCATGTGGTGAGAATATTTATAATAAAGACAAAATAACCTTAAAGTTGTGTGCTTTTTTTGTTTTTCTCTCTTTTTTTTATTAGAGAACATGAGTCAATGGTGATTTTGCACTGGAAACACAAGAATACAGGATTTAAGAAGAGGATTTAGCTGTAACCTACAGGAGACACTTTGATGTATTTTCTTTTTAATTTGATCTTCGTAGAATATAACAGAAATGTGTGAAATGTCAGTACTTCTACAGCTTCTCTGGGAAGGTTTACCATCAAGGTGCATCTACAGCAGGGAATGTATGTTATGTTGATGCATGTAGGGGAAATTCATCCTCTGTTTTTTGACCCATCCTAGGAGCAATGGGCAGCTATTCTCTGGCACTTAGGGACCAACTCAAGTTTGAGGCCAGTGCTTTGGTCAGGGCCAGAAACACCTACTGTGCAATTCCTTTTGGTGTGGGAGGAAATTAGAGCAACTGGAGGAAACCCACACAGAAAAAAAAGTAGAACATTCAATTTCACACAGACAGGTCTATGCCTGACATCTTAAGACATTCTTGTGGCAAGCCAGCAGCGCTAACCGCTGAGTCAACATGCTGCCAAAAGTACATGAATACAGAAACAGCAGGGAGACAAAATCATGACAATCCCTATGAGGGGTTTTGAAATGACTTACAAGCAAACTAAATGCACACTTTCTCAATGATTTGAGTTGTATGTTCCAAAAGAAAAGTGTCGTCATTTGGATGCATGTTGTGTACAAAGCGTGAGGCATATGTCATGTACAGCTGGTGGTACTCCGGGGGGTTTGTCTCCGCCTCATGCACAACATGCTCTCTGCCCAATACAAATGAGGCAGCTGCAGAGCGCGGCAGATTCACCTCCATGCACACAACCACGGTAGGCTAACAACTTGCAGACACCATGGCAGTGTCATCCGTTTTTCCTTCTCCAGAAACGTTGGTGGTATCAGCAGGCATCAGTTGTTTTTACATTGCAGAGAGGTCTGAGTGATAGGTAGAGTATAAGCATTTATGAATATATATTGGAGAGGGATTATCATGATTATAAAGCCCCGTTTATGTAGCCCTATTCTCAAATCAAGCACGCCGGAGGAGATTTAGAGATTATCCAATGTTTCCTCTGTCAATTTGGATATTTGCAGGAAAAACATGGATCATTTTAATGATTTTCTTATGTTTGAGGAGCTTCACGTGCTCTCTCACCACCCATCACATCAGCTTACCATGACATTTTCCTGTGGTCCTGTCCATGTTATGTCACAAGACAGATTTCTCAATATAAGCTAATATAAACATTAGGAACACATTTTGGCTGCATTAGTCTTTGATTGAATGCCATTTAAACCTCCGAGTGAGAGTGCTGAATCAGAGGAGTGGGACTTGGCAGTCTGTAAAAAGAGAAATTCCCTTTGAGGACAAGTGTTTCATTTCTACTTCTTTAGCGAGCCACAGAGAAGTAGTGGTGCATAAACACACTCACACGTTTAAAAAATGCATATTAACTCACATGTGTGCCCACCAACACAAACAACACTTGCTTAATGGGACCAAAAGCATAACTTAACTTGAATTGGCTCATCGTTATATCGCGTTGGTAAAGATCCAGATTTCATTCTAGCTTAATAACAATGTTTGTCAAAATACTGGTAGTTTTTTTCCCATGTGGGAGGATTCAGTTGACAAGTGTGTGCTTTCAGTTTGCCTCCGTTTTATTTAGTTTTTTAGGACAGTTCCAAAAAGGCTCTGATGTTACTTACTGCTTCACTTGGCACCAGACAACTATCAAATGCAAAAAAGCATTAATAAATGAAAATGTGCAAAGCAGGCAGTTTTAAGGGAATAAAATAAAAAAAGTAGTCGTTTATGAGTACGGTTTAAATGTTAATTAGAAACACTGAGGAGTTTAGTTGCTCTTAGTGTTACTCTTGCACTCCTACCTCATGTCACGGGTTAGAACCATCAAAACAATGGAGTCACACTGAAAAGTAATTAACACATTTGTCTCATACTTGAGGTTTTCTGTAAGTGTTGTGACTCAGGCTCGCTTCTAATCTCCTACAAAGCTGCTTTGGATCTTATGTATTGCGGCTGATCTTGTGCTGTTTTTTTTTTGTTTTCACAGAAACGCTACAATGGCTTCGCTGCTTTATTTAAAGTCACGTATACTTTATTCTGTGCTTTGTATTGTGACAGAAGCATGGATACGGACTTAGCGCTGTTAAACAGCTCATCTATAAACATGGGACAAAAAAATATGATTCCATTAGACATGGCAATGTTTCTCCACAACACAAACACAACAAATTTCTCTGGATATTTGCATGCAGGGGCTGTTGTACAAACATGACTCAGAGCAGGTTGACATTTTAAGTAGACTCTGAATGGATCTACAGAAATCTGAAGTCACCATCTGAACTGGAGCGAATGTACATTTCTTCCTTTGTGTTGTGCCCAAACTAATGTCCTCAGACAGTCTGACATGACTTGCAGTGTGGAGAGACTGATTGCCTGTGGCAGTGTGCACCCACAACCAACTAAACTTAGTAGCAAACTGGTCCCTCAGTAACACTTTGTGTTAAATAATTTTCTGGAAGGTTGACTTGCATACAAACTTTGAGATTAGACGTAGGGTACAGTCTGGAAGTAAACTAATTTAATCCTCTCTCAATTTCACTGTTGCATGGGCTAAGCTGTGACTATTTTAGCCCTACACAGTATGTTTGTGTTTCCCTTGTTTTAACCTGTCGCATCATTTGCTGTGTTTAACATTTAGGTGTTTTGAAGGTGACTAGGGGGAAACCCTGATCATCACAAGCAGAGCCTGGCTGATAAATGTGATAATTGGTAAAGATCCGGACTTTGGGGAAACTGTCTGTGTTCCCCTTTGGATCAATAATGCGCACGCTAAATTGAAACTCATTCAGCCTGAACTGGAGAATGAGTTTGCCATCTAATGTCAGTACAACGCTGCATTCCAGGGGTGGAAATGCTATATGGAAGTAAAATTGAACGCAGTCCCCTCTTCGCTGCTCAGCTAATCCAACACTTTGTATGTGAGGTTGGGCTTCATGATCATAACACAAAGGAGTAACCACAGGAAACCAAACAGTGGCTTCATATAGTAGGAGTAAACATGCCCAATTGTTGTCCATATCAACATTTACACTTTAACCAAATTGTATTAGCTAATTCAATCAACCACATGGTTTAAAGTGATACTTTGAAAAGAAACTGTTTCAGTTTATTTACTTTAATTGCCACAAACATGCAGAACTTGGATGATGGACAACTGGAAGTGCACTACTCATTTCTACTGAAGACATTCATAAGTGTTTGTGATTTTTACAAACAGGCTAAAAAAGGGACTTCAAAAGAACTGCATGCAGCTTTAAGTGTTATTAGTCAGAGAAATTCATGCTGGTTTGATGCTTGTAAATGTCATAACTGGGTTAGAATAACCTAAGTAAGCTCTGATAAAAAATGAAGCGAAGGTTACTGTGACATGGAAATAATTGGCTCTTTTATTTTTACTTTTCATCTGTGCACAAATGCAAAACATTACAGATACAAGAAAATGTAATTTAAGTCAAACAGATTAGTTTTGTCCTGACACAGCCAGACACTATTTATATAGTTCCTTTCAGAAAGTGCTTACATTTAATGCACCTTTTGTTAGAATAATGTATTATGTGTTACTGTAATGTGTAACAACTACTCAGAACAAAATTTAAATAAAATAGAATAAAACAAAATAAAAAAAGTACAATAAAAATGTAATAGCCAAGGAATGCAGTTTTAAACTGCCTACATGTGGACAGGAATACTTATGTATACTGTGTATTCTGTACACCAGTTTGACCACATGGGGTAGCAAACATTGTGTCCATCTACTGCATGGACACAATGCAACAGAAGATGAGCAACTTGTGTTTTGGTTGCTCAGTGAGCAATTTTCAATGAAGAGAATGGATGCTATTTTGGAGTCCAGTATTTAGTTTTTATAATAAAGCCAAGTGCTGGACAAAGTGTGGTGAGTCAGCTTTGCTGCCAATTTGCCACAGTGGCCAAATGCAATACTGGAAGCAGTCAGTCTCCTAGGAACAGTGCTGGGCTGTAATGCAATTTTGCCATGGTGACCAGAGTTCGTAATGCATTGTTGGTTTTATTATCTTCATGTTGCCAGAATTTAGTGAATAAGATTAAATAAAAATGTCCATATTTGTAAATTATTTTCATATTATTCATGTGCAAAGCCAACAAGCTCCAACCATTGACTGTATATACATATGGACGACGCATCTTCACTTCCTACTGGTATAATGACAACCAGGGGGGCAGAGATATCAGAGAAATTAAAATTAAAACTTTCTTTTAACTGACAGTTGATTTTTTTTAGTTTGGCTCATGTCCCATCCACTGGGGGCAATCAGCATGTTTTGGCTTCACTCTTGGGGAGCTGTCATGATGTCCATCTTTATATACAGTCAGTGGCTCTAATGAATATCTAAAGAGCATGCTATATGGGCCCAAAGCTGCAGAAGCTTAGAGTATAATTGAATATCAGTGCAACACAACCGTATAATTAATAGGCTGTAAGGTTTCCTCATGTTAAACTGTTTTAACACAAAATATGACAGTCAACAACGCTGCCTGACAGTAATACTGAACTTATGGAGCAACAGTCTTCCATATCACTTATGTACTGCATCACTGATACAACACATGATATTGTTAAAAATCACTTGCTTTAAACAGTATCACATAGTATCAGTTTGATGTAATGATAACATTAGGAATTAAAGTAAAAAAGAAGTATACACATAAGTCCCTACGTTATAAAATACATTTTAAATATTGTAATAACATGAATCATTATTTTTCGTGGGTTTTCAACAATTGCAGGGTCCAACAATGAGGACACAAAGTAGTAGGTAAAAAGTGCAAATGTTATAACAAGCACTTACAAATTACATAGTAAGAGCCACACTACTGGCCTTGGGGCTATTTTCGACTCTAGTACAGCCGCCTCAGACCCAGTCGATGCATTACAGTGAAGCCTGTCATGAGTTCTCTGTGTTGGCCTGTGTGTCTCACCGAGGGACCTTTGTTGCATGTGCCATGAGGTAGCCTGAGTGCAGCAGTCTTGAAGTGAGCTCTGAGCTCCAGGCTCACTACATTCCCTCCCTGTTCTGAAGCCCTGACAGTCCTATTAGGACTGAATGAGGAAGAATTTGCCTTACCTTGGCAAAAGATCTCTCATAGCCACTGACAGCTATGGCAGCTCGTCATGGCAGCTTGCTGATGAGAACTCTGCAACCCCCTCCTCCTGCCACCGCTGCCGCAGCCATCACCCGCTCTCTGCTCCTCCTCTTCAGTCCTTCATTTGGAGCACTTGAAATGCCAGAATCTCTTCTCTCTCTCTTTTTTTTCTTTCCTTTTGACTATAAGAACAACAAAATGGAAATATAAAAGTATCTCTATGTGAGAAGAAGGAGAGGGCTGAAACCACCAAGAAAAAGCATGAGAAAGCTGACTGACAGGACGGAGTTGAAAAGCACACAAGGCAATTTAGAAATGTATATACAATCTCTCTCCTTGTGGAAATCCAAACTACACTCCTGGCATCCCATTTTTCTGGCTGACATGCCATGTAAAATTGATCAATACAAACTTGTCACCTCCAGACGACAGGAGAGGAGAGATGGAGCGGCAGGTGAGTCCATGCACAACAATCAGTGTGAACCCTGCAGAGACAGTTATTGTTTACTTTTATTTTTCAAGGGTTGCACTATACTAAATTCTTTGTAAGACTTTTTAAAAGACTTACTGTCTCAGCCTATATGGTGCATTGGATGTTTATAAACTCAAGAAAAGTTAATACAGATGTCAATGCCAATCTCACAGGAGGACGACACTGTAACAAGAGTGCCTTGACGCGGTTGTCATATTTATTGTTAAAACAGAAAAACCTCATGTTGCTTATTGCACACAGGTGACTTTTATGACATTGTTCTATTGACTGTCACTCACCAAAAAAACCCAACTTGTTTGCTGCCAGTGACGCCAATGTGCAGCTGAATCTGAAAAGTCACACTTTCAAGATCACAGCTTCAAAACCTGAGAAGCAAGTGCACAGACAGTCGATGAATCACCTGGAAATGAAACACAAGAAAGAGCTTGCCCAGTATAGGTTGTGGCCATCTGGCGGTGATGTGCAAGTGCCCCTTTCCCCTCCTCAGCCCGTCGACTGGGAACAGTGGAGACAGGAATCAGTCAGATGAAACTGATGCGGACATCAGGTGGAGGATCCACTTACAGCTCGTCTCGCCTGAGCTCCCTTTGACTGCTGGTGCACTCCGATACGCTGCCATGCCTCTGCAAGACAGTTCTATTTCTCTAGCCTCCTAAAGGTGTTCAGCAGTGACTAAACACTCCCAAATGACCTTATCAATTGTTTTATTATTTCAGCCATGGAGGGAGTGGTGGTAGACAAGGTGGCAGAAACACATTTTCAGCTCGGAGATTTAGTGAGAATCCCGACCGCCCTGGGGGTTTTGGGTGCTCAGTGATTATGCAAAACCTTCAGACACATCTCTGACTCAAAGGAAGTGAACAAGGGATGCTTTGATCACGCTGCTAAGGTTACCTTGATTTTAAGGTCATTCTTTATATGCACATTCTTCCTTCATTCTTTATCATTCAAGGCTTGTAAGCAGCACCTATACTGAATGTATTATCACAGTGTGTTCACTGGGATGGCAGGAACCTACAGAAATGTGTGATGAATTTATTCCTACAAAGTCATATAAACCTGCTTAAAATAATGTTAAATAGGCATCATGTAGGCAATCTAACAAGTGTTTTCTAATGGAGGAGTGAAACAGACAACCTTGGTAGCCCATTATTGGGTACAAAATGTATTATACCCTCAAGAAATTCATGAGGATTACATTTATATGCAAGAATGGGATTAGCAGATTTGGGATTTGCAAAATCAGTTTTGGGAGAAACATCATCAACATATCAATTAACTTATACTTTCTTAGGTATACTTGTGATACTGTGCCAACTTTATTCATTTAGGAGACAACACACATTGAATAACATTGTAAACATGTCGGATTTAGCCCGGAAGTTACATTTCCATCCACATTAAAAAATGAACAGATGAAGTCCATACCCTCATATTTAATTCACTTTATTTCAGCTGCCTTGTATATGCCATCATCTCACAGGCAGGCAATGTTCCTCTCCCATCATGTATTATGCATTTGTGGATTAGAGTTGCACATGGCCAGTGAAGGTGATGTGCAACATACTGTAATGGAAAATGAGTGGTAGTAATAGTGATACACCTTAAATGCATTTCTTCTTTTATGTTCACATTGGCCTGTAAAGTCATGTCAGGTTTAGGTGTAATGCCCAATATCACATAGAGTCTCAACGTGCGTCACAGGCCCACACCACCTGTGGTTCTTGACCCAGTCAAAGCTTTGTGTGAAGTCAAGAATCTACAAACAAGACAAATGGAGAAACCTCAGGGGAGGCCTCCTCCTACATGCAGCAGTCAAAGGTGGGCAATTACAATAAGCAATAGTAGCATTTAACACATTTGCACATATGTAATTATCATAAGAACATAAGATACATAATTCCAGCGAATCCAAGTCTGTGAAATAATTATATAAAAGATTTACCAATATCAGTCTTACATTAAATATTAAAATCACTGAATCTAATAACCTAATGATTTAATTATATTCATTTCTTATTATTAATATTTCACTCCAGAATATCCAATCTAACAGTACAATATCCTTTGGTAGCATATTTCTTCTTTTTTTTTTTTTTTTTACTTTTTAAGGTTAAGTTTAATCACTGGCAGCACATGGTTCAGGTATGGAAAAGATAATGGTCTTGGTATAATACAGAAAATAGTCCATAGTGACTTGAATCACAATGTGGTTATCACAATAAACCAAAGGCATGATCTTTCACTAACCAAAAGAGCTTTTGTTTCTGTCCTGTGTGCTTATCTTTTTACACCTAACAACCTCCCTAAAATTTCAGTGCAATATTTAAATGTAGTGCTTCATTCATTTGAGATAAACAGACAGTGATTGCATTTGTTACTGCCACATAATTTGGAAAACCATTTTATTGTTTATAAATGTAATTTTGAGGAGATCGGATTGATATTTACAACGCTGTACAGTTTAAATGATTCACGGTATCCTGTAAGGCTTTACATGTTCACACACAAACACACGCTAACAGACTTCCTATTAACACTTAATTGTAAATGTATATCTCAAAATTATCCATACATGAACACACAGCTTTCTTGTGTGAACCAAGAAGTGTTTTATGCAGATTTACAATATCTCTCTCTCTCTCTCTCTCTCTCTCTCTCTCTCTCTCTCTCTCTCTCTCTCTCTCTCTCTCTCTCTCTCTTTCTCCTTCTCTTTCTCTTTCTCTTTCTCTTTCTCTCTCTCACTCACACACACACACACACACACACACACACACACACACACACACACACACACACACACACACATTATTACCTCACCCAAATGCATGCTTAGTGCACACAAACACAGTCTTATCACAACTAAGACTGCCAGACCAGCACAACTGTCTACAAATGCAAATATTACATCTGCAAATCACACGGAGAGAAACTCACATACTGTCCTTCATGTGTTAGTGTGGTATGAATGCTGTAGATCACCATCTATCAGCGAAATAGTGCTGTTTAAAGTGCAAATGTGGCAAATGCATGTGGAAATAACACATACTTGGCATTTTTATATTCTATACTTGGATAATATGAGATCATTATAGAAAAAAATACACATGACCCTTGGTTCAATTTAGATGATGCATCTGTGTACTTAGAGGGAAACTATTTAAAGTAAACTATTTCATTAAGTCAGTTTTGTCATGAATACAATAAATGCAATTAAGTAGGTCTACATGGACTTTCAAGTTCAAAAAAGAAAATGCTGAACACTCAGAATCCACTGCAGCATAATTTAAGTGCCAAAGTAATTATACTGCAATATATTCTGAGTGTGAGCCATATGAAATTTATTGTAGTTGTTTCTGCACATCACACCGCTACAATAGGTGTGTGCTATTTTAGTCTCTTCAGAGTACAAAAATAAGAAGAATAAGTCCAACAATTTAGATGACTAATTATTTAAACACATAAACAATGTTTGTAATGCTGTTAAAAATAAGTAAGAGGGGCTTTTATTCCATGTCCCCCTGTGGTTTCATCTATCTGGGGTTATGGTCCTTTGATCAGAGGACAACTTACCTAACTGGAGATATAACCTGCAACCATTTGACCAGTGACTGACATGCAAACCGTTTTTGCTGCCAGGTAAAATCGGCATCTATGTCCAGTCTTCATGTCAGACATCGCATAAAGATAAATTAATGAGGCATCCATGTCCATTCCTCTCATCTGCAGTAATTGACGCCTGCTGCATAGAAGTGAAAGGTTAGGGGAAGCCCACTGCTGCTAAAAAGTCCACATCAAATATTAATGAAGAGGAGCCTGGGATGATTCAGTCTGTGTATTATTAATGATGACATTGGTAGAGTCAAACTGAGTGAAGGACACCGTCTGTGGACAGAGCAGGCATGCACTCACAGTTTAGAAGCTTCAAACTAAATTACTGACATTTTAAGAATTTATAGGTTCTTTTTATTTGGCATATAACAGTCCAGTTAGTGTTTGCAAATATTTCCAAACCATATATAAAACAGAAAATGAATGTCTGAGTTTGTGATGTTAAATATAAAGCCTGAAGCTGCTCCACAGAACATGAAATTGAAAGGAACAGGTGGCAGTGAGAAAACCTGGGGGGAATTTTGATGTATTTTCTGGTACATTTTGTTTCTTTAAATCTAATACTACAGAATATTAGATAAACCTTGTACACAAAATGAAAACTACCTTTCCCATGAGCTGATGTTGGCTCGTTGTGCATGCGAAGGTTGGTTGTTACTAAGATTTTTCCATGTGTTGTTTGTGTTGTCTACTCTCACGTTTAGTATTGGATTTGTCTTAAACATGTCCAGATGTGTTTGAGAAGTTGATATTTCAAGTAAAGAACAAGAAAAACAGAAATCCAACTACTGTTTTTAAGGGATTGTTGACGTCGCCTCCAGTGCCGTTGGAAGACTCTCGGGGGGAGGGAAGCTTTCGTGAGGCGGTCAGTCGGAACAGAGTGAGCTCATTGGACCTTAACAGGAGCTAAAACACCCCATTTCAGAGGGAGGCTGAACTAAGGGGCTGCCTAAAGGGTCAGTAAAATATAAATAAGGACTTTTCTGAACAGTAAATCATGCAGAGATATTCCAGTTGGGTGCCAGATTATATATATATAGACCTGGAAATATTCATGTCCCCCTTTAAAGAGAAACCTAACACCCAAGTGAAAAGTAGTGTTTCACTCCCATTTCTGGATATTTCAACTTTCATGTCTGTACCTCTGTGCTCAGCATCACTATAGGGGTGTGGAAGAAGTTTTCTTTGTTGTGTATGTACATGCAACAGTGCTTCACAGTGTACTGACACACCCTTGAATGCACTTCTACATCACCAAAGTCAAATTGACATATAATGTACATTTCAAAACATTCAAACAGTACAACTTAGCAACTACAGTATCAAAGTATGTCAACTAAAATGGGGTTAAGCTATTCATGGGTTGAAAAAAGCGAAAATTAAATAAAAGTATGAGATGAGAGTTGAATTCAAGTCTCTGGTATAGAAGTTGAACATCCATCCACCAACTTGACTTCCATACTCCTGTATGTAACTATTCACCTTGCTAAACAGAGGACAAATGACCTCTTGCATTGGCAGTGAATATAACCATTCAACATAAATCAAGCACTGCAGATTCATTTTACATCTTTGTTCTTTTACATCTTGTCTTGATGCATTTTTCTGTTTTATGTCAGGCACTTTTAAAGAATGAATGAATGATTTTTTATGATGATTAATAAACACATAACACTGCACGGCGGTCATTACATGCACTAAAAATCACAGAGGATCAAAACACAATAAAGCTCGAAGCCTTATTTCCATTGTGGTCGTCTAGAATAACACTTAACACAACACAAGATCAAAGCAAAACAACAAGACAGCAAGCAGAGACAATGTAATCAGCATATGAATAGCAGGCAGCTGTGTAGCAATGTCAACACGTTCATGTTTTGTTGTTCATAAAAAGTTAGATTTAAAATTGAATATGCTACATGGTACTTTGTAACCATTTCTTTGAGGCCACTTTGCTCTGTGAAACACTCAATTTCCGTTTTTTGGCCAAATTATTCTACGGCACCGCTGCACTGTAGAGAAATGTATTTTTGCCCATTAGGCTATTGAATCAAAAAGGTATGAAGTCTATCAAGCTATCTCTTGTAAAGTAGCAATGATTGTTTCTTAACAGTGAGACATATTTAAGTATTTTGGTAGCCTACAATCTTTGGCATTTTAATATAAATTGTTCTTTTTTCCAAAAGTTTTTTCTTTTGTTTGTTTGTTTTTTAATGTGGTCTATGTGGTTGTATGTTGTATGTTTACTAGCTACATGTATGTTATATACATGTAGCTTTTTTAGCAAAATTGCTTTGAACTGCCTTGGTGTTGTTTATATAAATAAATTTGCCTTGCCTAGAATCGGAAGGTGAGACAAAGAATTTAAATGCACTGCCTTCATACTTAAAAAAACACATTCAACAATCTTCACTGACAGGATGTATCCTGCTTTTGTCTGTTTGTGCTGTTTTTGCAAGTGCAAAATGAGCTTAAAAAATGGTCTCTAGGTAACTGGGATGAAAGATGAAAAAAACTTCCACTTTGACTATTTGATTCAGTGTAGCCAAGGAAAAACTTTTGAC
Source organism: Scomber scombrus (assembly GCF_963691925.1). NCBI lineage: Eukaryota > Metazoa > Chordata > Actinopteri > Scombriformes > Scombridae > Scomber > Scomber scombrus. The sequence goes on along the minus strand of NC_084977.1, from coordinate 28,215,921 downwards.
ATAATGATTCAAAAGGGGTATTAATGGAGATAAATAAAAATACAAACCATTTGACCAGGCAAGATGCTAACTCGTGTTAAGTTTTGAGTTTCATTTGAAAAAAATATTACTGAATATGATTATGGTAAATAGTTTACAACATTTATTACATCCAAGGTTGGAGAGATCATTAGTTGCCTTAGGTTTTGCCATATAACATCCCAGGGACTCCTAAGTAAAAAAAATAAAGCAACTAAGTTTGGATAAAGACATAGATAAACACCAATATTGGGTAATATGTGCAAGTACTGAGAGTCAAGTGATAAAGAATGAAAACGTTTTGCCACAATAATTTTCTAAGTTACTTTTTTTCATCTGTGACAACATGTGGAGAAAAAAAGTTTTGCTAGGTAAGCCGTCAGCTAACTAACAACTACAACCTCAGTTAAATTGACAACATAACTACTTCACCCCTAATGAATGAAATGTTTTACCAACAAATATTAAATGGATAATTATGTCCATTTAATGATAGCTTAATGATACAAACCAAAATAAGCACTTTAGGTAGATTTTGATTTTGGCAATTTAAATGAATATCGTAATTATTGGTATTTATGACATAGGATTGGATGCTGTTTATTCAATATTGCAATTGTGGTGTAATGTTTAATCCTAATCAGCCCTTCAGTTTAACCACTGGTACACTCAGAAATATTTAGGCCTAATTCATTAGATTTATGTATTTCAATTGCATATAAAATTTCCATCCATTTGAATTACTTAGATTTAACATAAACAGGCCAATAAACTTCATGTGCTGCATATTTGTCAGTCAAATGTAAATTAAACAATTAAGAATGAGATTTATGTAATAATACTAATAAACCCAATGTGTTTTGAATAAACAATGACAGATTTATGTATTCACCATAAATAAATCCAATTTGTTTCAAATACTTAAGAACGAGTGTATGTATTCAATATGAATTACTCCAATGTATTTGAAATACATAGAAAAAGGTTTATGCACTATATGCAATTTAAATGAAATTCATAAAGTTTATGTACTTAAAATAATAAACCCGATGTATTTTAAATTATTAAATTTTAATTATTAATTAATTAAAATTATTAATTTTGTTTTCCATTCAGCCTGTACCTACAGTAATACTTGCAGTAACAATATTATAAACAGTCAGATCAGCTTGTTTAACATTTTATTTATTAGACTTCTCAGGCATGTGGCAAGTTATGGCAGTGAGAAAACTCAAAGGCAGCAATACATCACACTACACCACCTCCATTCAGCATGATACAAAGCCATAAAAGAGGAGCTGGACACAGAACCAGTTGTCATTCACATGTGTTGAAAAGAAAAAAAGAGAAGAAAATGCCCTCATTTCAGCATGCAAAAAATACAAACAAAAATAAACCAAACACCAAACCTCATTTGTGCACATTTAGGCAGAGACATTTTACTTATTTTGCCACACAATAGCCTAACAAATGCAAACATTTAAACACGTGGGGAAAAGCTAACTCGTAAGTACTGAAATTTGCAGCAGGTCCACCACTCTGCTGCACTGCATTCTCCAGAAGGCAACATCAGTGCATCAGGTGAATTACACAGTCACATATTAACTTTTAGTTTTAGGACGTCTGGTCTCTGAATCAGCATAAGCACATTTACTTTTATCATTTTAAATTAACATTTGGAAACAGACCTTTCTGCAGCAATAACAAACTGTGTCATTCTGCTAAAATGTATGAAACTTCAGGACAGGTAAATCAAGCAGAATAACTGTATGCTTACAGTACACCAACATTTCAAGGATTACCAGACATTCATTTTTTCAAATTTTCGTCATTACCTGATCAATCCAAGACACTGCCATAAAGCCAAGTGGTTGAATGGCTTTGCACCACCCCACTGACATGTTAAATTACAGGTGCATGGAGATATTCTGCAGCAATAACAACCAAGAACTGTAAACACATGGCAAAATTTGCACAGATACTCAAACAACCACTGAAAATTGCAGTCGCTTTGCTATACATTTTCCAGGGGGAAACATCTGCATATCAGGTATCAGGCCCATCACTGGAACATCTTCAGTGCTTGGACTTTTGGTGAAAGCTTGGTCGTGTCCAGTTCCATCAGGATTTTTTGGAATACTTCAAATGTGCTCTTGAGGTCCTTAGGGTAGCTTAAGTTAAGTGCATAAATCAGTCCGAAGAGCATCATGCATCCAAGGGTGACACTTTGTAGGTTTTGCAGAACTTCCACACCTTCAAGTACAACACCAACATCTGCATATATCTCGTCTCCAGGTTCAGCACCATCCACCCGAATGACGTAGATGCCCATTGTTGTCTGTGCAATCCCCAACTCAGCCTCTGCACACTCGCTGTCCTGGAGAATAGACAAAGAAAATGAGTTGTGTTCATTCATTTTTTAAAGGCATGTGGTTTTAAAACTTCACAGGGAGTGTTCTCCAAAATGAGTAAAATGGATATGGCCCACCAAAACGACTTTAAGAGGCAATCCAAAGCTAAAGTTTTGAAGGATGCACAAGACTCACTAATATTGCTTCTTTCCAGCCCTCACATTTGCTAACCAGTAGTACTACTCTATCCCTACACAAGCGCTCCAACCACAAATTACTACAACAGACAGTGTTGAGTACAACTGATACAGGAACAAAATCCACTATTTTACAAGCATGAGGGCTGAAAATAAGTCCTTCTTCTTCTCTAGTGAGTGACTCTGAATTTGAATTTCAAAGGCCGTTGACACACCAGTTGCATTACCGCCACCTACTGGACTGGAGGGTGGAGCATGGACGTACTAAAATTACATAAACCTAATGGAAACCAGTCTCATAAATTTTAACTAAATGAACCTTGGTTGAGCCACAGCTCATCATATTTAAACTATATTCATACGTTTTAACTGATTACATTTCATTGGTTTCGCAATTAACAGATTTATGTTGATTTTAAGGAATCTGAATAAATAAATTCTTAAAATTTTATTATTTAAATAAAATCAAATAGATGCAAATACTTAAAAATAAACTATGGGATAATTCATTTTTCTGAGTGTACTAAGACGATTGGTTCCCCAAACCTGTTCATGTAAAGACACCCACATTGATATATGACAAGCCGTGGACCCCCATTACACACGTTTTAGGTTGTTTTGGTTTTTTTTCCCTGAGATCCCTATTTAAGGAGACAGTTTGATATGATTTTGTAAAGAGTTTCCATAACTGTCTGTACTGTAAGTGTCTTGTTTAACGGAGGGCAGAATGAGACCTACACACTGTTGGGGAGAAAGCCAAACCTTATTAGCTGTGTAGGTGCTCGAAAGTATGACCCAAGGTATCCAAGCATTATTGGAGCAGTGAGCTAAACTTGATGTTGTTGGCAAGTTAAAGTGTTCCGTGTGAAAATAATGTGTTGTTAGTCGAGTGATTGTACAACACACAGTGCAGTAAAAAAAACTCACTCTTTCAATGCAATTATGCTTCTCACTTTAAGTAGTGGATTTCCCTCTTCCCTTTGTTTGCCATGATATACGATGTAAGATTACTGCAGATTGGAGTAGAGTTATTCATTTAAATGAATAATTTTTTCTCTTGATACAATCTATATGAAAAATCCAGTATAAACAACTCAAGGGTCCAAGCACACCTGATCTTTCATTGCTGGCCCCTTTTGTACTAACAATGGTACCTGAACCTGATCAGATGAGGGCATGACAAGATTCCAGTTTTTCAGTAATGTGTCAGAGTTGGATCTATATTTGTGGAGGACACAATCAGACATTTACACAATTTGATTAATTTCACTGTATGCAATCTTTTGTAGGCAAGATAATTCATAATTAAACCTGTTTAATTACAAAATGTTTCCATATTGGTATGGCCAGCCAGACCATAAGCTGAAGACTTAAAAGACCCCTATAATCACTATCTAAATATATTTTGTTACATTTCTCTGATAGAAAAATGCTTCCACTTGGTTTGGTTTTTTACACTTGCACCACTCAGTGGTTTCTGCTACAAGGTCTGTGGCTACTATGCATCCTCTTATTTGATTTTGGAGAAGATTAAGATATCCTGAATAGATTATCTGTTTACTGCTCCATGATTAATGACACCCTTGGCAAGTAAAATATCAAGTACGTATGCTTTGTAACACCACTTCACAAATCATTTGAGCATAAACCATAGTTCATTACATGATCCATCTTCCAGGCCTTTTCACTTTATCTTGAGCAAGAGTTCCTACAATTTTGAAAACACTGTAGGTGGTTGGTGCTTCACAAACCTAACACACCATGACTCAACACAAGGATGTTTTCAGTATACAACAGTTCACTTATATCTGAAATGTATGTTGCTCAACTTAATTCTCATTTATTATACCACTTTTATTTAAGCTGTTTCCCCTGTTGCATATTGCATTTTATTTAATTAAAATTAAATGTTGCTTTTTCAAAAATGTGCTGAATGAAATTATGAAAAGCTTGTGTAAGATGACCAATTCATAAACCTGTATAATAATACATATAGTGTGCCTTGTTTTTTATTAGACTATGCATGACATGTATGTTTAGAATCTAAAATGTAGATGTTGAAGTGGAAGTGATTATAATAATCAGCATTGTATTCATGGCTTCTTTTTTCAACCGGAGTGTTGCAATCAGCCAGAGAAATGTAAAAAATAAATAAATAATACAATTTTAAAAAATGCCACAAATAGAATTGAGTTGCAGACTGGCAGCAAACAATAGAAACCGCAGGTGTCACACTACAAATAGCCTCAAGTGTTTGAATGTTACAAGAACTTTGCCACAGAACAAATTTGAATGTAAAAATAGGAGTTTGCTGCAAAAACACCAGGGGCTTGCCATAACTGCTTGCCAGAAGGCCTATACTTGTGTAAATGAGGCTTTCTAACAACTGATTCACCCAGAAGAAAGTTGTCTCATGTCACCAATATAAATGTTATTGGAAGTGTCTAGACTGAGACACTGAAAATGAGCTTTTTTTCACCATTGCAAACAACATTCAAATGTATAGTCATTTACAGTGATATATAATGATGTTAATTATGTTACAAGAAAGATTATTGTCAAGTGTTAATGTCAGCAGTGTCATTTTTTGGCTTCAGATGTATCATTTGATTTATAAAAATGTCTTAGTGCACCCTGTCTAAGCACAGCCAACTCTCAGTATGTTGAGGGGACGTGGCCTTATGTTCATTAAAACATGAGTCAAGTTAGAATCATAATGCATGAAGCTTTGCAATGTAAACAAATCCATGGGACCACTGTGATTACCAGAGTAGATTATGCAGTCTCCTCAAGGAAGCTGATTGGACATCTGAAATAGTTTGATTCTATTGATATCCAGATCAGATTAGGGTCAATTAAAATGTATTTCTAGCCAAAAGAAAGACATGGCAGTAATGTTACAAAACTGTCTAAGACACCATATGTACCTTGTATTTAGAGTACATGGAGAGATTAAAACTCACCTGAAAGAAAACATGAATGCTTTTAGTCCTATTTAGAACATGGCATAGAAAAAAAGAGACATAAGAGACTTTTTTAACACCCTTTTCACTTTCACTTGTTCTTAAATCGTATACATGGGAAGGAAAACAATTTAGATCAGACTTAGAAAATGGATTACCAGATTGTATTTTTTCTCACTTGCCTCTCATGGCTTCTGTAACTCTATCTGTTTACTATTAGTGTAATTAATTTCACAACTCAATGACAGAGATATTGAGGAATGTGTTTTTTAAACCAATTTAATTATCTACCTAATCTAACAAGATGGAGCAGAAATCAATAGCACCTTAATACTGCAAAACAAGCAGTGGTGATATTTGGAATTCATTGCAGATCTGAAAAGACAAAACCAATTTGGGTTTATCTCTGTGCCACCCCCCCTCCCCTTCCCCATCGCAATAATCAAATTACCCAAATTTGAGGCTTTTTTTTTCAACAGGTACAACTTATAATTTGGTTTGAAAATTCAGTAGGCACACCACCACACCCTGGCCATTTTTATGAGCTTGTGTTTGTGTGTGCCAGCATGTCTGAGCCCACAGGCGCAATATATGTGTGCTCTTGTCCAGCAAATCCAGCAGACAGATGTTGGCTTTTCTGCATGAGGGCATGAAGCCAGGCAGTCCATGAAATATTGGGAAGAAGAAGAAAAGCCTCTTAAACGTGAAAATGTACATTCTGAGGCGCCAACACATAGAAAAATATATTCATTTTTAACATTTTTTTTCAGATTTACATTATATGCCACCTGCTCTGTAAGCCGAAATCTGTAACGTGTTCAATGATGAAAAAGAATGTAGTGAACTGGTAGACTTGGCAAATATCATAAACTGCCCTGATCACATTCACACAGTCACACACATTCAACACCTAGAGGCTATTCAGTGCAACCTGGTGATCTGCTGTCTGCCGGCAGCTGAGCAGCTTCACTGGAGCAGGTGGGGTTAAGGACCTTGCTCAGGGGCATCTCAGTGGTGGTACTGAGGGAGGGGCCAGTGCTGCTTCTTCACTTTCCCCACCCAGATTTGTCCTGCCAGTTCGCGGGATTGAACTGGCAATCCCCCAGTCACAGGCTCGCTTCTCAAATCTTTATTTATTGCGTTATACTTTCTTCTTTTAGGGATTGCAGTATTGATTGGTAAGTCAATTCACTCCATCCATCTAAACTGAAATATCTCTAAAATTGTTGGATGGATTATCATGAAATTTCTTATGACTTTGGTGAATCCATGACTTAGAATAAAAACTTGATCACTGTTAGTCTTTGGAGTCATTTTTTAATAAACTAACCAGTGCAACAGTGTGGCTCATTGACATGTTTTTGGATTACAAAGGAGATCTACAGCACAGACGAATAAGATATATATCATGTTGTGGAATCAAACACAATACTTGTTAGTAGATCGGTTCATTGTTGATTTGGCTTTGCACATGAGATTTGTTGAAAATAGAAAATTGCCATCCTTATTGTGTTTTGGATTTGTGGTTCCCAGACAATATTTCCTAATGACTGTAATCATGTCATCAAGAGGTAGACATTTGAGGTTTTGAGCAAAATGTCTTGGCAACAAAAGAATGGATTGTCAAGAAATTAGGTTACATTTTTAATTTTCCTTTCTTTTTGTTTCCTTTTGTTTATTATTATTTTACATGTCCATGTATATATAAAAAAGGAACCCTATATAAATAATTTGTTACAAATAAAAATACAAAATATACAAACATTTTCAAGTATAAGCCTTGAGTAAAAGATTACACTTTTATGTTGTATGTATATATTCGAGCAGACACGCTGTGCTTCTACTAACTCTAATGGTATTTGCACTCCTATTCATTTTGGCAGTCTGCCACAATACAGTTGACTTTAATTCATCAAAGGGCCGTCTGCACAGGCTGCACAAACTGGCAATACGTCCTTATTGTAACCCAAATATTATAACACATGGTACCCTTCCAACATTTTATTACACCTGAACCAACTGGCAATGTTTTTATTTGAAAAGATTTTACTATGAGGAGGAATTCCTGTGTTGCCAATAGAAAAGCATGTTGGCGAAACAAACACACCACTAGACTCTTGTAAAATGATAATATAAAATGGACGGTTTATTTAGCTGTTTGCACGCTTGACATCAACTCAAGACTGAACATGTAAATGGAGAATCTATTGATTTTCATCTTCTGCTTGCTAATGGTGAGGATGAAAAAACATTATCAGTTTGAAGTGATGAGGTCTTTCAGACAAAAGCTATTTGTCATCCCCTTTGACCTCTATCCTTAGTCAATGTTCTCAATTTGTACATCGATAAAAGCGAACAGGCTTAATGCGAGGACTCGACCAAATCCTACAGGGGTCACATTAAAAATGCAAGGCGTGGTAGATTTCTCGAGTTCGCTGACTGGATGTTGTCCAAATATAATATTGTACCCCTGCAGCAATTATAGGGATCGCTGGAAGGGTGGCAACTGCGAGGAAATGAACTCAGGATCAATCTCAGCACTTATCAGTATATGAGTGACTCGGCCGAGGTTCAAGGAGACTTCAGGAATCTGTTTGGTACCTGACGCAATGCAGCTCTGGCTGGGAGAGGACAACTGCCTATCAGACTTGACTTTTCAGCCCATTTAATTACACTGTACTTTTCCTTACATGTACTTCAAGTGTAATTTTTGAACTTGCTGCACTTTATCAACAAACTTTCAACAAACAGATTCATCCTTTCTCATCGATCTGAAAGGTCTCTATGATTCTTTTTTTTTAAATAATTTTCCTCTTATATATGCTGTTGCAGAGACAAATATTCAGGTATTGGGATACAATCTATTTTCTAAGTCAACGGGGGATGAATATCTTCCATTGAATTCTACTGGCACTCACTGTAACTCATATTTCCAGCACTGGTATCTGCCTTGCATTATAAATAGCAGCAGCCCTGCTTTGATCAGTTGCGTCAGTAAATTAACATTTCATATACAGATTCAGATTACTTTATTGTCCATTAAATTTACATAAAATGGAAATTTGTCTTTGGCGCTGGCATATGAGACAATGCATGCCTACACAATACAATGCACAATAATTATACTTTAAGGTAAGATGGAATCTTAAAGTGACTAGGTGGCAAGTGGCTGTATTAAAAGTGATGAGTGGATTGTTTTTTACAATGACATTTAAGGCTGTCGTAACCATCACAACATTGCATAATGCATAGCAGTACTTACAATAAATAAATAAATAAATGTACATTAAAATAGGTGATGGTATTGGTTGCAGAACGCCCTAAAGTGCATAATGGAAAGGGTTAAAAGTGTGTGTGTTGAAAGAGGGCCGAGGAGCAGTTCAAAGGGATGTATTTAAACAGGCTCTTATTCATGATGGTCACAGCTGATGAAATAAAGGATTTTTTGTAACCATTCTGCTGGCCATTGGGATTTTTAGTCTGTGGCCTGACGGCAGCTATCTAATTGCTGATTTAAGATTCAATTCTAAAAGATGCAATCATTGATTGGCATGAGACGATTACCACGGTTTTCAATCTTCTGAGATCACATTTTCTCGGCATTTTTAATCATAACAACACCTATGACCTGAGAGCATCCACAGTTGTTAAGAATCTCTTAACACACCTCCCCATCTAAATCAATGTGGTACATTGTGATGTAAATTACCGTTCAGGCTTCAGCTTTTCAGCTGAATGATTGAGAGTTCAGACAGTCTGATATATGTGCCAAGTCTTTCTAATGGTAGCTCATAATTTCACAGATCAATGAGCATTATCTATAGCAGTAAAAAAGGTTGAATTTGTAATGGGTCCAAACTCAATATTCCACTCCCATTGTTCAGCAAGGACACAGCTTTTTGATACCCACTTGTGCTGCCAAGTATCACCTTTGAAATACAGAATATCTCACTGTGTTCCTGGTAAATTACTGGGATAACCTTTCAAGCACTGGAAGTGATTTTCAGTATTCACACATGCAGCTACATTCAGGAACATTTCTGTCTTTTGCCTTTTCACACATGCCATGGCAATGCCGGAATAGATGGGGCAAAGGTCAGAAGGGTGGGGAGGGTGTGGTCGATCGAGAGAGAGAGAGAGAGAGAGAGAGAGAGAGAGAGAGTGAGTGGGTATTTGACGATAGTTGCCATACTGGATCAGAGTATATAAAGTCAGAAGTAGAAAGTTAGATGTGAACGCAAGTACAATGTGTGTATAGTTTAGGCTATTTGTCAGTGAATAAAAGCTCCTACTGTGCATTTAGAGCTGTTTCTGGTGGATAGGCATGTCCGCTCACTGAGTCCCATTAATTAGCAAAAGTGACAAGTGAATTTAAATTCCTTAATTACAAACCACTTTGCTGTGTCTTTTCCATGGATCTGAAACCCTGCATCCATGTTCTCCATATGCCTGCTTACTAAAACGTTGCTCTGTACTCTATAAGACTATTTAAAATTATGGATATGATTTTGCTTGTGATGTTAAATATAAAATTATAATATTAAATGGAACACGATGCTGTGATATTGTCAAATCAAATGCAGACAGACTTTTAAAGGGAGCTGTTGCTTGAACAGATGGGACTTTGCTATTTTTGTTTTAAATATTGTTAATAAAAGCTCTGTCAGGTCGAAGATTTTGAATAACCAGCGTGAGTGTGGCTGAGCATGTGATGGAACTGTTAAAGTTACATGAATAACCACTTACAAAAAAGTGTGAACATTTTATTTAAAATATTTTACATTTAATAAATAGGACTGTCTTCTTTATTCAGCTGACTCTTGTGATTGGATCACTGGCTCAAAATGTAAGCATCTTTCTTAAAATGTACGTAACCCTTTACGTGCCATTCCCTGCCTTTACTGCTTTCATTCGCAGCACAGCCGCACCAGCATTTCCCCTGAAATGTTTCTAGGTCTTGAGATGTGGAGTTGGAAGCACAGATTTGCCTGAATATCAATCCATGCTCCCATTCAAATATGACCCCATGCAGCAAATGTTACTGAACATTTCAAGGAAAGTCTGGATGTGTGACAGGGGCATTAGTGTGCAGCTCACCAAAGTGGCATTACCAACCAGATGAAGCTGGCAACTGCCCTGAGACCTCAGAACCCTGTGGCTCGAATGGTGGGTTCTCTGCTTGTCAATTAGTTGGTGGTAATTTAATTAATTGTAAATGTAAAAAAAAAGAATACTGTGGACAGTTCAGAGGTTTATTACAACATCGGTCTCATTTTTGCGACAATTTCTATCAATACTGTTACTCCAAGAAAATTGACAGCATCAGTCATTTCAGTAAATGTCCAATAACAACATATATTTGCATTCAAGACCTGTAGCAGCCACAGGATTTATTGCTCTTGTCTGTCAGAAGCTAATGAACAAGTAATGTGATGTTTTTATAGTGCCACATATTCAGCAAAGAGTGTAGGCTTGTTCAGTAATCAAGACAATAAATTTTTTTATGGGAGACTGCAATAAATTAGATTCCTATTTCCTAACGACAGTCAAAGTTGGCTTCTTGTTACCATGAACAACTATTCTCTAACATATCCAAGTAATTTTTCTCTGTTTGCTTTTTCTTAAACTCAAATCAACTCCTCCCTAACCAAATTAATGTGCCTAACCCTAACCAATCCTTAACCATAATGAAAATATTCTTCCCCGGGAGAAAATGTTCACTTTAGATGTGATGTAACTTAGGTTATATAACTTAACTTAGGTAACGTGACTTAAATCGTTGATCTGTGTGGATATATGCAAAAAGCTGCTCAAGCTGTTCTGAGGGAGTCTATCATAATACTCACCATATTTTGCCACATATTTTCATGCTGTGTGAAGAAGTCACAATTTGTTGTCTCCAAGCTGGCAGCATTCACAGCAGCATGGACTCTGAGGGATCCCAGGTGCCGAACCACCACTTTCTACTCATTATTATGGTAATATCTTAACACTGCAAGAACTTTTTTGTTGCTGTAGTATGTGCTTTCATCCAAGTTGAGGGAAAAAAAGAAATCTCCTCAAATTAAAAAATGTCCTTTTGGAAAAAGTATGCCCCAGGCCTTTCACCAATGCGTAGGAGGCTGTGGTGCGTGATAACTTAATTTGTCCCAAGGCCATTTTATCAAGTGAAAGATTCTGGGCCAATTCAACTATCACTGGAGCAATGGATAGGCGGGGGGAATGTTCAGCCTTGACTCTAAGAACCATAGCCTAAAAGACAAATAAAGTAAATTACACCTAAACACAATTTAATAGTACAATACACTTTTGCTTTATCAGTTAAGAAAGATGCATTAGTTTCCTTAATGTAAATTAACAGGTGTCTATTTCATAGGCTTACACTTACACGTTTCCTAGTGTGCTGACCTAACAAACCTACCTCTGCATTAGCTTTGAAGAACCTTCTCCCTAATCCTTTTGGGTCATTGTATTGGTGTTGGCATTTCTTTAGCAAGACTCTGTGCCACACTGTTACAATGTTTCTCATTTATTTCATGTGATAGTTTTACAATGCCAGAAGTGCATGGGAGCCTTTGTTGGCATAATTGATCTTCTTCATGCAGAGTGTACATCTGGCATGACCTGTCTTGTCTAAACTTTTTTAATAAAGCGAGACGGGGAGAAAGTTTTCTCCTCATTGACATCTGTAGTTGTGTTTAATTTTAACCATGTCTAGCTCCAATGCATTCTGCATCCACTTGCTTTACTTGCAATGCTTCATGCTCCCTTAAGTATTACATTCTGAAAATAATACAAAAGGCAACACAAATTATTACATTTTAACATCTAATCTTTATACTATAACATTTACTTCAGAATTGTCAGATTGCAAGACCAAGTTAAACATGAGTTTGCTTTTAAAAGTTGCAGATAATTTAAGGTCAGAAACAAACTTTTAAAGCCAGTTTAACAATGCCCATGTCTACACTATATTAATCAAATATAGAACATACATAGATACGAAAGGAATGGGTGTTTATCGGCATACCTAAATTATGTGTAATGGGACACTGAGCTTACGTTCAGCTCATCATTTGACTGCTGGCCTTCATATTCTCCTGCAAAAATCATGTTTGACTAATCTGGGAGTTTGTTTAAAACCTTATGATGGTACAACTGCTTGTGCTCCTCTCCCCATCTGACTTATTTTTAGTAGTGTTTCATTAATTTTGTAAGCACAATATCATTATTATTGAAATGAAGTTGTACTAGAATTCTCCTTTAATAAGGGCCTCGCAGCTCACAATTGCTCCAGGGTACGCCAGCAGGTCAATATGGCTGTGCGGCTCACAAGCAGTTAGATGGCTAAATCCAAGACACCAAGTTAGTGATGAGCTATTTAGCTGATATTTATCTTTATGCTGTTTCAGCTTATGGTATAATCACAGTCATGTTGCTGGAAACAGTCCCTGTTGGGGTCTAGAAGCAGTTAGTCAAGGCAACAAGGCCAGTGACTAATTATATCGCAAACCTGCAATTCATAAAGTTAGAACTCAGAGGGACATATCCTAGTTACCTCTCATGCAATCTGTTAACTCAGCATAGCATTTTAAACAGCTACAAAGGCGGCATTATCCATCCAAGAATAATAAATGGTTGGCCGAAAGACTCAAAGCATCTATCAACCGTTCAAAGAGTATAAAGAGCATGAAATTCAAACACAGGTAATGGAAGCCAGACTGTATAATTAAACTCCTGTCTCATGCGGAGGTGCCTTCTTTCCTCTCTTTGCTTCAGGTCATGTCTGATCCTACACAAGCATCCAAAATGAGAAATAAACCGAGCTCTGTGGTACATACAATACAATTTGCAGTTGGCGAGTGCATCCTAAGATATTTGCCCAAAAGACATATATGGGCTAAGCTATTATGATCTGCACAGGGCAGATAAATAGAGTCCTGCTGGGTAGAGTTAAAAAGAAAACACCACTTTTTCTTCAAGATATGTTTACTGGACCTGCAGGGCAAGCATGCATAATCGGAGTGTAATTCAATTAATATGTAGCCTCAAAATATGCTGAGCAAAAAACTGAAAAATAAAATGTTATTTATTTGTACAAGCAGATGTTGCATATCAAATGATAAGGCTCGCTAAACTGAACTCTCTAATGACATAACAAAGATAAAACATTTAAAAGTATTTATTGGCATTATAGAGTTGCCGTTGAAAGTCTGATTAATATACACACTAGTCCTAATACTTGGCCTTAAAAGAGCATCCATCAGAACTGACACGTGGCATTGATGGCCTGAGAATGTGATCCAGTTTTATGCACGCATTATGAGCAGGCTGTCTAGACATTTTTAAAGCGTCATTACTCAGGGTGTCTGCATGTATTCACTTACTGTATTCCTCTTTTTAGCATGACCGTACCAGAAATAATCTGCGGCTCACACACAAACACACACATTATCCAATAATACCCCAAGACCATTCGATGTGCAATTGCCCTGGGAATACTTAGTTAAGTACTATAAGCCTTTCTGTTATCATTCTTTAACATTCTGCCATCCCCCGAAACAGTCCTTGTTAGCCAGAAGTCCCAAAGATGTCAGTGCAAAAAGAGAAGACGCATCAAAGTGCCAAGAATTGTGGTGGATGTCTACAGACCCTGTTGGCTTGAAATTCCAACCCTGCGTTCACGCCTACACTGCTTCGAAAAACAGCTACAGTAATTGCAAAGAGGCTATTGTTTTTCCTCGCAGCAGAAATAATTGTGTTTACAAATGGTCGGTGGAAATTTGAGACTTGAGAGAGACACAAGCTCAGATAGGAAATGACAAGTGCAGAATTCAGCTTGTGTTTAAGGGAGAATTGCCTTAAAACACCAAAAACGATGTGTGTTGGTTTTAGGTCTTACAAAATTGCCACCTCTTTGTCTTAAAGGCTAAATTTAACAAAATGTGACAGTCACAGATGAATCTGTGCCTCTTACCATTATCACATAAACATCCTTTTCTCTTCCACTTAGAAGACAGACAAAATCTGCTTCAGACAAAATTTCAAAAAACATCTGTTAGGTTGTTTATCGCTCCCAAGCAAATCTGTGGAACACGGAAGCAGAAAGCAAAAGTATGTGTTAAAATTAAAAACCTACAAAAAACACCACAGTATCTTAAACATATGGCAAAACTTTCACTCAAGGAAATGATATCAGTTGAAATTCATCAACACAGCCTTGGAGGACAGGTCAAATGGGAATTAATGCTTCAAGATAGTGGTGGAAATTTAATTCATGTTCTTGTAATCAAATGCATTAGTGAGATAAGTTTTGCCTCGCCATGGCAGGTATGAAAATTGGGTCTCAAGAGCTTTTTAAACAATAAACAAAGATTACACTTAAACTCAACATAATCTGTGAAAGAAGAAAATAAGGTATACGCAAGAGCCCATGCACACCTGCTCCATACACACAGCTGTTAAAAATATATGGATTCCAATCTTATGATAACTATAAAACAGAGTAATGAGAAGAGCATCCTCTTTGTCACCCAGAGAATTTACAGTGAGGATGGGTATACTGCCCATAACTCTCTATATCAGTTTACTTTCATGGCGCAGTATAATAATCTGCACAATAGAGTTTGACTTGTAGATGGCCAGCTGTGTCTTGCCCAGCCAAACAGAGCACAACAGACCTTTGTGAGGCTTTTGGCATCAACAGCAGCCGGGGAGATGGGGAGATATACTCATCATTTATAATTTCAAGAGTTGGCCCCTGCCAGGTATTTAGAAGGCTTCTTCCCTGCTGAGTTGACCTGCAATTCAATCTGAAGGCCCAGTCATGCAAGACAGATGAATCTTGTCATCTTTTGAGAGGCAAGGAAGTTGACTGATTTGAATTCTTAAGCTAATGTATTAGATAGTCAAAAATAAGGGGAAAAAAACTCAATTTAATTCCTTTTAGAGTGGATTAAGTCTACAAAGCATGTTTTCATAGTGTTTTCTGTACCAGTGACTTCCGGAAATCACTTATTACAAACTTCTCAGCTCTCAGTGCAGTCAACCTTGTTTCTATCTCTGAAAGAGGTCTATCTCTCTCTTGAGGTCTTAGGTTAAGGTTACTCACACCTACAAAGAATAGGATGTCATATGATTGTCTTGATTTAATGTTTGATTATCTTGTCCCACAAGTCACTTTGGATAAAAGCATCTGCCAAATGATCAAATGTAAATGCAAAATGTAAACCGGTTGTTGTTTTGTTGGGTATTTGTACAGAATACAAACATAAGACCCATTAAAAATGATTTCAGAAATAGCAAATAAGGGGAAAGAACCCAAGGTGTTTAATCTCTAAGCCAGAAAGGTAGAATTCAATAATGTAAAATCAACTAATAAAACAGTACAACAAATTGTGATGACACTGATACTGTAATAAAATAAACTAATACTGTGTACATAAGAGTTTCAATGGAATGCCAGTAACCCTAACCCTAACCCTAACCCTAACCCTAACCCTAACTCTAACTTTTCTCAATTAGTCATTATTGTCTGAATTGGTAAATTTGGGCCTCTCATAAGTGTGCTGGTGATCATTTTAGAAGTGGTTCCTTTCTTTAATAATATTTGATGAATTTGATGTCTGCCATGTGGTGTTGATTGACAGCTGTGATTGACAGTTCACTCGCCTGATGCTCTGTAGTTTGTTTCATGGTTTATTGATGTGGACTCTGAAGACAGCAGAAGTTGGCAGCTTCCAAAAAGCTGGCCAATCAGAACAGAGTGGGCAGGAGCTAAAATTGCCTGTTTCAGACAGACAGAAGCAGAATAGAGTGGCTATGTAAAGGGATGTTTTTTGAACTGTAAATCTTCTCACCTCTCAGAATGCAAATATATTCCAGTAGAGCCCCAGAATATAAATACAGACATGTTAATGTCTGCAATATGTCTCCATTAAACTTCCTCAGTGTCATTGCCAATAACGGTCTCAGGTAGGAAAAAACAATGGATGGAGAATGGTGAGACTTATTGGTTTGCATTGGTATAGCTTTGAAGCCCAGAGTTGCTGCTTATGGTTGGTGCTGTATTTTCCATTTGGAGCCAGGAACTTTCAAACACTAGTGAACAAAGTGAACTGCCTGCCTTCAGAGAACCTACGACTGGTGCACACTTGGGCTAATGTTAGCTACTGTAGCTAGATTGTGTTAATAGGGCAGGTATTATAATCAAGTAACATTAAACTCTACGAAATATTGTGCTCAAAGCAGGGTATGCCTAAGGGTGTGTCTATGTTTTTTACTAACAAGTCACTACTACAGTGTTGGTTAAGTAATGTAATCATGGCATAATAATCAAAATGGTAGTCCACAAACCACCTTGTGCCAAAGTTAAATTAAATAAAACAACAAAACACACATACACACCTAATTTTTAAAAAATCCTAAACTTGGATGGCCATAAAAGCAGCAGAGATTGATTGTTATATATAATTCTAATGGCCTGTGGTAAGAAACAGTTGCAGACTCTGGCTGTCTTTGCTTTAATGGAGCGATATTTCTTGCCAGAAGGCAGAAGGTCAAACAGTCCATGAGCTGGATGGTGACAGTCCTTCACGATGCAGAGGGATTTTTTCCTGCATCTGTCCTCGTAGATGTCATGAAAGGAGGGGAGTGAGACCCCGATGATCTTCTCTGCTTTCCTCATCACACGCTCCAAGGTTTTTCTATCAGAGGCACTGCTTGTGGCTGGGGCTGTCTTTTCTATTTGGAGCCAGGACCTTTCAAATGAGGTGTTGTCTTTCAAACACTAATGAACAAAGTGAATACCTGCCTACTGAAAACCCGTAACTGGTGCACACTTGGGCTAATATTAGCTTTTGGTATAATCAAGTAACATTACACTTATTGAAAATATTGTGACAACACAGTCCATAAACCGCCTCCTTATCACAAAGAGAATTAAAGAATATACACACAATAAATGCTGGGTATATAATTTAAGCTCAGTACGACCTGATTGTGTACAATACATCCATCTAGTGTTGCAGTAGCCCTGTCAACAGAGGAAATGGGACACTGAACCATCAGCACTAGGACTGCCTTAACCACTGCACAAACCCAGCTTTATCTACCCATTTATTACATCACTGGTCAGTTCTTACATTGTTTTCTTGTTAAACACGTATCAACATATATAACAAGGTCTTTTTTTAATCTTTTGTTTGTCCTTGTGGATCAATTATTTACTTCTGAAAAAAAAAGGTTAAATCTTTTATATTTCAGAGTAGCTTTTTTTGAACAGCTGAGGGTCAAATTCACTTATACTGCAGCTGCTTAAACCAATTCATTGAGTTGGCTGTTAGATGATCACAGAAGCCTTGTTAAAGTAACTGACCGATATTCATGTGGTGGGTTGCTCTGCTTCAGGGTATGTAAATGTGCTTTTAACAGCACTTTAACACTGCTTACATTTAAACTGTTCTCTGAAGAAATGTTCTCAGAGGAAGTGTGAATGTGTGTAAGAGAGAAAGCGGGTGTGGGGGGGGGGGAGGGTTATTACAAGAAACATTAGAGATTCATACATTCCTCATTAAATTATTAAACTCAACTAACAACTCAAAAGTACACATATTTTTGTTTTTATAATAAGAAAACAAAATTCCAATATTATCTATTATATTATCTATTCAGTCGCCAAAAACAACCTATAGTAATGTGTGAGTGACAGACGCCATCTAGTTGCTGTAGTAATTATGACCCAGAGAAGATCTCAGATAAATTTCCATATTTGAAGGTGGTGGTTTGGGTGGCTGGCAAAAAGTGGACTTAACTACAGCCTCCTGTTCGCTTCCCGTTTCCAACTGCAAGTCAGGATAATAATAAAAAATAAAAAATGTAACTATGATTGTCATGCTGTTTGCTGTTGCCATGAGGATGAAAATTGCTGAACTTTAAGAAAATAGTAACTTTAACCCACATCATGTTTCAAGTGATCATTTAAGTAAAACCATGATATGTTTCCCTAATGCTAACCAATTGTTTTTTGTGCCTAAACCTGACCAGACCTTAACTACAGCATTGTCACATAAAACATAATTATTTCTTATTTATTTGTTATGGCAGGGCAGGAATTATATCATGGTCAAATGGCCAGTGCCGTTGATGCCCAGAGTATGGCTGTAATGCCCCTTCATAAATTAACTACCCACATGGCCAGTTTCCCAATTTTAAACAATATGCAATAGAGCAAATAGACAGACTCAATGTTTCCCAGTGTCTCTATGAACACGCTGCAAATATATGTGTAAAGGTAAACATCAACAGCTATTCCATTAGCTAACATTGACTAACAATTCATGCTATGTAAGCACAAGCAGCTAAACACAGTGTAAGTATTAATACAAAGTTAAAATTTGCCAGTCACACTCTCCTAACAAGTGGTCCTCTTGGAAGTGGTCAAAATGATTTTTTCTGGCAGTTAGCATTTATAAGACCTAACTTTTGTCTTTTTTTGCTCCTTACCATCTGTGGCAGTGATATTTTGCAGCTTGACATAATCCAACAGAGTCTCTAGACAGTTTATGAAATAGTCACAACATTTAATCTGTAGATTTGTGTACATCGACACACATTTTCCATTTTTTTCATGAAACAGCATGATTTTCTAACTGATTTATTTCAATTGTAAGTGTCTGTGCCTACACCATGTTTTTTTCTCTGTTATTTGGGACTTGGAAACCTTTACACATCACTGTTAAAAAATGACTATATGATCTGACAACGCTGTGATTACCCACTTAATTAGAGTTAGGGAAAGATCATGCTTTGGGTTAAATGACATTTCCTTAAAGTTAAACAACCTTCGTCGACATGACATTATAACTCGCAGGCAGCTGTCATCTTAGTCGCTCCCTCAGGAGTTACTTATTAGTGTGTTTAATGTTTAACATGCAAAAAAGTGTTTTAAGTAATTTTTGTGACTGCTCCCATGATCTCAGACTCAAGTGATAATAATTACATGGGTGTTGAAACTTGTTCAGATTAATGTTGATCACCCTTAACCTATTTATGGACTTTATTATAACATTTAAATATAACAATAACAATTAATATAATGAGTTGTTCACATTTAAAAAAACAAAATTGTGAAGATCAGACATTCAGTCTACAGTTTTAATAAACTCAGTACTATTTTTCAGTACACTGACTCCTAATTGTTGATATTGCGGTCTTCACACAATGTAATTAACACTTATTGTTATTGCATCATAGGTTTTGGCCTTGGTACTCTACACTTAATAGATAGCCACACAAGTCATGTAATAAGTTGAGATGCCTTTCCAAAATGCAGGACGTAGTCATGTTTGCTCCATGGTTTAATTAAAAGGTTGATAAGGCTGTTGGTGGATGAAGAGTCAAAGTATGCTTGTTTTAGCCATAGTGCAATACTCACAAGAAGAAACAAAGAGGTTCAAGCTGTTGCTGTTTTAGCCAGCGCAGTGGGAGCGATAAAGACTGAGCCACAGGGTGCTGACAGTGGCTATTTGTTCTCCAGGGGTGTTTTCACATAAAGTTAGGTCAACATAGTCAAGACATTTTAAGTTTTACACCACAATGCCAGTTCTGAATAACTGATTTTAGAGAGCTGGATTTTTACTGCTTCCTATAATCCACTTTTGCAATTAGTGAATTCACATGGTTTTAAAAAATTAGTATGTTAAAGGCAGTGTCAGCAGAACAGGAATAACTTCTTCAATGCAATAGGATTAAGGTATCCCATTACATTGTTATTCATTGATTATATGGTCAGCAGATGACTTCGTATTTGGCAAATTAATGCTGCAGATGGCACATACTCGAAACGTGCTATGCCAATCAAATCACAGATCATGGATTGATCCTGTTGGTCTAAAGATGTCACCAACAACTAATCTATTCTCTGTTTATTCAATAGAAGCCACCTGTATTTGACTGCAGTGTTTTTGTCCTTATTGTTCTCTGAAAGCTCACTGGTGAGGAGATGAGAATTTAATTTTCATCCCTTACCCTGAACTCAACAGATGTGCCATGGTGGCTGATCACAACAGCCTTTGAGAGAATGAAAGGCTAGAGTTGAACGTGAAGTTTAACCCCAGCAGGTTTAACCCAGGGGCAGGATTAAATCCGAGGTTTAACCCTGAGTTTGACAAAGAACAGTTGCCAAATCCATTGCAGAGGAAGCACAGGTGTGTTGGACTAAGATCAAAAACAAAAGGTAACATTAACAGAATGGCAGCTAAATACCGAGTTGATGTTGAGTTGAAACACTACAGTGTACCAGCCAGCAATCAATCAGTTGGCTATTAAAAATTAAAAAAAAATATCTAGTAAATGGAGCTGAGATGGAAGTATTAAATGTATGACGTGTTGTCAAAGATCATTTAAAATATTGTATCCCAAAGCAAGTAGAAGAAAGAACTTGATTGGATGTTAGTCTTTCAGTCTTCTGCTTCTTGTCCTGGAGACTTCATTTGTTTTACTGAATGACGTTTTGGGTCATTCTTTGCCATTCACACTGATGGAGCCTTTTGGATAATTAAGACTAAATCAGTAAATCCACTTGCCTCTGACCCATTGCTTCATATATTCATCATGTTAAAAGGGCAAGAGAGAAAAAAAACCTTTGCAATGTCAATGTGGCACATACAATTTTAAGGAGATTAAGGAACTGGTGTGTGTCTTAATATGCTCTTGCAGGGACATAACATTACATGTATGTAGTACATATTAATTTATGTAGTACATAAAGAATGTATGTACTACATACATGAAATGTGGTAACATGAGAGGACAGAGTTGTTTCAATAAATAAAGAGGATTGTTAGGAAGTCAGCCATACTTCCCCTCTTCCCTGTGTTTTCCTGTTGTACCCCCTTTGTAATATTTCAAGTTTGTCCCGAGTCTGTCTCTCTCTCTGTGTTTGTGTGTGTGCTGGGCGACGCCTCCTGGTTTTCCTCTCCCACCATTCAACCTGAGCACCTGCAGCTGTTCTACTAATCACCTCTACAAGCCACAGCAGTATAAAGCCCTGATTTATCTCTCCAGACTCTGCCAGATCTTTCAGCCACCAATGCAGTGCGGACGCTACGGCCAAGTTCCTTGTAACCGACTAGTTTGTTTCTCTGTTCTCCTGAACTCTACTAATCCTGTTCTTTGCCTGTGCCTCAGGTTCACCACGCTAGCTTCCAATATACCTGCCACGTCAGCCTTGTCCTTGTCTGCTGTTTCCCTTTTTGGATTGTGGCTCTTGTGTTTTGCTCTGCCCTGCCTTAAGCCTCTCTGCCTGCTTCAGCCCCTTCGCCTCGCACCGCTGTCTGCTGCATTCCACCATTGCCAGTCCCCTTTTTGGCATATTGAAACCTTAGAACTCAACTAAGCCATCTTTCTATAATTCAAGCTACAATAAACTGCCCTTTAACCATTCCTTTGTCTTCTTTGCAATTGGGTCCTGAATTTGATTTGTACAACAAGGATATTTTACTATAGGCAATACCTGAAAAATGTATATAACCTCACCCATATAACCTCACCCATCATTGTAAAATTGAGAATAATTGCTGTTATTTAAATGTTTTCTAAATCATTTCACATGACCAGTTATAGTAATGTGAAATGTCTGTAATTAGAAATCATGACAGCATAAACTAATGCAATCTAGCATTTTGTCATTGTCAACATATCTATTGGAACAAAATGCCAAAGAATCTAGATTACATGCTCCATGTTATTGAGAGAAAGCACTGATGTAAAAGGGGGATTTTCCAAGTCAATGGGTAGAGCTGTACATTGACCAGAAGAAGAAGAGGTTGATTGATTATTTCATTTAATCTGGCTGCCTCACCTTCCACTCTATACCAAGTCCCTTCTTTCTCTTTCAGCACACCGTCTTTTACACTTCAGCATGGCTTTCATCATTACTGTAAACCACACTGGCACCTCCAATTCTTCTTCATATCTCTGGCAAACAATTTCCATCTCCACAGCTTTGTTCTCCCTAATAGGCAATAGAATCGCACTAAACTCCTCAAGCTTCTCCATCTCCATTCTGCTGTGAAGAGTCCATCCATTAGCCTTGCACCTCATTGCTCCCAGCACCTGACCCAGAAACCAGGGGAAAAAGCAGCGAGCACCTCACTGCATCCACAGCCATTCATTCATTCAGTGATCAGGGCTGTGGTGTGCTGGCACCAGTTATTGGCTTTTAGGCAATGTGCCTGCACTGCTTTGTGTTATTGATGAGATTTAAATTATACCCGGGGACAATGTTTTATGCTTTAGTGCATCAGAAGTCAGTTGGCTGTGAGCGATGCTGAACCACTTTACAGAGACCACACATCTCTATTCAAAAAAAGTTTGAGTATTGAGCTAGTCTAACTAAGCTTTGATTTCCCATCCATTTTTAGTCAGTGGGTCAGGTAGCAGGACTGCAATATTGTACTCAGCGAATACTAACTTACAGAGTTCAGCAGATTTAGAAAGCTTACATTATCCAGCCTTTGAAGAGGACACAGGTTATGTCACACTAACGATGAAAGAGCTTTGTTTCTTCCCATGGGTCTACAGTTGATTATTAGTCCAGAGAGCGTGATGTCATCTGTATGGTGATACGAATATTTTTTTTAATTTTGAAAAATAAATAGCAGCAAATGGCTCCTTTTTTTAAAAAACTGAAATGGTTGTTTATTTTGGGGACATGGAATGGCTCTACTCATGTTACAGCCCAGCTGCAGCTAAGAGGGTTCAGACTCAGTATATATAGGGAAAGAGGAAAAGAGAAGCCAATTTGACCATATCTACCATTACATTGGTTGTAAAAATCACAAACAAGACTCATTATGTTTTTGGGGTTTTTTGGGCATTATGTTACATTGTGTGTGTGGGATTGAAACCCATTTTGCTATGCAATGACAACCAAAGGATAATTAAAAGAGTCTTTATTTGTGATTTATTATTATTTTCTTTTTTTTTCTTTCTTTACTGACCATGGTGATCCTCTGACTATTCCTCTGGTTCTACCATGAGGTTAAAATGTCATATTTTGTAAAATAACTCTAGGCATAACTATAGGCATTGGATGGATACCCTGGAACTTCGATTCAGACATTCATGGCACCCAGTAGAGGACTTGCCATGATTTTGGTGATCCTCAGATGTTTTGTTGGGAAGTAAAATTTTAACTTCTCTAATTAAATATCTCTCGGTGAAGGATGTATTCTAATGACCTAATGTAATCGCCTTACTTTTCTTCTAGTGCTACTATGAGGTTGACATTTTTTTTTACATACATCTCAATCTGTGTCCCACCAAAAAAAAAAAAAAACGTTATCAACTGACTTTTCATCTCGCTATAGGTAGGACACTAATGCAAAAGAAGCGAGCCTGTGACCAGAGGGTCGCCAGTTCAATACTCTGGACCGGCAGGGTGAAGAAGCAGTGCTTGACCCTCCCTCATTAGCACCACTGAGGTGCCCTTGAGTAAAACCCTTAACCCCAACTGCTTGGAGCTGCTCAGTGGCTGGCAGGTCAGACTGGTGGGCAGCTCCCAGGTATGAATTTGTAGCTGTGTGAATGTGACATTAGGGTGCTCCTGAAGAGGACGGCTCTCAGAAAAACTCCCCTGAGTGAATAAAGAAAGATTTTTAAAAGTTTTTAAAAAAATACCTGATGCATTGTTAAAACAATAACCTGATGTCTGGACAAAGTGGTGAATTGGTGTAACACTTATCTCATTTAGTGACATATATCTACTCTTTAATACTGCAGATTTGTGTTTTTTATGTATCTCAGATCTTGAATTTTAAATTTGGTGGACACTCAAAGCTCCCAAGCTTCTAACCTACCCTGATTTAGAAAAAAAAATGTTGGATCATTGTTTGGTCCAAAAAGGTTTTCTGTTTAGTGTTACTAACTGCACATTGAGCCCTTATGTGGATGACATGCGGTGACAGTCAAAATGCAGATTTAGATTTGTTGAATCATCTTCCTTCTTCCTAGAATCCTCTTCCTTACAGTTAAAAGTTACATTTTAGTTGGTGAATATAGCCAGTTTCTATACCATCTGTGTGGGAGATGTTTTAAGAGTGTACAGAGGTGCATCATCAGCATACAAGTTGAGCACATTCTCATAAAGATTTTCAATGAAGACAGAAAGTAGAAAGGGACTGAAAGTTGAGGTCTCTGAGGTTGTTCCTGTATTGCCAACTCTCATAGATCTGATGAATGCATGTAAGTAGTTTCCCAAACAGTGTTTTAAGTGGAGTTTGACCAGAATTTCCCCCGGATATTTTGGGCTTTGATGCAAAGTTCCTCTCTTCAGTTTATGGAGTTATTTCAAGTTTGACACATGAAAGTCTGAAGCCTAATTACTTGCTCTTGTACTGCAAAACAAATTTCAGCACGGTGGTGGAGATGTACAAAGTGCATGACCTGATCTGAAGGCATCAGCTATCTCATTCCATATCAGTGTCTAAAGCCATTTGGTCATGGGTGGGGTGATCAGAGGTTTTATACCATTACTGAAAGTATCACATGCAAAGTAGCAATTGATTAAAATGATAAACAAAATTGGCGTTAAAGCTGTAAACCCTTATGCTACGAAGATTAATATTGCTTTTTGGTTGACTACATTCAAGTTTACAGTCCATTTACAAAACAATAAGTAAATTCACTCTGTTTGCTTTGTGTGCATACTCCAGGGTGTAATGCACAAGGTAGAAGAGATACTGCAGCCTGCTGGGATGAATTCACTTGTTTAGGAAACTCGGTACAGTAGAGCATTTTGGTTCTGCCCCTTAGATGGAGACTTCACATTGTCAAGTGCCTGGTGGGTTTGACACGTTATTCTCCAGAGGTTAACAACACTGACGGAGAGCTGTATTAGATGCCAGCTTAACAGGAGTGCAATCTGGATTGGTATTTAAAAGATAATGGTGAGGCAAAAACCAATTAGCTTTGTGCTCTGTGGCTGTCCGCCGCTCACAGCTGTTGTCAGTGCAATTACAGGGTCAGTCCTGCTGCCAGGTATAAGCTTATATCTTGACATCAGCCGAGCTAATTTTGCTGCAAAACTAATTAAGGAAATGATTATTGCTGAGGAGTGGATGACATTTCCTGTAGGGTTTGTGTTTTGATCACTAAATGTATCCTTCTCTGTTTTGCACCGGAGTAATAAACACAACGTTTTTCTTCTCTGCAGTAATTTTCTTAAATCTTTTCTCTCTTGAAACAGTTTTTCATCAAAATTGTGCTGATAGTCTGTTGAGGTGTTTGAAGCTCTTAGAAAGTTAGATGGCAATGAGGCATGTGCAAATTATCACATTATTGCTAGATGTCTTCACATTTCTCTACTATGTCTTACTAGTTCATGGCAGCCTGCCTGACTCTGATCTCAGCATTAGTCCCTGTCACAAAGGATAATTGTCTGTTCATCAGTATAAATATATCTTTATGCCAGACATTGAATTGTTAGATAAGGTAGACAATACTGTAACATACTGTAACAAGTGATGCACTGTTCAGTATGCATCAAAAAATGTATACTTTATTCTTCTGAGATGTAAGGACTCTGGTGCAGAAGTTCATACATTTTAAAAGTTATATTTTATGTGATATATATGGGTAAAAATGGCGATATTGGACAAGTTTTCATCTCATACATTGAAAATGAGGAGGCTGCATCCAACATTGCATTTCAACACACCTATTTATTCAGCAATAGACCAGATAGATTAGATTAATTATTATCCCAGAGGGAGACTAGCTTGTAGCATGCGACAGTATGCACAATTTGAAGCTCTCTTAGGCTGTTTTTTTATCCTTGAAACAACTATTTCTGTCATGTTTTCTGTTTGCAAACAATGAGGAGAATTGCCAATGAAGAAAAACTGTGGTGCAAGACACTGCTGGGCTGGTATTTTGGCTGTTTTTTTTTTTGTTTGTAGTCTGTTGCTATAATTTAATTGAATATAAATATATCAATTCCCAACACCATAGTGTAATTTGGGAAAATATATAAACATTGCTCTTTACTGGAACACCTTAATTTGATTTTGAATGACTAGTATTATTCATTAAAAGTCTTGCACAAGGAGTGATTTCAAGGACCTAATGAAAGACATCTCTTAAAACACATAATGCATCCGTTCAGCTTCAGTTTGATTCAGTTGAGTGTTCCCATGGCCAGTGGTGTCGAAGATTGGCAAGTGCTAAGACAGAAACGGGCTTCAAGCTGAGGCCAGTGAAGCCAACTTCCACATCTAACAGACAGAACGCCAAATGAACTTCCTACGGTACAACAATCTGCTGGACAGTCCATCATTAACGACTAGACAGCTTAATTAAATGAATCAGAATAAGATCTTTGGAATGCAGCTTGACATTTTAACTGCTCTTAAAAGTGTCTTCTTTATCTGTGTGATTATAAAAGGAACTAAGGTTATTACCAGGTCATTATAAGGGATAAAATGGTAGCTGAGTGACTTCTCAGCTCACATATCTTCCTGTAGCTATGATATATATTCTGTCTCGGTGTGCATGGACTAAAAAGTATTCTCCCATGTAAAGGTTTTTGTTTTGTTTTTAACAATCCCACAGCAATCAGTCTCATAACAAGACACAGAGCCTCTTAAAATAGGTTTCAAGTGTCTCTTTTCTCTGACAGTTTCGGAGGTTGCTCTATCTCTACTGTGCTGTTTTGTTTTGTTTTTATAGCACATCCATCTCCACAAATAAATACACAGGTACCTATACACACATTAACTGAGAGGGAGGGGAAAAAAACATACAGTAGATATTCTTATTCATGGTCTTGTAATTAAAATTAAAATGTTTATGTTTTTAAATAGACATGGAAACATGTGATGCTTAATGTAATTTGCATTATATATATCCTTGCACCTGTTCTTTTCATCATCTTTTACTTTTACACAAACACACACACCAAACTCCTGTTTGCTTTTTTTGCAATTTAACGAGGCAAACTAAAAATCGGTGTATTTTCTGCATATATTTTCACATTTTTACATGTATTTCACATCTTCCCTTGCAGATGTACACACACCCACACACGGCAGGACCAGCTGGCCGTTAACAGTAGCAGGACTGCCCATAATGATTTCACCTGTCAAGTGTGATCCTGCTGCGTGGAGCTGCATACGCAGAGTGCAATAGCCACCAGGAGTTTCAAGTCAGCTCTGACAAATGGCCAATGCTGGCAGTGGATCAGCAGACTCTGGGCTCGTCTGACTTATCACTCCACCAACAGACACTATTGCAGCCACTGGGCTTGTCTGTGGGCTCCTGTGCTCTGTCTTCTTCTCACTCTCTCATACTGTATTCCTACTCTGTCAGCCTGTTTCTCTTTCTCCTTATCGCTTGCAATTCAAAAGTGAAGTCAAAGATGCTTTATAGGCATGGCTCTTCAAAAATTAACAATACTGCCAAAAGATGTCAACTTTGTAAAAAGGTTTCCCAAGGGAGGAAGACTGAACATGCTTGCAATTTTTCCTAAGACATCCTTCTTCACATTCATGCAGTTACACACATTTACATTTAGAGCTGCTCGAGTGTAACCAGACTTGTTTTTCTGCAAACTGAACTGATCCTGACAGATCACAATCCTTCCCAGATATTCTGTTTTATTTTAATATAAGGACTTCAGGCTTGGGACAAACTCAGCACATTTTTGACTAATTGTATGACTATACTGTAAGTTATTAACATTTAGAGCTGTATATTTTGTGTTTGACAGTACACTATGCATCTTTGTGTTTGCAGTCACAGCTGCAGGCTGTTTTGATACATTTCACTTCATGGTCTAGAAAGTTATTCATCCTTGTGTCATTGTGTGTGCATTTGTATTAATCACATTGTGTGGATTAAAATCTGTTGACACAGTCACAAACAAAAGCAGGTCTCCACACGGTAATCCATAACATTTTAAGGTTAAGAGTTGTTGTTTTTTCAATTTCTGGTAAAATGGTTAGTTCAGCATTTTGGGAAGTAACAGTAGCGAAGAGAAGAATGCAACTTGGTCTCCATCTCTGTTGTGCACAAATTATTTTTCACTCTGCAAAAGATGTCTGCAATTTGTGCATTTCTGTCTATTCTCTGTCCCCTTTTTTCCGTCCCTCTCTTGCCTTCTCTCTCCTAGTCTCCCTCTTTGACATTCTGAGTCTGTATCACTCTGTTGCTGATGTGAATTTTTCATCACAATTCCTGCCAACATTTAGGCTTCAAAATACAAGAAGATAGAGGGAGAGGGTTTTTTTTTCCTTTTTTTTGGCAGGGGTTGCCAATAGTAAATGATTAAATATAATGAAATATCCAAAACAAATAACCAGATTTATTTATATTTATTTGATGACAAAACATCAACATCAATTCATCACAGAATCACTGCAGTTCAATACTGGTATAAAACACTTATCAATTTATATTAATAGATGTAAATGGAAACTGTTCTATTCATCTTGAATTTGAAGGTGTATTTGGATTTTTTAGGTGGAACACCATCTTGCCCTGACATTTTGACAACACCTAACTTAGCACGCCCGCCTGCCTGCACAAAGAGCAGCCGTGCACACGCCCTTTGACACATGATTTGAGTTGCCAGATTGTGGTGACAGACGGGCTGAAATTGTATGTAGTGTGTGGATTATGTGTGTAGATTGTGTTTCATAGATGACCTGGCAACTTGAGTAAAGTCAGATAAACATACAACACATGGATCTGTGTGTGATGATTATTCATAATAAAGTTTGAGGGCCATGCAAATTAGGAGACTTTCCTAGGAGAAACAAACATAATGGGAGTGTTGAGAGCTCTGATCCTTGTGTGGCTTTTCTTGTGTACACACAGCAAAATGATCACAAGCCTCTTTGCATGATGGCTATTTGGGGAATGCCAGATGTTTTTTGTTGTAGCATTGTAAGTGGCATACCAGGTTGTGTAGAGCATGTTGTCAGTGATGAAAGAATTACACAAATCCTTCAGTGGGTAAAATAGCCTGAAAAACGTCTAGTACGTTGTAAGAAATATTATACTGATAGAATAATGTAGTAGTGAAAATGTTTCATAATGTGAACTCTTGTCAAGGCACAATGGGCAACAAACAGAATTTAAATGCATTTAACAGACATCCTGTATTTCACTACTTCTGACTGGATTAGATAAACCATGTTTTCCATGCAAACCCATTTGTGAACTGCAGATGTGACATAACAGGTTTGTTTTGAAACCCCAATAGTACATGTTTGGATTTATCTAAAAAAAAAAAAAAATACAAAATGCTGGTAAATCAGAAAGTGCAAGTGTACGTTTGTAAGTGAAGTGAGTGAGTGAGTAGATAGATAGATAGATAGATAGATAGATAGATAGATAGATAGATAGATAGATAGATAGATAGATAGATAGATAGATAGATAGATAGATAGATAGATAGATAGATAGATAGATAGATAGATAGATAGATAGATAGATAGATAGATAGATAGATAGATAGATAGATAGATTTTATTTATTTTTTTACTTCCTTGCATGACTTGCATTATGTACATTGGCATCTGCTGCATTACAATATGAAGGACTGTCAGCTGGAAGAAAATGAGACACTTTCTTCTAAGACAGTGTTTTCCCCTCCCACTTCACCTCATTCATCCAATGAGATGCATCTGTTTGGTCATTCTATTGTGCCTGGTCTCATCCATAAATGCCACTTTTCTTCACTATCGGTCTTGCTTCTCTCACAGGTCTTGCAGAGTACTCTGCCAACTCTGAACGATCCATGGAGTCAGGCTTAGTCTGCACCAAAACTTTCTTGATGAATTGAGTTATTCTTATATTTTTGTGGTGAAGTCTCTTAAAGTTCAACTGCTGCAAAGTAAGCTGGTCAAAGATAATTATCCAGTTTGTTAGTTTTATCCAATGTCTGTGCTGTGGATGTGGTAGTGTCAGGTCACATGACAAATCTAAGAATTACATCCATATACAACATAACTGTTTCCCCAATTACTGCATTCAGTACTCTCTAGGAGGAATGAATGAAGCACTACATTTATATATTGCTCCTCCTTATTTAGCACCAAATTACTGCTTTCTGATTAGTTGCTGTTCATGATCAATAACAAGACCTAACTAAAGTTTGAATGTTAATTTTCTAACTGTTGCATTTGTTTAACACTCATACATATCATTTATATTCACATGGCTTTTTGCTCTTTGGGAAACAAATGGTAATGATATTGCAACTTTCCAGTTAAATCAGATTTGTTATTTGGCATTCAATTACATGTTTTTTTAATGATATCACACAGAATAATAATCAACATTAATATTCAGGAAAGATAATTAGCCTAGATTTTAATTGATGTGGGGCAGTACCTGGTATCCAGGGACCTGGATAATGATTAGGAGGGCACTGGCCCAAAAAAGGTTCGGAACCACTGCTGTAAGGTGAAAATCGTAGCATTTTAAAGGCCCAATCAGCCTTTACTGATAAATTGGCGATATACTCGAGGAGGAAGATGTAAAGATAGAAGATCAGTGTTTACACATACAATGATGAAAAGAAGCTTGTATGTTGGCAGGCTTGTTGTTGTGCAGCATATTGTGTTTTCATTCACTTCTTTATGTGGAGGTACTCTTTTGTTTTCTGTATGCAAATTACCTCATTCGCCTACAAGCCAACCGTTCACTGTGCCTGTGATTCCTTTTGTGGTCATTTGGAGGAGGAGGCTTAAGCGTATAGCATGCATTAGGCAAAGGGCAGTCAAACCACCTGGAGAGGTCGCCAGTTTACTACAGGATTTAACATATTCATCACAGTCATCCCTGTGGGCCACTTGGAGTTTCAGTTCTCCTGACCTGTATGTCGGAGACAACACGTGAACACAGGAAGAACATAACCTTCAGACAAAAAAACTCATGACTCTCTTGATGTGAGGCCAACCACTGAGCCACCATGCCACCCATCAATAAGTCATTACCTCATTAATTTTGAGACATTCTAATCATTACCATAAACAAATGAGTCCTTTGCTAAGAGGATTAGCTGCCACTCCTGGTGTCTACATTTTGCAATATGTGCTAGCAGGTCAGGACTGGCAGGAAATCTTCTTGCTTGCCTAATTCACACTGATTGCTTTAGTGTAGAATAAACAAGCAGAGGACACTTTTCATCCAGCACAAATGGATCTAAAGCTTACAGAGTTTCTGGCAAGAGCAAATAGAAGAAGGTGGATGGAAAAGTTACCTCAATCATGTTTATACCGTCAGTTGAACCAAAAAGGGGGGAAGAAATGTCTTATTAAACAGACAGTTTCAGTTTCATCTTTTATTGTTTCATGATTTCACAGTGGGTTAATTAAAGTCAAAGTTTTGTCCATTTTTGTGAAAATATATAAACTTTAATGACTTTGCAGTTATTAGAAGAAGATACAACTGTTTTTGACATAGCATCCAATCTTCGAGCCTCTGAGTGGCCATGTCTCATGGCAGCTGTAGACTGACATGAGAGTCAGTGTTGCTAGGAGATACACTGTCAACTTCCTTGGTGACTGCTGAATTGAGTGCTTCATAGACTGTACTCCCAAGAAAAGTGACAGAATTGGTCGTTCTGGCAAACGTCAACATGTTTACTTTCAAGCAACAATTCCTTTTCAAAATTTCTAAAAATTTCAATTCATTTAAAACCACAATGTTATCATTACATTAACCAAGCTGGGTTTGTCACCAAATGTAACCAAATCTTTCAATTTGATAGGATGATAATCTTGTGTGCATGTGTCGATGTTGCGGTTATCCACCACAATGGTGTCTACCAAAGAGTATACAAGACAATATGTCGGCATTGGGATATGCCACCAGAAATTCTGCCATAAATTGACTTTTATTCAGTTTATATGCACATTTTTACGATACAATTTTCAGATCTTGGTTGTTGTTAAGTATATCCTTAAATATGTCCATGTTATATCTGTATAAACAAGCTGGGCAAGATGGATATTTTGTATGTGAAATTGCTTTATTCAGTGTTTTTTTTTTACCAATTTTAATCCCCATGTACATTTGTTTTAGAGGAGGCTCCTCTGGATAACTTGCCTCCCAGTATAATCCTCCTGAATGATGAACACTGAAGGAATCCTAACCGGGAGAAACTGGTTATTTAACAGTGAAAAGAAAAACTGCCACCATCCCAAGTTATTTCACAGCATCATCAAGCTCTGTATTTTGTTATTGTTTTGATTGAAAGAACCCTAGCAGCATAGATCAAATAGCGTGGGTTTAACTGCCTGTGTGGTGATATTACAAATTATTTTTAATGCACGTCCACACAAGTATTTCACCAAATTATAGTATGGAAATTATTGATTGTTTGCAAAAATGAATGGCCCCTGGGAAACATTCATGAACGGGGTGCTGTCAGTGCAGAAAAATAAATAAAACTGATGTTTCTTCTTTTTGGTAATTATAGTTTTGCCCATATAAGTTCACAAATCAAAACAAACACGATTTATACTGAGGTACTAAAGTACATCAATACATTAATAACACCTTAAATAACTGATTTATTTGCACTCCCTTCAAGTCAGTATTTAATAGAGTCACCATCTACAGTCATTGCAGCCATGAGTCTGTGAATATCAGCTTTGCACATCTGGACTCTGCAATTTTTGACCTCATTCTTCTCTTGTCCACTGTAAAAATGGATTCACTTCAGGGAAAGTCTGGAGCTGTCGATAACACATCTAAAAGCCTTCATAAGGACATGGAAAGATTAAAACCAAAGCACTGTGACCACCATGGTCTTCATGAGTGAGACAACAGAGTCCAAGGTTGAAATAAATCACATGAGAAGCTCGAGGCTAGTCAGGGCCAGATCGCTCTGATACAAGTAGCACCTGTAGAGCTCAAGTATGTCAGGATCAAAGCAGCAACAAGAGCATAAAGCCAGGTCAGTGCACAAAAGAATGATGTTTGAAGAGACAATTGCAGAACCAAAAAAATCTGCTACACCAAACTGTGATTTTTTTGTCTTTTAAAGCAATACAGTTTTCAGCAGATCTCTCTTATTTTACTCCCATAAAAGAAGGGAAAAGAAAAGAACAAAGAGAAAAAATTAAACCTGTTTTTTTTACAGGTTTGGTTATGAAGTTATAATTTATTTCTCATTGTGGACAGATGCATTAGTAACATGTCAGGACATTAGAAGAAATTATGAAGGTCTGCAACTTACAATTTTATTATCCTTGATCTGACAATTATTGTCTCGATTAGTGGTTTGTTTGATAAAATCTTGAAATAAAATAATGATCTTGTCCATCACATGATCCCTCACATGTCTTATGTGTCAGCCCAGTACTTTACAACTCAATGGTATCCAATTTTCTATCACAAAAGAGAACATTTGCAAATGAATGTAGAACCTTGGAGGGTTGGGCATTGTTGCTTAAAAATGATTTAAAAGCTTAATCCACTCTTATAATAGTTGCAGATTGATTTGTGTAAAAAATTATGCCACTTGATAATAAATGATCTAGTTATTCAAACAGACATATAAATAAATTATGGCAGAATAAAGTGGAGAAATAAAAGAAGGGAACTACTGTATGTGTCAAAAAATACAATGATGGGAAGGGAAAAATAGCGTTGGCTCACTAATCTACAGCTAAACCTGTTTATGTGTGAATGATTTATAGGATGGTGTTAAGTGCTAAACGAATTCAATCTCCTCACAGAACCTTCATTACTTTAGATTAGGACCCTGTTCATCACACTGAGCAGCATCTCTGCCTGCAGGATGTTGTGGGCAACAAAGAGCGAACATCAAGCAGTACACATCGTAACTCAGCAAACACAGCATTCAGAGCTCTTAAATTTGTGTCTTAGACAAGTCGTTTTAACAAGAACAATTTCAACAGACGCTTTCTTTATATACCGATTTCACTAAGGCACTAAACAACAGCCCTCCGTATGGTAACTGTGATGTGCAAACCTTTTAAATTTAGGGAGATTGTGGAATAGTGGGTGTGTGTTTTATGAAGCAGTTTTTTTTTTTGTTTTCTTTCTGCTATATGTCTAACATTACTCTGCATTTCGTCCTTCCTGCTAGAGCCTGAGTCTTTTGTTTCATCTTAAACTGAAAAAGTCACTATTTGCTACAGGTGGCTGTGCCTGCTGGTTATCTAAAAACAGCAAAAGCAGCAACAACAATATGCCAGGTATATTTTTGATTGACACCTGTCAAAATAAAAGTATAAAAGAAGAGTTACTGTATGTCATCCTTGGCGCATATTGCTGACAGATGCAGCTGGATAGAAATAACCTACAGTATGAACTGTAGGGGTACAACAACAAACTTCTTTTCCAAGTAAGTAATAGTAATAATATAATGATGTGATAATGATTTGTCTTTGTTTTGCCACCGATGAGCACAAAGACAAATCAATGTTCTGTCTTATATAAAACAACGGTGAATAGTACTTTCATCATTTCTGTCTCCTATTGATCTACCTATTCATTCATTGGACATTAAATAGCATCTTTTATTAACATTTTGTTTTCATATTTAATGTAATTGTGCATCACCTGTAGTTTAGAAAAACTGCAACTATACATAAAAATGACAGTTCCTCTATGTTCCTCTATGTTCCTCTATGTTCCTCTGTGATCTAAAATGGTTTAAAGATGTGGAGTTGTCTTTGTGGAAAAATACAATTCTGTTTCTGAAACGTGGTTTATACTTCCTAAAGTTACACAACCTTTCTCGTCACAGCAACAGTCAACACTACAATGTTACAGTGTTTTTAAAAAATGTCTCACAGTTGGAAACATGACACATGCAGTTAGAAATAGGAAGTGAACAGCAGCAAAGTCCACATTTTTCCATCTAACTATCTAGCCCTCCGCCCAACCTGCCTCCTGCTAAGAAGACAAAACTAAACTGAACTGCCTCATTTCCCCAGGTCATAATTACTATGGATGCTAGATGCCATAAACAGAACAATAGGTCATTCTAACTGGCCTGAATTTTAGACCTGTACTGTTTTTTTCTTGTCAGGATGACTGGTGTATTCCAGTGTTTGCATTACAATTAGCAAAGTGTATACATGGACCTTGCTCCTCTTACTGGTGCACATTACATAACATAACACAGTGCATCCACCACCTGTTAATGTTGTAGAAATGTGCAGCATATCATCCTCATGCTTGAGGTGTGCTTGTACAATGCATGATGCAAACAACAGATCCAACAACAGGGACCCACTGATCAAACATTGCTGTGCAGCACCACTTGTGGTAAAAAACGACATAACTTGAAACCTGCATCCCTTGTGCATAGTTGTGGACACAACACTACAATATCATCACTTTTTAAGTTGACATGTTGAACTTGTTAGCCAACAGTTGCTTATTTACACATCCAGCAGTTACACAGCAACATTATCAGTCATTTGGAGTTGTTGTTTCTCTCCACTTTGTGAAATTATGTCCAATATTCACTCTCTTTTAGCTCTGTTATTGCTCTCTGCCAGCTCCTGAGGGAAATATCTAGGTCTCAAGCTGTTGAATGCTCCACTATGTTCACCAGCTAGTCAATTTTTCTTTAAAAAAACAACACTACTGCTAGTGGTGAGAGTAAACTGTGTTTAAATTATGTATGTTTTTAAATCACACTCATTATCTGCTCTCTCATATGCATATTTCTTAAACGTAGAAATGTGTACTTACAATAACATACATATTTTATCCTTTCTGTATACTCATTGTTCTTATTAAACATGTTATTTACAGATGGTCTGGATGTATTCATGTAGCTGAAATTAAGTTTACTGGCCTTAAAGGAATTACATTTAAAACCTTTGATTTTGAGGTGTCCTCCCTTTCATCTCAAAGACTGGGAGGATCTTCCTCCTCTG
Organism: Scomber scombrus; assembly: GCF_963691925.1. Classification (NCBI taxonomy): domain Eukaryota; kingdom Metazoa; phylum Chordata; class Actinopteri; order Scombriformes; family Scombridae; genus Scomber; species Scomber scombrus. Next base: position 28,179,457 of record NC_084977.1, on the reverse strand, counting down.
CCTCTAAGGACAAGTCTCAGGGAGTTCTAATGCAATAAAATGAGTTGTATTTGATGTACATTCTTATTAAATCTCCTAAATAACTTCAAAGGTAACCTGACTTTATGTAATGCTTTGTAAATACTCTAAACGTCGAGACAAAACATTATAACTGTTTCAAAATGGCTTGTGATCAACTTCCATTTTCAACCTCCACGCAAACTGATATGTGTACAAGTCTATAGAGAAGTGCAGCGAAGACATGATTAAACATTTGGATGTTGTGATGATCTGAAGTATTAACAAGTATGCTCTGATTAAATCTCGAAGAGTAATGAAAAGTGTCCTTTAAATTGCCGCCCGTATCCTGTTGTTGTCCTGTTGGGGTCTCTTGTCTTTGTGGTGATTAACAGCATAAATCCACCGTGTTGTGTCCCAGTGTGACAGCTTGACACTTCAGTTTTAAACTGCAGTGTCAAATATCCACAAATCCATGTAATGTATGTCTGGGGGAATATTATGCATATTAGTCAACTTAAAAAAAATGTAAAATAAAACATTTGTCTGATGAAATGTGTTTTGCCTTTTGAGATGAAAACTGCTGCACTACTTTGTCAGCACAAATATGCACATTGTTGAGACTAAAGCGCCATTGAGCAGGCTCCTCTGGGGCTTCTATGTTCAGCATCAGCACAAGTGATTTATTCTCATATCTAGGGTCAGTCCTGTTTTTCAACCTACATCAGGAGTTTAGAGTTTTTAAAACTTTTTAACAAATGCACATGGTCACAAGCGGTGCATCTGCCTCACTAATATTCATACTGAGCACAAAGCCTTCAGTGATGGTATTCAAATACCACACGCTGCCTCAGCAAAATGACAACAATATAAATGCCATTAGATTCATTACTATATTTATCATCCATGTTCATGCTGCCCATGCAATTTGTGCAACAAATACCCTGTCTGATAAACAAACTAAGTGACTTTGTAGTTGTGACAGTCATGCATATGAGCAAAAAACATTTTGCAAAAAACATAATATGTTATTTGTCTCAAAGGCCACGTACACCAAGACAGGTGTGTCCCAATAACAGCTGTGGAAAATGACTTTTTGAGATGCTGGTGCTGGTGACAGGCTGCTCTCGGTGACTGAACAGCTATCATCATCAGTGAGTCAGACAGGACAGGCAGAGGTCTGTCTGTCTAAGAGACTCATGAAATTCCCAGATGCCCCCTAAAAGTCTGAGTTGTTTGACTCGATGGATATTGGCCTTGCAGTAACAGTGCTTGGTGCCCATGTTATTATTTAACAATGTGAAATGTAAAGTTCTCTTCATGTATTTATTTATTATATAGTTAAACTGAATACATTTAAATAATGTCTTCATTAACATATCATTTTCCTCACTTCAGAAATAAAGCCTACGGTGACAATGCATATAGTCAGCACTTACAATTCATCTTTTCAAATGTGATATATATATGTTTAAGTGTGTATATATGTATATAATATATATACATATTATACATATTATACCAGACAGTACCAGACTCAGATTCAAACCTGTTCAAATGATGATGAAAGATTAGCATTTATTTTCAATTTGTGTATTTAAAACCTCACAATAAAACTCACTTTGACTGTAAGGCTTTCTTATTATCTTAATGTATTAACTTTATTTCAATATGTGTGCGTGTGTGTATTTTTCATTTAATTCTGTCTAATGTTTCTTTATTGTCAGCACTTCATTTTGGTTTTAATGAGTTCTATATAAATAGACTTTATTATAATTATTAAGTAAATGTCAAAGCAATGTCAAACCAATCTCTATAGTCACATTTTAATCAGCTAATAGGTTAAAAAAAAATCAGCTTTCTGAGGGAGGGCTTTGACCCACCACTAATTAATGTGAGTTTAGCTGAGTTTGGTTTGCCATTCTCAGTGCCAGTGTTGCTCCGGTCTGTTCAAACACTGGTCAACTCCCTGAACACACTACTGCAACCATGCAGGGGTTAGTCTTGTAGCTGAAACACAAATTTACTTGTTCAATTATCTTTTTTTTTCACATTTCTAAATGAGCATTAGTGAACTTGTGTACTCTCAGTTAAAGCAGCTGGGGTGCCAATATGCACAGTGTCCCTACATTTGTATCTGCACTGCTTTTTCTACAGTTTTATTTCAAGTAACATCTGTTAACTTGCATTTTTTGTTTGTTTATTGTTTATTTTGCTGGTTATTTATCTGATTCATTAAATCTTTATATGATTAGCAGCAGCCTCAACATAGATTGACTCATGCTTTCAAACTATCTACTAACAGAATGGGCATAATAATAGCACATGGTTGTATTTTAATTTATAACTGATTGATGATGTACCTTTAAGCATAAACATGAATGTCACCCTTCATGAAAAATATTGTTGCAGATAGTTAACGTAAAACATAAATTGTTGTCCTCTACATTCTCACATGTCCTCTGCAATTTCTTTGTGTGCCTCTCAGCCCGGTGAATTTCCAATTCACTTTCCCTGCCCAGACCTATTTTTCATCCTCATTTCACAGCTGTTGCATCAAAGGTAGTTTTTCTGTGTCCATTAAGCTTTTAATGCTGAGGAAACAATCCATTCTCTCACAGCTATGTCCCCTTCACTGTGCATTACCTCTGACCCTTCTCTGCTGGACAGCTCTCCTGCTGTGATTTTCAGTGTTGAAAGGTGCAGACTTAACAGGGTCTCGGTAGAGCCAAAAAAGGGGGTCGTTGGATTTGACATCTTGGTCTTGATAAAACAGAAAAACTTTCCTAGTAGTGGTCAGAATTTGAGTGCAGCTCTGCGGTGGATTGTGTTGCCTTTAAAAGCAACAGGAGAGACTTGTGCTATAAAGAAAGGAAATAAGAAAAGGAAAGCCACTTTTAACTCTAACCACAGTGATTCTTCTGAATCTTAATGACTTCCAAAATGGTTATAATTCTATGTATATCGCAAAACCTTAATCAGTAATCAGCAAACATAGTTGTTGACATTAAAAATAAATCATAATCCATCTGTTTGGTAAGCAGAAAGCAAAACATTTAAGAGGCGGTGTTTTTTTAAGAGTTAAATGTGTGATAATGTGAGGCTTTCATTGAAGAATAGATGTGGGGAGGGAGGGGGTATTATTCACAGAGAGGTGACAAATCCATTTTTCAAATTTCAACTGAAAACACAATGTTGCAATGGGGTGAACACACAGATCCTCAAGTGAAAGAGTAATTACACCAAATAATGTGCAATCATGCCAAGCTGCTCTCTCCCTCTGTCTCTCCCCGCCTTTAAAACCATCCCAAATCAGTTTTGTATGAATGTGTAATTATTTCTGCTGCACTGAGGAAAAAACAATTGGCATCCTGCAATTTGCTTCCTCGTTGGAGGCAGTGTACATCTGAAAGCGGGGGTATGTTTCCGCAGCCAGCATTGTCGCCAAACATCCCAAAAAAACACTGGCACTTTGTTGTGTTTCTTCTCCCTGTGCTGACATCTGTGGGTTTCCAGTGTTTCAGTTAACAAAGACTATTCGGGATGTGAGAAAGATTTAAAAAATGGTATTTTTGCTCAACATAAGGTGACTGTGTGTTCTGCTATGCAACACGAAACAATCGATTTGAAATAATTACACTCCCTATTGAGCTAAGTTAGTTGTTGTGAGTATTTAATATTGCCGTTCTTGCATATTGTGTACTGAAAAGGTAAATAGCTCTCTTGACTTCGAGTGTGTAATGGTGCATTACTGTTTGAGAGAGAAAACTTACATTTTTACCATAGGAATATGTCAGGTCTGTATTTTACCATTGTGTAACTTTGAGGACACATCATCAAACCGACATCAGTTCATGGCAATTTTTGATAAAGTGCACATCAAAGGTTCAGTGATGAGATATGGGCACATGTCAGAGGGAAATCTCTAACAGCAGTGGCTTATCGAGACAGCATCTGTCAGGGCCTCCTGAAAAGATGTGACAGGGGAAAAAGGAGCACAGAACCGGTACAAATCAAATACAATCAAATGAAACCCTGTCACCGAAAGTGCATATTCTCATCAATCTCATAATGTAGACAGTATTTTTTTTTTTTAAGTCAGCGATAACAAAACACCCCTGTCCTGCCCCGTATGGAGAATACAAAAGACATGCTCAGCAGTGACAAAGTTTCTGATTTGATCTTTCCTGATGTTTTCCTTATATATCAAAGTATTTCATTCGTGCACATCCATATCAATTTGGTTGTAGCACATTATGAAGTGATTATGGTGCTTTCAATAGTCATAGTAATGTAACCAAGTGTTTTACTGATGCAGTAATCCTGCAAAAAAAACTAAAAACATCACATTTAGTTTCACTTATAGACTTAATACACTGTGATAATGTATTATTGTAATATTATAATGTAATATTATAATTACACTGTGGATGTTAGGGAAAGAAATGCAATGTGGTTGACTTTATTTGTTTGCTGTGAGTCGTGTTTGCTGAACTCCCTCTCAGGCTTTGTCAAGCTCCAACAATCAGAGGGTTATAGCAGCCTGTGTGTGTAGCCTGAGAGATGAAACCCAGGCACTCACTGCTGTTTATTAAGGTTTTGCTTCTCTCCTCTGAATCTGGATTATGACAATTGGGCAGTAAGAGCGCCTGGCAGAAAGCTACAACCTGCAAGGTCAGGAACGTGTGACCAACAAAACACCACTGTGACTGCAAAATGTGTAAAAGTAAGACAGTAAAATGTGTTAATCAGCCTGCCATATTTCTTTATTCTTTCACCTGTTTAGTTTGGGTAAATTGTGATTGAATGCATAACATTTACAAATGTTTAGATGATGAAAACCAACAAAACACATTCATTATCACAAATATTCATATAAACATGACATCAAATTTATCAGATTTTGAAGACCACATTTAAGGATCCCTTCAGAATCACTTTCCAATGTATGTATCATCTATTAACATCATTTCCCATCAAATGTTCTAATGTGTAGATCTGTTGCCCAAGAAAAGACAAGAAAAGAGACACACACACACACACACACACACACACACACACACACACACACACACACACACACACCTCTCCTTGGTCTTAGTTGTCTATTGAGAGTCTCCCAAGAGGACATTGTTTAGAAAGATCCAAACTGACGTTACCAGGGCATTGGGGGGTGAAAAAGAGATTTTGAAAAGTGAGGGGTACATGGCAGCTTATTGTTAATGGAAGTTTTACCTCTACACCAGTCCAAGAAAAAGAATTGACTTTATATAATTATGTGATTTATTTTCCACATCTTTTGCATTGTGATATCTGCTTTGTTGTCTTGGCTATTTAAAAAGAAACCTTCACCTTGTCGAGGTTGATTCAGGCAAAGTTAATGCGTTTTCAGCAATACTTTTTTAAAGAAACTTAGAACATATTCGATGCCTCCTCACCCCTAAGAAGCCAAAATGTTTGCATATAAATGAGTATTTTATCACAAAATAGCTATGTATTGTTGCCCTGATGGATTAGCGATCCCCAGCTTGAATGTCAATTCTGCAAATAACATTCAACATGTTCTGAGTGTTCTTTAAATAATTTGCCCCTTAATGATAAGTCGTTAAAATATGCATGCATAAAAGGCTGGTTCTCACACACACACACACACACACACACACACACACACACACACACACACACACACACACACACACACACACACACACACACACACACACACACACACACACACACACACACACACACACACACACACACACACACACACACATAATCCCACAAATACGTATTCACACATGCACAGGCCATCTGGCAATTCTGGCAAATGTCAGAAGTTTTGTTCTGGGCCATGGCTTGCAGAAAATCTCTTGTCAAATGTAAAAATAGGCAAATATTTGTGCAGGAATATGACAACTGCAGGGCAAAGCCATTTCTCTGACTACAACATCGTTAAATGCTCAGTTCAATGAACCCAATTTATAGTGGTAAAGAGGTAATCAATGATTCAGTGATGGCTATTAAGTACACAAGCACGGAATGGCTCCAGTGACCCTGATCAGAGTGGAGCAACAGTTTAGACGTGGCACTTTACACAAATGCATGTGTATTTGTGGGAGGAACAACCAGTAAAACAGTGAGGTGAGATTCAGTTTATGAATAGTCTTATGAATAGTCCTCCATGCATACATCACTGGCTTAAAAGGTGATCCTGTTATACGCCTCAAGTACTGTACATTTACTTTTTTCATTATGTTTTCAGTTGATAAATTTGCTTTGTCAAACTTAAATTAAAAAAAACTCTCTGGCTTTCCTGCGTTTTGATTGATTAATGTTTTTCTCCTACACATTTATCTCTTTCATTAATTTTGAATTATCTGCATCTACACTGAAACTGTGCTATATGTTTTATTGCTTTATCTATTATTAACTTCTCAGTTTTTTAAAATTATTTTATTTTATTTCATTGATCTTAATTTATTTAATTTTCTCTTTCTGTTGCAAAATGAAATGTTTTGGACTTTTTAAGCCTCATGCACAGTGAACTGATTGAGTGTTGCTATACAAATTAACTTGCTTGGCCTGTTATAACCTTTTTTAGGACGAATTGACTGCCTCAAGATAATTGCTGTTTGTATGCAGCATGATGAAGAAAGAGTACCAGTCAAACAAAGCAAGTCCACTCTGCTTTGTCTGTGCCAGATTTCACACCTGGGTATGAGCTGAGCAAATTTGTGGTTCCCATTGGCGAGACCCACCGTAACCATCAAGGGTTTTCTCCTTCCCAGCTGAAACGCCACCGAGGGTTTAAACACCTGAGATGCTCTTAAAACCAATGCTTCCAGCAGTTTTCTTAATATCGCTGGATGAGTAGAGATCACTCTGTGTTGAACTGAGCAGGTTACTGGATCTTAAGTAAAAGACCACTGTTCAACCCAGCACTCCTACACTTTCCTGTAGAAGTGAAGAAGAAGGATAACCAGCTTTTTGACTCCACTGTTTCTCCGCAACCCATCCCATCAAGGATCAACCACCATTAATCCCACAAGAAGACGGATTCCGCCAGCATCCGAGCCCTCAGGAAAGATGGCCCGAAACACACTTTACCCACTTTCTTAAGTAATACCGTCTGGGAAGAGATTAGAAGAGGTTACTCAAGTGTGTGTTATTTCATCATTACAGTTGTTGTGAAGTTATTTCCGCTGATAATAACATAGAAGTATTATTATTGTTATTATTGATTTGTGTTGTTCCCAACTTCATTTGGCTGATTTGTGTTACACAGTGTGCAAAGCCAGTCCATTATGTTTATCTGTTTAAAGGCCAGCGACCGCTGCCGATGGAACACAATCCGTCCATCGCATCTCTGAGTGAAAAAAAAAAGCAATTATTGCGTTTTGATGCTTTCACCTTTTTCTCCTCTTAATACCCACACACACACAGGCGCCCCTGCACACAAACACACACACACACACACACACACACACACACATTTGGTGAGCAGATAACCCGACAGCTCTGTCCCCAAACTATCTTATTGTCAGAGACACGTGTTAAGGCAGCAGACACAATTAGCCATCGTCTCTGCTCAAATCTCGTGGTCACCACCTCTGACCGGAGCGCTCACGTGATGTATTTCCACATGTGAGTCACATCCATCATCTTCTCTCTCTCTCTCTCTCTCTCTCTCTCTCTCTCTCTCTCTCTCTCTCTCTCTCTCTCTCTCTCTCTCTCTCTCTCTCTCTCTCTCTCTCTCTCTCTCTCTCACTCTCTCTCTCTCTCTCTCTCTCTCTCTCTCTCTCACGTGTCAAAATTTGTTTTTGATTAGCTCTTTATATATGTTATATCAATTCCCTCTCTTTTCTTTTCCTGTTAAAAACATACAATATTTAAATATTTTTTGTAACTTGAACTCACTTAGATTAAAGTTTAATAATAGTTTTTCCAGAGAATGCAGTCACAGCCTCATTTATTCATTTATGCATCATCCTTATTTCCTTTATTTATACTAAGCACTAGGAGTTGCCATTACTGCTAGATATATGCTTTAATGCATTAAGGAGCCATAGGTGTTTTACATGCATATGCAAAATTATGCAGCAAGTCGCTTGAACACCTTAATGTCCATGTTCTAGGAAGTCTGAGCTTATGAAATCTCTATTGTTCCTGCTTTCTTACATTTACAAGAAAATCTACATAGGCATACACATGCTGTGATGACAATATTATTCCCCTAATACCATTTACAGCAGTGCAGGACTATAAGAATGACGGTTGGAGGTGGGTAGTGTTCCCTTGGGCGGTTCAATTCTAGCAGAGTAATAAAAGAAACACTGTTCATGCTTCAGTATTTACACTAGTAATTATTGTGAGTTTTTCTTTGTTTTGTTTTTTTTTTTACATATTTGCTTCCCATTACAAATAACACAACTGGGCATTCATGAAAGCTGCTGTGCCTCTTGTAGAGTCACTTGACGATTTGTAAACTGTAGCGTGTCATCCTCATAAAACATATTAACGAGTTTTTCACCGCTGGTTTCCTATCAAGAGTGTGAAATATCAATAGATGTGAAGCTGTTTGATATTGTTAAATAAACACAGACAGGCAAGTCCGACATTATGAGGACTTATCAGAAGGAAGTAATTATTCTCTCATTACTTTCAGTTTTCAGATGTGGAAACCGTAGTGATAAGTTGCCAAACGTTTGCTCATGAAGCCGAAGGATCCTGCTGAGACATTATGACGATATGCAGCGGAGTGTTGACATGGTTGGAAATTGATTAGGAATTCACATTTTCATAAATTCAGCAACTGTGCAAGTCAGAGCTCGTCTCCCTTCAAGTTTGAAGAAGCAGAAAAAAGAGAAAACAGAGAAAGAGAGACCAAGGAAAACAGAATATCGCTTCTGCCCTCCCCGGTGAGCGAGACAAATTGATTGTATTATTTCTGGCTGTTGGCAGTCATTACAATATAATGCTATAAAACAAAATACAGCCATAGGAGCAGCAGGGAGTTTATGCATCATAGGAGCATGGTTGATGGTTATCATTTTGAGAAGAACATATACAATGAGTTACTGTTCTGTCCGCGCTAGCCTTCCCATCGCCATAGAAATGACAGCAGAGGGGGAAAGTTTGTCAAAAATCTGACTAATACTGGAGTGCTTCCTGTACACAATAGCCTAAAGGAGACAAAAAAACCAGCAGATTTCAGTGAACTATATTCTTAAACAAACGGCATGTTTGCAATATGTGAGAGTAATTTTCAAGGTTTTTTTTTATTTTAATATTAATATAATAACTTCCAATGAATGACAACAACAACGCTGCATATAACTTTGTAACACATCTATTGGCATGTTCCTCTTTAATAAATGAAACTTAGCAATCAATAAAAAATGTCCCTGATAATAATTATTACTGTTATCATTGTTGGTTTTTCTCACATTAACAGGAAAGCAATGATCATACAAAGCCAGGTGATAATGGGATTATTTTTCTTCTCATTTAGACTTTTACCTGTTATGTATTATTGCCTTTACAGTTATAGCATTTGTCATAACAATGATTATTTTAACTGCACATTAACATAACAAGGTATCTAATTACATTCTAAAACATTCACATGCCTAATTGAAAATCTTTTGTAGATTTTGGGACATTAACATTATATTGCTGAGTGCTTCCCCACTAGAATAATGAAACAGGCTGCAATGTCGGAAAGGGTAATCTTTAACCCAGCTCTGCTTCCACCAGCACCATCATACGGTGACTATATCACACCCTATTAACCAGAATGACCCAGAACCCAGGTGGTGGGGTACTTATTCATCTCACTGCTTCTTATGCAGCGTGGTGTAAACTCGGCAAAAAGCTGTTATTAAAACACTTCCTCGGGACATAATTTACCATAGGCTGGTGAGCGTGGAGAAAGGCCAACACGTTTAGAATCCATTCCGCTTCTCCAAAGCCACTGCGAAATAGCAATTGTAAGTCCCCGGTAATTGCTACAACATGGACCTATGAACCTCTTTAATTTTCATACATCCTGGAGGGATCAAATGATTGCTCTAAGTACAACGTCAGCGCGGTGTTTTTATGTGTTTGTGTGGGGTCTGTCTGTGTTGTCGAGCTGGGATACCTGTGTTGTCCCCAGCCCTTGACGAGCACCGCTGCCAAGCGAACATCGGCCCCTGGGAGCTGACTGGACCCGAGCAGGATGCAGGAGGTGTCGTGGATGAAATATGATTTGAATGCTCATGCTGAAATGGGAAATATCACATTAGAGGGAAACAGTATATGTCTCCATGCCCTAAAGATACAGAGGTTCATTACACACCAGCTTTGATGTATCTGAGAGAATTTCAATGTTTATCGTTGTGGTCCTTCCCGCCGCGGTGACGTATGCATTAATATCCCACAGCCTCGCTGTTGTTTTTCCCTCTGAACTCAGCATGCAGAATGAATAACCGTGGCCTCATTTGTCTGCCTCGGCAGCTTTTCGGGTCAACAGTGAAAAAGCAAGTGAATTATGTCAGTGTGCTTTGTGGGATTTTGTCCAATTTGAAAGACTAGGGAAATCAATGTTTCTTTAATTTTCAGATCTGAGACGTAACTGAGACAATAGACCTGTGGCTAAGAGAGTGCTGTCATTAAAGGCAGTGACAACGATTAGGTCTCATAGGCATCACCTCGTGTATTTGGCAGTGCGTGACTGGTCCAATCACTGCAGCTTAGAGGGGGCTTACATTCTAAACGCATCATCGTTACTCTATCAGTGATGAGAAGACGAGCACAGAGGTGACACAATAGCCTTTTAAAATGCTTTAAAAGCAAGTCTCTCTCTGCATACTGAACAGCCTCAGAACAAAAAGCAGCATTCATCAGTTGGTCACATCCTGAGTCAGGAACTGTGCTGCCATACTTCTCTTACATCCAATTAAAAACACATTTGACTTCTTGGCTGTCAGCCACCTTGCACCTTCAAAAACATAGTGAGATCTGATCGTAGCACCTTTTGTTATCTGATTTAAAATGCTAAAAGGTTTTTCCCGGACACATTATGATCAGCTGAGGATTTGCTACGGCCTAAGCGTTTCTAACATCTTAAAAGGTTGTTTAGTTCAAGCCCTCACTGTGGCATCGCTTTGCTTTGGTCAGCATTACTTTATTACAAACATCACAATTTGGCTTCCCACAGCTCAGCTTTTTTTGTTTCCACACCAATCTCAATGCCACTTACAAAGCTATCTTCCATTCTTCACACTGTATCACAACCCTGATGAATATATCTATATGTAACATCCATACATGCTTGCTGAGCAACACAGAAAATGCTGCGTCTGGATAAATGTCATATTTTTAACTAGTTGAAATTTGAGCAAAACTACACTCAGCACTGCAATCCAGGACTTTCATGCTGTGTATCATGGTTTTAGATGACAATCAGAGGAAACCCAAACATTTCATTCACTCATGCATTTATAAAATTGGTTACAGGAAAGATGTTTGAAATATAGACAAACTATTTTAGCTTCATATTTAGCATACAGGTAAGGTAAGAAAAAGTACAAAATGTCAAATTATTATTTTAAATAAAAATGTCTTCACTCACCCACTGGAGTGCTTTTAGCAACATGGCACTAAGTGCTGCCACTAGTGACCTGAGGCTAGTTTAAAACTTCTTGATTCCTACATCAACAGGTTGCAGTGCAGAGTCCTGCTATCTAGGACTTTGTTATGTGGTACGGTTGGTTCTAATATCTATAAAATAATCAACATATATGGAAAAAAACTGTAGTATTAACATATTTTGAGTATTTGTATATTAATCTTATATAGCTTAAAGTTGTTCAAATATGAAACTGAATAGATCTGATACTGGATTATATAAAGGATGTGAGTTATTCAGACATGAACAAGTGTGAGTATCACAATTCTGGGTCAGTGATAATTCAAAAGCAAGTTACATTAAAATTGTGGAATAATGGAGTTAAGAATACCCTGTCATTAGTAATTAGTAATCAAGTATCATTTTACCATAATTATCCCCCTCTCACTGTCTCCTTGCATTTCCTGTCAGTATCTCTACTTCTCAATTAACTGTTTAGAACTGTATAAAACTTCATGATAGATAACTTTTGAATTAGGAATAAATCACAATTGTCACAATGGTGAGTCATTTTAGGTAACATGCCAATTATTTTTATATTTCTTAGAAAACACAAATCAAAGTGGAGACAGCAAGATCTCATTTTTATTGCTGAATAATGCTGCTACAGTAATTGGTATTCATTCTAACATGACCTTCCTGTGTAGCAATGTTAGCAAATATGATTAAGTTAAACATAATTTTTCATACAGGCAGGTGTTTATATTTTTGTTGTCCCTCCTATAGCTAGTTTGATGATTTGCAGCACAGAAAATGAGTGATGCTATATGTATACATAACATGTTTTGGAACATTTGGGGTACTTTCATTAATGAAGACAGCAGGGTGATAGTTAGCAAGCTTATAGCCAGCATATCCGAGGGAGTTCAGCAATCACTCTCCTATCAGGGGGTGATCTAGCCACTGTGACCAGATTACATGGGGGGGAACCCAAGAGGCTCCCTTCATAATTACTTTGCTGATTGGAAAAATAAGAGCCCTCTAACAAGCTCTGTCAATCAAGCATGCACTGTTTTCCACAACGATTATATACAGAAAAATGTAGAGCCTTTTCTGTGTTATTATACGCCCTGCAGATCTCGCTGAATACCTAAGGTTGGCCAATTTACCAATTTCACAAACAAAACAATGGAAATACATAAAGCCTGTGTATTCATAAACATGAGTTTCAGCTTCAGTGAGTCCATCACCCAGCACACATGTTAAGAAGAGTGCATATAATTGTGTTTTTTTTTTTTTTTTCTGCTTGCGTGTGTGCATATGCATGTGTGAATGTGATGGTGCATGCATTAGTATTTGTGTGTGAGGTTTTAGCCTGTGTGTCCAACACAGTCTAAACCAAATCCAACAGAAAGTGTTTGTTTATTTGTGTTTTCCCCTGTTGTGGTTCGCTCTCATACTAATCCCTATCTGAGGACTTATTCTGGTCCGTTGTTTGGGGTGAGACTCCAACTTGATAGCAGAGCTTGGCAGGAAGGAACGAAGCCTCTCACTCTCCTGCTGGCATGTCATTGATGCGTGCCATTAGGCGCCATTTGTCACATTCTTCAACTAGCAAATGCAGTTTTTAGAAAAAACACCAAACAATGCAGTACAAATAAGCGCCAACCTGCAGGAGGGCATTCTAGGAAGATAATAAGGATAACCAGGCACTCAACATGCAAGTGACTGAGTTGCATCTGCAATACACAGAGGGTAAGGTTTGATGGGGGGACTTAAACAGGCCACTCTGAGCTGCATCCAAATAACCATCAATTCACTGTGAGCAGCAAATGGCTGATTTGTTAAACTAAAAAAATACTAGTACCCCAATTCAACTGGGTATTATGTGCATTTAACACAGAAAATTGCTGGCCTCTTCTCATCCATATTATTTTTTTATTAAATGACCCATCAATCCAAATATCAAATGAGCCCTCAAAAGCACACACTCATGCACAAACACACATTAGATGCACACTTACATCTCCCTCTGGTGTGTGCACTTTGCCTATAAATAGCAGCACAAGGATGCTACACCCTTGAAAAACAGGGTCTTCAGCTGTAGAAATGACAAAAAGAAAGAAAAAAAAGCTGCTCTCTTCAGATGTTGAGAATGCATTGGAAGCATCATGGCCTCTCTGAAAAATTCATATTGTTTTGCGTAAGGCTATAACACCCTGGCAAATAAACAAATCAAAAGAAGACGGCTGTGATGAAATTGGGTTGCAATGACACGTAATTTAGCCCGAGTGAGGCACCGAGAGACGTGGAAAGGAATGTTCACCCTTACGTTTACATCCTCTGAGACAGATGCTGCTACTGCAGTGCTTACTCTGGGCAGCGGGGAGAAAAAAAAGAGAAAGAAATAGCTGCACAAAAGAGAGAAATAAAATTGCGCTCCTGAATTATTCATGGTCAGCTCTCAATTACTATATGAGTGAGATCCAGCAATAGCCATTTAATATATAAAAATACAGATTTCCCTTGTATGTGCATGGCAAACTGATGCTCATCACCGTGTTTACCTGAGCAAGCAAGTGACAAAGGCTAAACATTTGTTTGTTTGAAGTGTACTTTGGATTTCATGCCTGAATGTGATGTGTGCCATGGGCCAACATAAAGCGGTAGTATCAGGTTCCAAGACAAATTTTTCTGTTATTGAAATGAGTTAGAAGCCTTAAAGGAAAACTATCTGGGTGTGATGAGGAGTCATAATAACATAGATACTGGCACTCAATCATTGCTGCTGGCTTCCAAAATTAAAGTACTTAAGGGAATATGAAAACTTTCAAAAACTGGAAGCTGATAAACTCACCTACTTGAGTCACAATGAGGCAGCAGACTATCTTGCTTCCTTCTGGAAAAGGGTACTGGAGTAAGATGTACTCCGAGGGATCATTCACAATCATTCACAAGTGTTAACTTTTGGCATATTAGTTAGAGCGAGACTGGCAGTTATGCTTCATGGAGGGGCAGGACTGTTTTGATGGTGGCGCTTGTACTATTTGTTGTTATATAAATGTATATTAAGATTGTAAATTAACTATCAAGCAAGTAATTAATAATATAATGCGAGCTCATGAAAATGTGAAATTGATGTCATCAGGTGTGTTCTCAGAAGCTCATTAGGAAGGGCAATATAGATAAAATCTGTCACTAATTGCTATTTTATATTATGATAAGAATATTTGATAAAGTACGTTTTCTGAAAATTTAATTGAGAGGTTGTTCATAGATAAAGCAAACAGGCAGGAATGTCTGATGTTGGATAATTTAGTCAATGAAATATCTGGCAAATCCAAAAATCCTATAAATCCAATATTGCCGTGTTGCCACAGTGGACACAATACAACCAGAGATATGGGGTAGTGTCCTCGAATAAATCGCATATTTTATTATCATCATATTTCTCACCCCTAATTGGCTGTCATATTAATATTATGCAATGCTAAAACTTTAGCAGAGGCTTCTGTATGATAGTAAGTGATTCACAACATCAAAAATAGGCTGTATTATGTTGAATGTTGATTTAATTACAATTATAAGACTATATATCAATTGATTAAAATTATATTGACAGAATGGTATTCATCCCAAATGCAGTCACTTCTAATGGCATAATGTACAGTCATGGGTCACATGAATATCAGTTACATATCAGTATAATTGTACAGCAGCTAAAAGATGTGAAGCTTTGTGTTTGCAAAGGTTTTAACATGGAGTGCTAAGACCAAACTGGGACAAATAGATGATTTTTTTCTTGTTTTTTTACCTGTTTTCATGGAACCAAGAAACACCAAGATTCTTTACATAAGAGCAAATCTTTTCAAATCAATTGTGGTTGTTTTTTTACCTTGTATTTGTTTCATCACATACAACAAAGAGGTCTAGTGCTCCCTGCAACCAGGTCCCCATGTTCACAGTATGTATCTGGTAATGGAAAGAGAGGAAAACCATCCAAATATATAAAGCTTACATTCTTCCGTGATGCAAATTGACTCAGCTACTGAATGTACATAATGAGACAACAATTCAAAATAACAATAGGCTCCATTAATTGTATTGTTTTTCCTTGTTATATGTATTGTATATGATTTTCCTTGTTCACAGAAGCTGCTCAAGGCATTAAGCACCAAATTAAACTGCACAAAACATTTCAGAATATGTGCGTACATATATTTATCTATTTTTAATGAGCCAATCTGGAATTTCAATGCAGTTAACAATTCTGAGTGCTTCATTCTGCTGGATGACCTCAATTATGAGAGAAGATTTCACTGCATTGTAATGAATGCAAATGGAAATTATAATTTTTTTTCTTTTTTTTTTCAGAAAAAATGTGGGTGGGAAGTTATTTTGTCTTTTTTTATAGTTTCATTTTTTGGTACTCAGTAATTACATTTTTCTAGCCTTCTGATTGGCTGCATTTGTCTCTAAATTCCTATTCCTATTATTAAATAAAGCTAGAAATGAGATGAGGATTACCTTAAATCATCTGCAGGAGATTTATGCCATAAACTGTCAGAAAATAAAGCTTACATGGCAGAAACAACCCAATCTGTATGCAAAATGTAAGAGTAATGGCTAATTCTGGTTGAATCATTAATTAATTTAGGCACAGCAGGCTACAATGTCCTGGTGTAATTTCTCTCCACTTAGAGGGATTTGTATGTATTCTAGCAGAAGGTTCCTGTTTGGCCGTAGCCTTCAGAATAACAGCCCCAACCTTGTCTCTTCTCCCTGTTCTGTTGTTACTGAACTAATTTTCTATTCACACACTCAAGAAAGTCTTATCAGGGGAAAGTTTTAGGATCATAGGGTGGTACAAAAATTTTAATGATGAAAGTGCCAGCAGGAAATTGCGACATGATTCACTGGAGTCTGCGAGAAGCTTTTTGACAGATGAGACAACCGTCAGAAAACGACAAAAAAGGGGTGGTGGGGGACTGGAGGGTGGCTGATTCAAGTCAGGCAACAGATTTGTACTCGAAAGGAGGAAATAAATGATGTTGGCAACTTATTAAATACATTCTAGCAACTAAATTTGTGCCTTTAATGATTCCATAAGGGATTCGTTAACTTTCCAAACCTTAACTTTTTAAATGTACAAAACGTCCACAAGATTTTATTTCTATTGATGCTGCTGTATTATTCAAATGCCTGCTAATGGGATTAGTTTTCTTAATGCAGAGTCAGGCCTTTTTCTCTTAGACATCCATCAAACCCATGCAGATTATGAGAAAGACAAATGGACATGCTTGCATTAACTATACATAGACACCTACAACTAATATTTGCAAGTGACACTGTTAAATAAACAGTTGCCTAATTGTGCTATTCCACAGCTCATAAAGACTCTTGGTATCCATTAACGTGAGGTAATTAGTCGTAATTTGCATCATTAAAGACAAAACAATAGCATAATCGTTTATGAATACTCAATCAGAGGATAATTACCTAGTTTTGATGTGCATCTTCAGGCTGTAGAGATGCAAAAATATGCAAAAGACTGTGGAGAGTCTTTGTTGTTTGACTGAAGAACAAGGGCCTGCCCCCTTTACCTTCTGTACTCCCCCTCAAACATGCTTCTTCAGCTTTAACAAACCCTGAAATTTGGCTATTTAATTACTGTTGGCCCATTTTTTTCTCCCATCTTTTTTTAGTGGAGAAAAAAAGGAAAGTGCACAACAAAGTCGATGCTTTTTGTCTTGTGTTGTAGGCCGACTTCTCAGACTTTGTCTGCAGAATGGCATTCCTCTTTGTTGGGTGTGGAAAGGGAGATCATTAGCTGCTGAGAAGACATAATGAGGATAGCAGAGAGGAATGCTATATTGTGTGGTCTGTCATAGGCTACATTTGGGGACAAATTCCAGACTTATGATAAGTTAATTGGGGATGATTTGTCCAATTTGGGGCAAAAACTTTGTCCCAAATTGGGAAAAAGCAGATTTTTGGGTCAATTAGTTCAGGTTAGGGTTAGTGTTAGGCAAGTAGTGGTTCTGGTAAGGGTATGTCCCCAAAAGTGACCATGATCTGATATCTGTGTGTGTGCGTATGTGAACATTCAGTGAGTTTACATACTCAATGTTTTGAGTATGCATGTGTACATCCCGCAGCGTATAAAAACATTTTTAAAAAATGTATGAGGTACATATATGCCTCTAGTAATTAATTCTGTATTATTGTACTGTATGTATCTATCTATGTATGTATCTGTTAGAGGTGACTGCTTATGTATATTGAGTTATGCTTACACAGCATGTACAGCATGTGTAAGTGTATGTTTTTTTTTAAATTTAATTAGTAGCATCCAGTTATTTACTAATGATGTAATGGTCCATTTCCTAGACTCAGGGGCTACTCAGCCTGTGAAAACATTTGTACAGTGTCTTCTGTGGGTCTGAAGGAGTTATGTCAGGTCTGAGAAAATATTTCAAGTGACAGTGTGTATGCGTGGTCTGTTCTCTTTCCAGGTATCCAAGGTGGTGGAGGTCACTTAGTTCAGGTCTTATCTGTTTGGCAGCGCCTGGAAGTTGCTTGACATCCTCCTGTCAAGACTCTTCGTATCAATCTATCTATAATTTTGTCATCCTGTTTTTTCCATATCGGTCTATTCTGTGCACACAGTATTTATTGCAATTGGAGACTAGAAAGATTTAAAACAAAGCCTGCTTTACAAACTGTAGCTGTAGAGTTTGAAAGAGATTTATCATGTTGAAAAGTCTAATGAAAGACGATATTGAGTTGAGTAGGAAATATAAAGTCCAGTGTTGGAGCTTGACCCAAATTAGAGACTTAAAGTAAAATATCTTAGCTACTGTGAACATTTTTAAACTGTCTCCTGTGAGTTCCCAAACCTAATGGAAGTATTGCTGTACTCTTTTAATTACCATGTTCAGAAATATCCTTTTCATGCTGAAACAAACCACTCCTGTGAGTTTTGCCAGACAGCTGCTGGAACAAATCTCAGTCCCTCTCTCTCTTGTTCCCAAAATCCTACATTAGTGAATGCCCTGCTTTCATTTTTTTCTGATTCTATGCTTCTAAATATTGAATGCTTTTGATCCATGTGTTTTTGGTAGAGTTATATCAATGTTTTGTAGACTCCATATCTGATTGTTTGAGTAAATGAAGCCTAAGAAGTGAATGGATTTTTGTTTATTACGTTTTTTTTTTATAAATATACTTGTTGCTACACCATTAAGATTAGTTTATTTGACATAATGGAAAAGAAAGTGAAATCACACACTATGAGAGAATTAGGTGGAAAATCTTTTTTTCCACGAAGTTTGTCTGGCAGTGAGATACAAACTGTAGAGCCAGAGCTGGGCATGCTGGGCAGTTGCTAATTTAGAGTAACAGTACCTTTTTCATCCCAATTGAAGCACTGCCCTCAGAGCAGAGAATCATTCCATATGAATAAAGATCAACAGAGAGATAACCACTCCCTCCCTCCCCCAAGCACAAATACCATGACTACCACCTCACACCTGTACATTGTTGATCACTCACACATACTCCACCTCCCCCATCCTAACCCAGATGGTCGGCCTAAACTACAGAGCTGTGAAACACTGGGGCCACAGAGCATCAGTCCAAGGGATTCTGACTTCCCAGCTGAGCTTTTAAGATGAGCAACAACGTCCCAGAGCCACTGCATATGATGCTGTGTGCCAGACAGGGACAGACAGAGGGAAAGACAGAAAGGAAGGAAGGGGAGCCAAAGTGAGACAGAGCAGACGCAGAGACACAGCTCCCCACAGTGGAGTTGTATTGTACAGTCTAAAGAACTCCATAGGAGTCCCTGAAACTGAGATGTTGAAGCTTTGGCACATGCACAAAGCTTTATATATATTATCTACTTATGTAGTCATGTTTTCAGTCCTCACAGCAGCAGCCATAGCTCAGTCAGTCTTTTAATACTCCACATAGAGATTTTCCTATTGTATTACAACTCAAAGAAAAAAAAAAGATTTATAAAACATATGTGGGCTCCTGATATGCACCTTCAGAGCCAGCGATATAAAAACTACATTAAATTAGATTTCTTTATATCTGCAGTACGTGTGTTGTGTTCTGTCCTGATTTTGTTATTGTCCTGCCTTTTTATATCAAAACAAATGCAACGTGCATGAGGGTGGTACATTTGAAATTCAGCCGTGAATAGGGCATGCCCTGCGAGCGTTCTGTCAAACATAAATGTAATTAGAGAATAGGGTCGACCCAGCCAAACAAGGGTGAGGAAGGCTAATCAACTCTCTGAGTCACTCTGTCGGTAATTAGAGGGACAGCAAGAGAGACACGAGAGTGAGAGAGAGAGAGCGAGAGAGGTTAAATTGATTAGAAAGTGAAATCCCAGACCAATGATTGTATGTTCAAAGAGAAGTTAATTACAATTAAATTGATCATTTCTTTATATTTGGCACTGATTTCCTCTGGGTGTGCATCCTTCTTTTCTTTTTTTTTATCTTGACTTCATCTATGAGAAAACTTTTCACAGTGATGCATACATTACACGTCAGCCAAAAGTATGCAGTCAATTAAACATTAATCATATGAGATAGTTAAACATCTCATTCCAAAATGATGGGCATTCATATGTTGATATAGGAGCCTCCACTAGTCTGAGGCTCTCCCATTCAGCCACGAAAGCATTAGTGAGGTCGGAGATTGATGTTGGGTGATGAGGCCTGGCTCACTCTAAGGGTTCCAGTTCATCTCAAAGGTGTTGGATGCAGTTGAGGTCAGAGAAAATTATTTCTATATGGACCTGGCTTTGTGCAGGGGAGTGATGTCATGTTGAGACAGGTGAGGACCTTCTTCAAACTGCAACAGTTGGAGGCACGAAGAGTTGTTTTAAAAGAAGAGCATGGAGAACACATATGAGTAAGGCTTTTTCCACTAACAGTCACAGAAGAAAACATGCATGCATGTTGTTAAATTAGGATTATTGATGGCCATGACAACATTTGCTGTTCTTTAGTCCTAAAAATTCTTCACGCACAATAATTTGTTCTTATAATTTATAATGGGGCACACACCAATACTCTATTCTCTGATCCAATAATAATAATGCACACATTTACGTTCATATTATCATTCAAATGATGCATTACATGAGTATCCTTATAAGCATATTTTCAAGTCCTTTACAATGATTGCATTATAAATATGAAAACAATAATGGAAATCTTTATGTGTTTCTATAGCATCAGACTGGTTAACTGGTCTTTAGATTCACATGAACGTCCGTGTTATTTTATTAATTATTATGAGTTAGCACAAGCTCTCTACCAGCCCCCATGGTTCTGCTACATGTGAAAATATAGTGTGTATTTAACGCCACAGAGGGGACAAGCAAAATCAGACCAATCCGTGGAGATTATTCAATTATCTACTAAGTATGCATGAGCTGAATTGGATTATTTAAATAGGTTCTGCCCATGGTGGAAAAGCAGAGAGCTAACCTGTCTGCGGGAGTCTGTGTTGTCAGTTCAAATATTTGTAAATGGGTCTTTTCTAATGTGGACCTTTTCACTGTGGATTGTTTTTTTATTGGGGTTGAGGGAAAACAGGTTCAAAATATTTTTGTATACTTGTATGGGTTTTCATTATCTGTCTTGCAACACATACACTGTCGCCCATAAAGTTGGAATCAAATATTTTTTACCTCTTTCCATGAAATGATTGTGAAAATGTGATTTATTCTTGATAGATAAAGTGTATATATTCTCAGAATTGTATTGATCAATTTCATTGCACCTGGTCAAAGGTGATTACTGATGTGTATAAATTGAAAATAAAAAGAGGAATGTGTCTGAAAACAAAATTATTCCAACTTTATGGGCGACCGTGTACAAAATGTTCTTTTTTAAAGAAAACATATATATACTTTTACTCTTTGGAAAGTATGTGTCTGTCTACTAAGCTTACACAAGTTAAGAGTCATCATACATCAAAGCAGGTAATCAAAGCATGACTACCAGTTCACATTTTCAGTAGTTATCTGGATGAATAACAAGTTGAGGGTACTTTTATGTGAACCAAGGTTGTCATTATTGCAATATATGGGCATTCCCGTTACCTTAACCAATCCTCCATCAGTGGTTTATGTAAATTAAGATTTGTATTAGCAGTTTTATGAAGGTCTCATTAGCAAATATGGGTTATTTAAGACAGTCCTTGACATATACTTACTAAATAGATGTGTTCTCCATCCACAATGGTTATATCATGTTCTAATAGTACAGCGTATGTTTTATAATAAACGTGGCCAAAGGAGAATGTCCTTCAGCAGCTCACACAAACACACACAAACACACACACACACAAAGAAAAAAGATATAAGGCACTTGAATATCTAAACAACATAAGCACATTTAATGTCCTTGAATATACCTGAAGTGTGAAATGTGTTGTTTTTTTCTCACGTATAGCCATTCAAAGCCATTTTAGTTCAAGTCATTGTCAATACTTCACATACTGGAGCTGTGCTGATTCATTCACTTAATCCAAGGTCAGCCACTTGTCATATCTTGGATAAGTGGCTGACTAGTGGTCATAGGACGCCTGCAAACTGTCAGATTTCAGCAATGTTATACGTTTACTGCAAGCCTGGATCTAATAAACATGGGCACGACATCAAGTTTGATGTATGTAGACTGTACAATGATCACACCTACTGAATTGTATTCTATGGCGCAATTCAGTATATGAAAAATATCATCAGCGTGCATCATCCATCTGACTTGCTATAGTAGTAAACAATGAAGCTGAGCAAGATGCTACATCCTTCTTGGCACGGTCATGGTAGCAGTTGGAGGACACATCATACAAACAAGACTCCTGCTGCCACAACTCAACAAGAGGACACTGTTATTGTCATGCAGGACACCTGTTAGTGTATTATTCATTTATTTATTTATTATTATTGCACCATGGCTACTTATTGCAGACTAAAAAAGAAGTTGTGTTCAATGTTAAAAATGTGTTGTATTCTGTCTTATATATTATTCACACATCATTGCCAGTACTACTTAATCCCAAATTAAAATATCAGTGCATGGACATATTTTCTATGTAACCAATATAGGTTACCCTTCTGAAATGACCCACAAATGAAGAACAATATAACATAAGAACAATGGTGCTGGAATGCTCAATTGAGCTACACGGACTCCAGTGGTGCCTGAAATCAGTTTCACCACTTTGGGATTTCTGAGATAATATGGGCTCAGCCTTTTCTACATTATAAAAGAAGAGCTGGGTCTATGTTTGCTCTGACTGACAGTAATATTAAACTCCAACATGTGACAGTTTTGCCTCATCTCAGTGTTACTAGGGCTTTCAGCAGCTATCACTCTTGCCCTTGTGCTGAATCTGTGATCTCCAGACACTGAAGGGCTTGTTCAGTACCCTGCAGATGTCTCGTCATAAATATGAAACATGTTTGATAGTATCAGGGCAGCTCAGATGTGCGAGTCGATCGGTCTTGGGGCGACTGAATTTGTAAACCCCTCACGCTCAGATACGGTAAAAACATTTCCAACTATACTTAACTAGTGCCTTAACCTGGTGTGTCATAAGAAATAAGGTATCACACTTGTAAAGGATGCAACTTTGATTTTGCCAGAAATGACAGGACAGTTGGATATTGATATAAAATGTCATTGTGTTGAGAAGACAAAAAAGCTGTTTTCCATCACAGGTAAGTGTGAAGACAGCAGCTAGCTTGATGATAAATACCAGGCTGCATGATGAATACCACTCCGAACCTCGTATCTGACAGGTTTTTGTTGTGAACATCATACTCAGCATCTCCAGTGGGGTCATTACAAATGCAAATCCCAGTCACAGCAGTGTTTTATGACATCTGTTCTTGTTTTCCAGGCTGGCCACGGCAAGTGTCCCGTCGAGGACTTGCAAATCAAGACGGAAAATGAGAGATGGGCGGACAGGTAGCCCTCTCAGCTGTCAGCGTTGTCCCTCGTCCTCCTTCTCTCCCCCCATCCTCTTTCCTCCCGATCACGGTTCTGCCATTTGTGCTCCTATCAATCATTTTCATAGCCCCATCCCTCTCCCCATCTCTCTCTGTATGTGAGATGAGGACATTGCACCCCACCTCTGCTTGCTACTTGAGCATCTGCTTCTTTCCGACGACAGTCATCTCTGGAGAGTTTGATGCTGTAGGAGGTTCTGTGTGAATTGGGTCAAAGAGCCTTCTCATAGCTACACAAATGTCTAATATGTTGAGAAAACATGGTACTATAAGGAGTGTAGTACAACCCCGAAATACTGAAGAATCCTGCAGTACCTGCCAAACACTGCATGTATGATAAATAAGGTCTACAAGGCAGGGATTGTATGTAAAAATAGGCCTACATACCATTGTTATGTGGCTCAATCACAAAGTGATGTTGAAATAGAAAAGAAGGTATGATCTCCCATAGCTGAGATGACATACTGTAGATTTGCCCTATTTATGGACACTGGTGGGAAAACTTGACACAGTACAATTCAGCTCAGTAACCCCAGAAATAATGTCTGCATTGGATGATTCTGCACCTCACAATTTAGTCCCAATTTTTTGTGTCAATGCCTGAATGCAGCGTGCCTGTTATGTAATGGGGAGGTTGGGGTTGTGAATGACCTCCATGCAGGAGACTGGAGTTTTTCAGAGAAAATTCTCTAAAAACCTACCTTACACTATCTGATTATCTCCAAACGGTAAACAGACATACTTAGCTACTAGCTGTTGAACACAGTGAAGCGTTTCCAACACTAAATCCAAGCCAAATTCATGTTCAGGCCTACAGCAATATTATCAGGGCAGGTTAGTCACAGGCATGCCTTCCTGTTTGCCTGTATTTTACACTGTAAACTAATGATTTGCTTAAAGTTTTGTTTTTCAGACTTTCATGAGGCATATATGTTTACTGACTTCAAGACACAATCTTTCTGACTTGGAAAGCATTAAATGAGGGTTTTGCAGCCAAAATTCTGCGGTTTTCAGAGAGAGTTTGAAGTTGAGAGTAAAGCTGACATTTCTGTAAGCCCTGGGCCTGCCTGTGCTACAACTCAACAAACATGGACTTGTACCTGTAGGGTATGTCAGGTAGGTCAAGAGATGTCTGAGCATCTAAGGATCAGACTATGTTGTTGAACACATACTCCTGCAACAACTTGCATTTTTTTGGCAACGAAAACACATGTTGTAAGTATGAGTTCCAAATTGGCTTTACGCTTTGAGATGTTGGACCAACTAGTTGTCTGGCACTGAAAGTTTTGATACTGTTGAACATTTTGAATGTTTTAATTCCCCTCTGGTCCGTCTTGTTCTTCGGTAATGACTGACTTTCTCTGATCTTGGCCAGCCAGAAAGCGTGTTGCTAAAATAAAACTGGGCTGCATTTTGTGCCTGTTTCTCTCTTGCCTACAAGTCTGTGAGCAAGTGTTCCTGATGGGGCTTCTGTGATCTGTGCAGTTTTTATTGGAAGTTTCTCCCTCTGTGCTCCTCAACGTGCCTCCAGCTCTCTTTCTCTTCCTTCCTCCCCTCCCTAAAAAAACATTAAAAAGGTCCATAGACGAGTGAGAATTCTTTGAGCAAAATGCTCTCTGTAACCTGAAAGCCAGCAGGGGCGGATCTCCAAGATTTGGATAACTGCAGGTGATCCAAAAACACTTGTAAGTAAGTGAATATTTGGATCTAATCACTCCCTCACACAATCAAACAAAAAGTTACTAACATGCTTCAACAAAACTACCCTGCTATTATCCATCTGGGACTGTTCTGTATTTCTACTTGTGAAAGTTGGAGAACCTACACACACATTTAGAAGAAAATAAGCCATAAGCAGTCATTTGTCTAGACTTTACTCTTTAATTTACAGAGATTCAACATTACCCCACAAGCAAGCACTTAGCGATGACGGGAAGAAACCTGCAGAACCAGGCTCTAGGTGGGCGGCCATCTGCCTTGACCGGTTGGGTTCAGAGAGAGAAAGAGGGACAGTGAGAGGGGAGATTGAGAGAGACAACCACACAACTATAAGATCAACTGATCATTTTCCTCTGTTTTCTTAAAGTACACAGAAATAAAGATATTGGTACAACAGACACTATTATACTAAACATCTCAAAACTATATGGTACTGTATTTGCCCACACACTGCTAGATATTACAGTCTATAAAAAAAAAAACATCAGTTCTAAATAATATTGATTAACATGAACTTATATGTCTTGTGTTGGGATGCTGCATCTTCAGAGTCCCTTTAAGAGGTGCTGTTTGATTTGGGTCCTCACTGATGATCATCTTGTGTTTCATTGGGACTGCTCCTGTCTTCATTTGCATCATCACATCATTCATAGTCTAAATTATTCATCTGAGTTCTGGTGAGTGAAAGACAAGAAATAGCAACAAGTTTCTACAGATGAAGCTGCCTAGAATTGCAGATTGGTCCATAACAGGACCTTGCTCATTTAAATGAAATGAATGCTGCAGTTCTGAGTGGTTGGTATTGTATATCTTAATAGAGGATGAAGTAGAAAATTGCAAGATGGGTTAGGGTTTGGGTTAGGGTTAGGGTTAGCAAGGTGACTTCAAGCTTTGCATGGGATTGCTTACTTCTCTACTACTATCACTTGGGTAGTCAGCTTTGGCCTTACCATTGACAATGTTGTGGTTTCCATCTTCTAAAATACAAATAATTAAAGAGTAACTACATTTGTGAGAAGAAACTAAATAATGAAAAAGCAAAGATATTTTGAAAAGTGCAGTTAGCTTCAGCAGAAACAGAATTTGTGGAGGATCAGTTGAGTCCAGGTTTCTTCTGTTAATGATTCAGTCCTTTTCATGCAGCCTGTAAATCGTAACTGGAAGCAACAGGAGAACAAAAAAAGGGGGGATATGTTTTTGGATTAATATTAAACAGACAAGTATAGGCTTACACATTGACATTCTCAGTATTGGAGAGTTTGGGAGGATATTAACCCTTATAAGGTATTCGGGTCTGTGGGACCCATTTTCAGTTTTTAGCTTAAGAAAAATTATACAAATAATAATTTTTTCAAACTAAGATTCATTGGCCTTGGCTCATTTTCGAAATCTGTCGTAATTTTGCCACAGCAACTTATAAAGAGGATTACCCAAGGATTAGTTTTAAAGCAAAATGATCTTGTTGACAAAAAAAATGAACATAAAGATGGGGGAGGTCTAGGCCAACTACACCTTCCACCAATCACTGGACCCAGAGACCAAAACAGTGCAAAAACTGGACTAACAGACATCCATCCTCAAAATAGATCAACACAAAAACAAGGAGCAAAAGAAATCCTCCAGCTTCCCTTAAATAAGGGGAAGAGCCAACAACTAATCACCTGATCAGGTGCACCTGAGAGAGGAAGAAGAACACAAGATGGGGCGTGACCTTTTTGGATGCTGACATAACAACACACTAAACTAGACCATATGAGATTATAATTGCAATAACAACCTTTTTAACCCATAAGTGGAGAAAACAGAATAGAGGGCAGTAACTAAATAAGGGTGAATTTGGAAGCCTGGACCATGACTGATGTCTTTCTACTACCTCCTTTTTTGTAAGGTGTGATACACTGGTCACAAATGTCCTCTGGCACCGGTGTCTGCTCCAACTTTTCCTGATATTGATCAGACTCTTTCACAATGTGATCAAATAACAGATCAAGACGGGTGTCAACATCACCCACAATAGTTCTATATCAAGACGTGGACATATCAAAATATTGAAAATGCACCCACCCATAAAATTCATGCAGCACTGATATTTATCAAAAATAACTCAGCAGAAATGGGACTGCGTTTGAGAGAAAGCACAGTGTAATCTCTGTGCTTGTACTTTAGATACAAGATGGCACACCTAAGCTTGCCATCTCAGGTGTCTGCATGCAGTCGTGACATGTGAAAAACAACCCTTATACTTACATTTATTCATAACTTCTAACAGATCAGAATCATCTCTAAGAAATCATGTCATTTATATTTAAAAAATACATTCATAAGTTACAGTGAGCTGTAGTTTCTATTTTGTGTTAAACCTAGAGCACAGTACTGTTTATTATTGAGTCTTAAAAGGGCTCAGATGGTTGTAGCTGAGGCAGAGTGAGCCTGTCAGAGCTAGTTGCATACTCTCTACACTCACTACTTCAAATCACCTGCTCCTGTAATCTTTGAGGTGGACTTCAGATGAAGAGGGACTGCTTGTTCCCTTTGGCTATTAGAGAGGAAGTGGCGGTTGCAGCCGACACAACGCACTGGACAACTTACGGTATTTAATTTCCCAATTAAAGACAATTAAACGACCCCTTTGGATTTCTGCTAAAAGACATGTTTTTATTGTTATTGTTTTTTATTTGTTTTTGTTTATTTTAGTTGAAGACATTTGGTTCTACTAGTCCATGGACTCAAAAATTACTTTTTTCAAGTTTTAAGGGCCACATAATATATCTCCAGGTTGAACCAGTAATTGATAATGTTATTAAGCCAATTATTTGAGGATACTGATTTGTTACCAAACCAGGGCTCTGTTTATTATGCTTCTCTACCTATCCATTTCATTTTTATGGAGGTGTAAGTTTCCTTTAATTTCATGCCTATAAGGAATGCAAGAAAGTAGGATAAAGACACTCTGTGATTATCTTAATTATACTAAGCATATGCCCCAGTCCAGCAATTCATACAAATAACTGGATATAGATAATAAACTGCCACCAGACCCTTAATAAATTATCCTTAGTGGTTATATTGATATGGTCAGCAGTTATTTTTATAGTAAGCTGAAGCAGTGATTACAACTAGTAGGAAAAAAATGTAGAAATACATGGCATTCATTTTGATTTGGCAGGTTGTGGAGACTGGAGCAGGGGCCTAAGGCAGGGGTTTGTGATGCCCATGTCCCACCCCTAGAACCCCCACACTCTAAAAATCGCTGCTCTACCTCATACTTATTGTGTTCAGTATTTGCTATCCCATCCACACATCAGATAATGTAAATTGCTTTCTCAAGTCCACTTCAGCCTGCAAGTCTGTCACTGCAAATGCCAGTTGCTTATTTATTTGCTCTACTTTTCAGCATGTTCACTTGCTGTAATTCCTTCTATTACATTCACTGCTCCGATTTATTATCTGATTATCTGCCGCTGCAAAGTCCAAGCTAGTTTAGCTGTTAGATGCCATACTGACATGAATAGTATAACTCACTACACTGCAGCTTACTGAAAGAGGATTTTAACTGTCTAGGTTAGTGAACCCAATCTTCACATGACACAGAGAGAAAGTGCTCAGTAGTTTCAGTAATTCCTGCTTAGTATTAATTGTCAGATCATGATATGAAGCTGATAAATAACTTTGCATCAGTACAGTGAATGAGAAATGATACCTTTCCGAAGATACACACAAACTATCTGCAAACCTACATAATGAAGGGTGTCATGGGTAACCATAGGTTGATGCAAACACCCTCCAAACCAAGTTGATGTTATTTAAATCAGCTCCTGCTTTGAGACTAGTAAGAAGCAGAGATGAAAACAAAATTCAGAGCAGTTTTATATCGTTTTCCACCAAATCCTGAGAAAATGATGTGGCTCTTTAGCTGCTAAATTCTCCAATCTGTTCAATAGCTTGTCACTAACTTTGTCTGCTTTTTGGTGCTGGGCAGGCACAGACATGGGAACAGTGTAGAACAGTACAGTAAAACCAAAACAACAAACTCAAAGATGTTAAATTGCTTGTCAGGTGATGTTTTTCTGTAGGTTTGTCACTGTAAGCAACCCCTTTTCAAGTTAAACTTTTTCAAGTATGATCCATTTGTCATATGAAAGTCTTGACTTGTGCAGTTTTCATTTTTAAGAAGAAATATCTATTCTCACTTATATGCTATCATGAGAGAAATCTATCCATTGAACAATCTGATATCTAGTAGTAAAATATAGATTCCAATATAAGCTAAGATGTGACATTAATTTTATCCTCCACTGGAATTGGAAATATGCCAAAGTGTGGTGGACTTCCAATTTTTTAATCGAATTACAATATGTGATTGATTTATATCAGGTATTTAAAACAAATGCATTTATTTTTTAAGAGAGAAACCATTCATCATCTATTAAAGTGAAGTAATAAGGGTGAGATTTTAAAGGATTTTAAAATAACTCACTAAGTTAACACTGACAGGGATGCACCTCTATCATTAACACAATACTGTATGTACGTTTCACGCAGGGCTCCTGTGGAGGATGTTTTAGTGAAGGGAGAGTCACTCGACCATCCTCTGGAGTATAAAGGTAAGCCCACTTACAGATGTACTCCTTTGACCCCTTCGTCAAATGCTACTCTCTCAATTTTCCGTCCTCTCTTTTCACCCATGCGATTTTCAACAGCTTGGCCCCCTTTATTATTTTGAATTGTCCTCAGGTTCATTTAAGAGGATCGAGGAAATATGCTTCCTTCAAGTTCATCAAATCCATTTGAAGATACATTTGAGGAGGATGACAGTGGCAGAGATAAGAGGTCTAATCTGAGCTGCTGGTGTAGATAGGTTGATTCCAGCCAGCATCTATTCATTTATAAAGCCGGCACTGGCTGATGTCTTTCACCTGACCATATTCCAGGCCTCTATTTGAAAATGACTACAGGGGCAGATGGGTTCTCTCTCTATCCTTCTCTGCTGTCTTTTCTCTCCTCCATTACCTCACTGAAATGGATTCAGTTGATCTGTAATATTTCACCTTGGTGTCTCCATCAAGAATAACTGTCCTCCACAAGATAGATTTTGTTTTGTAGTTGCTCCATTTTCTTTTGAAGAAATGCAATGACACTGTGGTAATATTATTAAATTGTGCACTCGTTAAGAAGTCGGGGCACAAACCTTCAGTTAAAGGGAAATATAAAACCAAATTAAACAGTCTCATAATCAGGAGTTATGAAACTTTCCAATACAGGTACCTCTGTCTCTTCCTTTAAAGAACACACACAGACAACATCTTGCTGATAAATTAGGACATTTATTTGTAGCTAAATGTCTATCAATAACCGAATGAATGAGGCATTAATAAGGAGTACATAATGGAAGAAAGGAATCAAACAGAGGAATAGAAGATCTTTAAACGGTGAGATAAACTGATCACTGAGTTGGCCAACTCAAGTGAACTCAAGTATATGACTCAGAGTTATCAAATTAAAATGGGAGGGGAAATAATCAACTTATCTAAGAGCATTCGTTCTATTCCACATCAGCTCATATCATGGAAAGATGGGAAATGTGCCTACTTTTTGGTGCATTGTGCAGAGATTAGTCCATTTCAGAGGATTTTTAAGGTAGTTGTGCAATGCTGAGTTTGCTTACGTGGCCTATCAGCAAGGTGCAAGCCTGTTTGCCTGCAGGGCTCTGTCGCGGGGGCGGGAGGGCGTGGTGCAGGCACAGCTCCCAGGAAACTCTGCGGGATGCCGATGCCATGCAAGGTGGGATTAACAGTGGGGCCTCCTTGCACAGCCTCTGCTGAATGTCAAACAGAGCTGTCTTCTACCCTAACTTTACTCAACTACACTCATCGAGTAGTCTTGAGAGAAGTTCTGTTGGCTGGATGGAAAATAAATGCGAGACAAGAGAAACAGTTCCTTCAGGTGCTAGCTGAAGTATGTTTAGAAAATTGTGTGCATGGTTTAGGTGAGGAGGAAGGATGAATAGATTAGAAAAAGAAAGATAAAGTAGAGCAGAGTCTTGGTGAGCTTAGATGAGGACCAGCCTGAAGAAAGAAGGCCGTCAGTTTCTTTTATCAACAAGCAACACATTGTGGGGTTATGGGTTTGATGATCCAAATCTCTAATGGATATCCCTTCCTTTGTTCTTAAGAGAAAACTTGGCTGCTCATTTTTCTAGGCAATAACTATTGGTTATTATCATCCCTAGAATTATTATTATTTTTTGGGATATTGATTCAGTTGATTTTTACATGCAGAATGCACAATCAATCAATCAAGATTCTTAACATAAAATTGTATACAGTTATTTATTACATCAAATATTCAGAAAACACGTGAGCAGTTCTTATTTCAGCATATAATTAAATCATTCAACATAAAATTCCTGAATAATTAACTGTTGAGATGTTTTCTATTACTAGCAATTAATAAACAAAAAGTTAACACAACACTTTGACACAGTTGATCACATAAAAACAAAATGTAAAAGAAAGAGTGCAGTCTCATACTTGTATGCTCAGTCTTCAAAGATCCCATTATCAATAAATACTGGATGGCAGTGTTGCCACGCAGGGAAGACTTTATTAAATCTTAATTTAAGTAATCTTTTAATTTTAGATCGTACTGACATCAGAATTAAACCACCTCATGGGAAAACACGTGCTAAGTACTATTATCTGGCTTACTGAATGATAAGACAATTAATTCCAATTAAATCAGACTTGTCTAGAAGAAGGACAATAACAGTTTTAATTCAACTCATGAATTCTCAAATTTATGGCAGGTCTGACAGTGTCTTATCTTCAACACATCCACTTCAGGGGTGAGAGAGAAGAAGAAAGTGTGTATGTGTATGTGAGTAAGACAGAGGTAGTGAGAGAGAGACCCAAGGGGTCATTTAAGTTTCTTCACATCCTGTTGTTAATTTTATCTTGTCAGGCATCTGTCTCTCAGGAGGTTGAAAGCACTGATACTTTGTCTGGCCAGTGTCTTCTGTCACATCCGCTGTGATAGATTAAAAGCCGGTTCTGCTGGTCTGAATGTTTGTGAGACACTTACCTCGGTGTCTGCTGGTTGTCCAGTAGAAGTAAAAAACAAAACAAAGTTGTCCACAGTACCATATCACATGTGACAAGTAAGTAAACACTGGCATAAAATAAGAAGCTGTGCATGTGAC
The DNA here is from genome assembly GCF_963691925.1 of Scomber scombrus. NCBI lineage: Eukaryota > Metazoa > Chordata > Actinopteri > Scombriformes > Scombridae > Scomber > Scomber scombrus. The sequence goes on along the minus strand of NC_084977.1, from coordinate 28,146,889 downwards.
AGTTGCAATTTGATGGCATTCATATACCGTTACATCTCATGTGATTTCAAAGAGTCGACTCTATTATGATTGAAGGTTCAGACATGGACCTGGAGTGATTTGTAGATGGGAACACGCAGCCTCTGGACATATTTTGTTTCCTGTCAATTACTGTCAGAGCACCAGCTGTGATTTATGTAAAGCAATTTGTGTGTATAACACTGGCGCTGGCAGTTAGCTGTTTGTTTGTGCTCCCAGAAGACGTGCTAAGTATTTTACACCTGCGTTAGAATCACAATTCCATGAATTCTCTGTGTGTGAGAGGTGTGAGACAAAGATAAGAAATATAGCTGTGTGCAATTATATGATGCTCAGGCTGTGCACATCACGATGCAGGTTTTGGTTTTGAAGTTAAAAAGGCCTCCAGACATCTACCACAATACCTGGCAGAATGCAGTACTGTCTCTTTGTTCACTGACTTCTTTGAGCTAACAAGGACAGTGCTGAGGAAGAGAGAATTTGAAAGATAACAGAATGAGCTGAGGCTCATTGCGCTTGTGATTTTCAACTTAAATACTTTTTTTTCCAGGCTGGTTTTAATCCTTCAGTACTACAATATTTTACTTTTTGTTTTATGGTCCCCTGGTCTCTAAGGTATTTGTGATTGCTGCTGACCAAAATAGTTTAGATTTAGTCAGTATACAAGGTCAGAAATCTTTTGGTAATAGAAATTATGAAAGGAAAATACATATGAACTGCTGATTCACCAAAAGTTTAAAAAATGTATGTTAACCACTGTTTTTATCAAAAAGTATTTTGATTATAAACGTAATTGGCTAATGATGCTTAGGTTGTTCTTGTACAAGCTTTTTTCCTTTGGGGAACTTGAACATCTGACACATTTCACCATTAATGTTTCTTAAAATATAATGGCCATCAATCGAATACTTGTTGAGATATTGCATCCTCTTCTCCTAGAGCCATACCTCGAACCTGGGAAATGAAAATAGTGCGCACTGTTTAATGTGTACAAGTGTTCACTGGAAAGCTTGGGGTTGAATTATGTAATATGTATATTCTGGTTAGACATCTTTTTTTTTAAAGCTAAAATGCTGAGGAAACCAGTTCCACCCTGTCTTTCCCTGTAGCATTTGTAAGTACTGTACATTTGCAGCAGACTAGCACCCTGTAATTAAGTAAAATAGGAGGATTGTGACAGACTCACCAGGTCCCTAAAATACTTTAAGACATCGATATGCTTCAGTTTAATTCTATGTTTAAAATTGATCTGTTGTGGTTTCAAAGTGGCTCTGCTCCCTGTGTGCAGCAGGCCAGCTGGTGTTGGAGGACTTCTTGAGGACAGAATCCAATGAGGAAAACTTTCTATTTTGGCTGACCTGTGAGGACTACATGAAAATTGCCATTGAGACAGAAATGACGGTTTCTGCCCAAAGGATCTACACAAGTTGATGCGCCTCGACAGGTATGGCTTTGTGAGTGAATGAAATCAGACTTATATAACTTTACATCAGCTTCAATTGCTGGCTTGCTTTTTGTGACTGTCACTCCTCCATAGTTTCACCTACTTTTACTGTGAAATACATCGATGTTTATAGGTCGTCTTTTCTGTCTTTGTTGCTCAGTGTTCCACATTTTTCATTTTAATGCTTTAACAAACAAGTGTTCTCTCTGTGAACAAACATAATAATGTAAATATATCCCCAAACACAAAGAATGCATGAGTGAAATAGAAGTTGTTTTCAGAACACAGATACACATTGATTCTGTGATGAGAAAAGAAATCATTGAACATATCTTCCAGCCACGGTGAAATTGCTTTGACAGGGCATAGACTGATATGCGGTCTGATGGAAAACGACTGTTATCCACAATTTCTGAAATCAGAAATCTACCAAGCTCTCCTGGAACAGACTGAACAGCAATGAAAGCAACATGAAGACAAAATAAATAAAAGCTCGTCTTATCCCTCTCTGAATGATTGATTCTGCACTTCAGCCTATTCTCCTTGGAATCTCCATTTTAACCAAAAAGACTTGTCTATCAGAGGAAGCAAAAGTGAAAGGAGATATAGAGCTTCTGGTATGAGGACTGACAGGATTTAAAGGCTAAACATAATTTAAATAATGTATTAAGAAGCATTGAGCATTTGAGGTAGTTTTTTTGTTTGGATTATACAAAAATGATTGAAATTCAGATATGTGTTGAAAGACTGACATTTGAAACATTTTTGATCATCAGTAAATTCATTAAATTCATTCATTTTAGTTTTAGAGTTCATTTATGGAAAACTGTGTCCTGGTCAGGCCAAACCTGATAAAAAAGGAAAACTGACACTTTTAATTATATTAGATTAGTGGTCACTTGCTTATACTGAAGTATCTTTCTGGATAATCAATTTCCAGCAGCATTTACTTTGTGATTCGTCACCCATGCAGTTGTGTTTTTTGTTTGATGTACATCACTTGAAAGTATATGATGGTAACTTTAAAGCATTATAGGCTTCCTGCTCTTTAGGTTATTTTTCCTCCTGCAGTCCTGCAGCTGCTAAAGCTGATTATGATGGCTGTATGTGTGAGCATGTGTGTATGTATGTTTATTTCTTTTTTAATTTATGAGTGCCAAATGTCCATGCAAGGATAGAGAAATGGGGTAAAGACATTAGAACATTTGCTGGCTCGTACGTCCTCAGGCTTTCTTGTAGAAGTCTACAAACAAGTTTTGTGGATTCGAACACTTGGTGCTGAAGTCTGTAAATAGGGTACAGATGCAAATGATGCCCATCATAAGGGAGATGTTGCACAACAAACTGTCTGAGCTGAACAATATGATAATAATAACTTTATGTATATAAACTTTTAACAACAGAGTTTACAAAGTGGGAGACAACGCAAAATCAGGATACTTAGAATGCAATATTACAGCAAAACATTAATGCCATACAAAAGCAAGAAAAAAATTAAGATCAAGTTAAGGTAAAGAAGACAGATGCAGAAACACAGCAGAGAGAGGACAGACGGATGATGAAAAATACAGGTGGTAAAAGAGATAAAAGACAAGAAAAACATGAAATCACATAAATATAAATAAACAAAAGGGAATAAAATAAATAAAAAGAGAACATCACATGAAAGCAAATCTATACAAAAAATGGGGTTTAAAAGAAATCACTGATTCTGCGAGCCTTATCTCCTCAGGCAGGTTGTTCCAAAGTTGAGGGGCCCTGATGGCAAAAGCACAGTCACCTTTAGATTTAAGCTTCGACTTAAGAACAGCCAGAAGGGCCCCACGTGAGGATCTAAGGCTCATATGGGGTCAGCATATCGGTTATATCGGCTTGGTGCCAGACCCAGACGTGCTTTAAAACTGATCAATAGAATGTGATGTTGAAACCGGTAAAAATAATAGCTGCCGCATGTTAGTTGGAGCTGATAGAGAGACTTTTGGTTTAAGCCAGAAAGGAGGTATTCACAGTTGTCATGTCTAGGGAAAATAAGTGCATGAATGACTTTTTCCAGGTCAAATTTGAGAGCATAGGTTTAATTCTGGAGATCGTTCTTATTTGAAGAAAGCAACTTTTTTTAAATCGGTGGTTCAAAGACAAGGGACCAAGGCCACTATCAATGAGACTGATAGAGTTCGGGGGACTGAACAATATGATTTTGAGTCATTGAGTTGAAGAACATTTTGTACCATCCAACAAGTCACATTAGTGACACAATCTATAATAGCAGCTAGGTCTGTTGGGTTACCAGGTCCCAGGGGAGGGTATATATGTGTGTCGTCTGCATAGCAATGAACAGAGAGATTGTGACTTTGAATGATTTGGCCTTGTGGAAGCATGCGGATAGAAAATAAAACTTTGTGGTACTCCCCCCATCTCTTTGGATTGCTAAAAGGAGGTAGTTGGTCACCTTCATGAGGGAAGTTTCTGTGCCATGTTAAACCTGACTGAAACTTCTCAAAAAGCTAAAAGTTGGGTTGAACTTTTGATGAAAATGGAGGTTTGGAAATTGGCCTTAAAATACAGAAGAACAGAAGGATCAAGGATCAAGGTTAGGTTACGTTAAGAGGTTGGACCATGGCACTTTTAAAATTAGATGGAAAATGCCTTTTGGTAAGGAGCTATTAATAATCAATACAATTCTGGGCCCAACTCTGTCAATAACCTATTTAAGAATTTCTGTAGGGATTATATCAAGGCTGCATGATCGATTTCATAAGGGATTTGATTTCAGATGAAAATGTCAGTGAAACAGGTTTAAAATTGGAAAAAGAATGTCTCTACTGGCACGTAAACACAGCCTGGATGGGCGTTATTTGTTGCCTCATATCCTTTAAAATATTAAGGAAAAAACA